>NC_139670.1:2290569-2340569 GCF_951799395.1 Argentina silus | reverse complement strand
CTAAGGAAAACAAAACATGGTTCATCCATCACTACTATTAAAAGTTGTCTGTGGTTTTTAGAGCAGTATTGGAGCTGATATTTTTGCCACATTTGTTTTCAATTTCACTTTATGAGAAGAGTGCTGTTCAGTATGCAAATGTATTATTTTTTAAGAAAAGCTATTGTAAATATCATTGTGAATATTTTTGTATCATCTTGATAACGTTTGTCCTTTTCATAATTGGTTGTCCAACTTAACCGCGTATCCACCCAAACCACACCATTGGCTGTTCTCTCTCCGCTCAGATGGGTGAGCCAATCAAATGTCTCATAAGCTATATACAGCAGGTCCATGTATTCTGTCCTCCATCCACTTGTACCCAGCGCACCCAGTTAGAGTCCATCAAGTTCAGACAGGAATCGATCTCTCTGTCGTCATCTGTCTCCAAGTTGTTCGTCCCTGGTATCGGTCGAGGAGGGGTCATGCCATTATGATGTCATTAAGATGCAATGGCAACTGTCAGACGTCACGTCAAGGTTTGATAAAGCAATATTCACTGATTTTATTTTAGTGCTCAAACGGTCGAAGGTGGGAAAAGAAGCATTGATGTCGTTGTCTATTCAACAAACTAACATTCAAAAAGATTGTTCTTTATGAACAAACGATAATGATTTCAAAAGCTGTGATACCGGCTGGCTTTCAATGTAATTAGAGAACTATGTGAATATCATATTTGTTGCTAATTTGTCAATATACAAGTGGTATTTTAAAGATATATCACAGCCTTATTTTAAAGAAATTTATGATATTGTTTTTATTTTTGTTATGGAAAATGTGGCTTTTAAAAAAGCTTATGACCATTTACATTTTGTATCCCATTTTAAATGTTTTGTTTCCTTTTTTTGGTAAATTATTTTGTATTGATTTTCTTTTCTTATTAAAAAGGCTAGAAATATAATTTCTTTTAACTGTAGCAATGTACTGAGTAAAACATCCTGATTATTGTAAACATACTATTTTAAACTTCATTACGCTTTAGAAATATGTTTGGTCCCAGCACAGGAGAGACATGTTGTTTTATGTTTTTACAGTCTCTGATAGATATCAACTTTGTATCAGTGAAACCAACGGTCTGTCTTCTATCAACGCACTGCCATATTTTGCTTTCTCTCATTTGATATCTGAACTGAAACGGCTATATCAATCCCTTGGAGATAGTTGTCATTTTACATTTCGCTCATATTTCCAGTAGATATGAGCCAACTGTATGTATTAGACACCCCAAAACCTGTAGTTGCACAATCATCTTAAAGGAGCGTCTTTCTGGGGGAAATAAATAAAGTTTTAAAAAGGACAAAAAAAAAAAAACACCGGAGAGAATGGGTGTGTTCACCCATTTAGGCTTAGAGAGGGTCTGTAGGGCAAGACTAGGTCAGGATGGGTAGGTGCCCAAAGGATACCTGTACATATGTAAATGAATATAGAGACATGTGGACAGAAATGTATTCATTTTCCCTGGGAATGTGCATTGTTTCATCAGAATAATAAAAAGCTTGCAACCCCTCTTTTGGAAGTGGCTGAATATGGAAAATGAAACTTGTTAGTTAGTGTCTGTGGAAATCTCTTGGCATTGTGTTCCCCCTCTGTAATATACTTTGACCTCATTCGTTAGGGGAATCGGGACAGCTCTGTTTTGCCTACATGTAATATTTAGCCTAAGTGTACTAGTCAATCACCTGCGTATTCTGAGGTGCTACAGTAAAAAAATTATGAAGAAAATCCCGGGGGAACGCTTGGGGGTGGGTGGGTGGTTGGGGGGGGGGGCGGGAATGGGTCCAAAAGATTGTAACCAAATCCATAGTTTGTACAATTTTTGATATCATGATCAGATGGAAAAAATGAAATGGTACAATCTAAGGTGATTCATGCAAATGTGGCCATTGTCTTTATGTTTGTACATTGTATGTACAATCATTTCATATTCTAAACTGGTCAGAAAATAAAGGAACTAATTGTGATTTTTAGTCTTGCAGAATTGTATGTAGTTAGATGATGTGACAACCTAATATTTATCTAATAAATATGTATTCAGATGATACCTGTATGCCGCTGTGGTCGTGTCGTTTGTTCTCGTTGTTGATACCAATACCGTAACTCACCAACTGCCAAAGAACTCCAGAACACTCACCACCGAGAGTTCCAAGTGTTCTATGTGGTGTCTACCTAGCAACAACACTCTGATTGGCTACAAAATGAAGCATCATTATTGATGCATTTCTGGTGAATAAAGTCACCCTTGGCACTCTACAATGTTGACAATTTGGGGAGACTTTATTCACCCTCGGCAGTAAATGAGTTAAAGTATACATGGCTGACAAAGAGCACGGAAGGCCTATATTAATTTATGACAAATGTAAACGTTTCATATATTTAATCTGAAGAGGACCGGAACAGCAGTGGAACAGCAATAGGAAAACAACTCGTGTCAAACAGGTGGGTGAAATAATCTGGGTTTGCCCATTTATCCCCTGGAGTCAATAGACACATACAGCATTTGCCTTAATAGGGTAAGGTAAAGGTATCCACTGCAGATGTCTTCAGAAGAGGTGTCTCTAATTACAGACAGTTATATGTTCTCACTTGAGGCCAATTGGCTTGATTATGCCCTACAACAAAGAGTGGAAGATGTGGGGCTTTAATGTGTTGAAGTCAAATAATAATAAAAAAAAGAATTATGACACAGACACAAAAGAAAGCACTTAATTTAGTTCCAAAAGTTGAGGTCAAATGCTAAATGGGATGCTTGGGACTAAGGGCCCTGTCTGCGCCACGATGGGCGTATTGCGCATCGACCCATGCGGAAGGCGCAGGAAGGCGCAGGAAGGCGCAGCATGGCGCAGCGCTGATCCCCTGAAACTTCACATCACACTGATCCACATATACTTCCGGTGACTGCGATCAACTTCCTGCAGTCAGCGGCATATGTTGAGACATGCGTGACAACCTTCTGCCGACTCCAAGTTCATTTTGCCTTCACCCACTGTCCAAAAATGTTGCTTTTATCTAATCGGATCAAGTTGTGCTCGCTGGCCTTCACTGCCGCTCGCTTGTGTTCCAGTGGGCCTGCCTCCGCCGGCAAGAACCCGGTGGTCTACTTCGACATTGCTGCAGACAACCAACCCCTCGGCAGAGTAACCTTCGAGGTGAGATCACAATGAAAGAGATTGGTGGCTGCAATTAACCGCTTGCATTGTATCATGCATACCTTATGTGTATATTATACAAAACAGAGCATGCTTTCTTTCTGGAGAGACTCGAAGGCGACATAGGTGGTCAACTTGTAACCACTTGTTGTGGTTATACTGTTCATATTGTTTATACTGTTTATACTGTCCATACTGTATATTTTTTAGTACTTCTATTTTTATTTTATTGTATTTTGAAACTTATTGTGTTGTTGCACTACTCTGTGGCACTGTCACTTTTGCATTTCACTGTATACTTGTATGCACGTGACAAATAAAGAAATCTTGAATCTTGTTGTAACATGCAGCTGTTCAGGTCATGGCACTAATGAATGAAGCTGTTATGTAAGCATCATTTCGTGGCACTAATGAATGATGTTATGTAAGCAACATTTTACACCACACCCCCATAACCAACGTGTCTTCTAACTCTTTGCTCATAATAATTCATTGTTAGTCCTTATTCGACTGTCTGGTATGTTCTATGTAGACTTGGTGGTGCATAGGTCCACTGCATAGACTGTCTTTCTCTTAAAATGTCTCTTAACATTTTATTTTGCAGCTGAATGCTGATGTAGTGCCAAAAACTGCAGGTAAGGGCAAGCAACCGTTCAGCAATATGACACCATCTCAGCCACAATTGAATGACATGAAGTCGTCCATAATGCAAATTGTGGTGTTATTGAAAACCCTCAAACCTTGTTTTCTCTGCGTCTTAGAGAACTTCAGAGCGCTGTGCACAGGAGAACATGGCTTCGGATACAAGGGATCTATTTTCCACAGGGTGATCCCGCAGTTCATGTGTCAGGTACTTAACATTGGATGTCATTTTGTTGTGTCACGATGAACACACCCCTCTCTCTCCCTCCCTCTCTCTCTCTCTCTCTCTCTCTCTCTCCCTCTCTCTCTCTCCCTCCCCCTCTCCCTCTCCCTCCCTCCCCCCCACTGAATGTAATATAAGGTCAACAACATGTTTTTTTCCATTTGATACTAGGGTGGAGACTTCACCAATCACAATGGAACTGGCGGGAAGTCCATCTATGGATGGAAGTTTCCAGACGAGAACTTCAAGCTGAAGCACACTGGATCTGGTAGTTAACCTAGTTTGTTTGTTTATACTGTGTGTGTGTGTGTGTATAGTTGCAAAATACTGTACTTGAATAATGTGAATGTTCACTGCCCCTCTGCACCACTAGAGGGCAGCATTGTAGAGTATAATGAAGGAGGACCATGACCCATTTGTGTTAAAACAGCCATAAGGAATCCATTTAACAATATGGGTTTTCCTAGCTGTTCTTGATTATAAGTAATTAGGCTGTGCTTCTTTCTTGATATTCTAGACGGATGACTAATGTGATATGAAGATTGTTGCCATAGACACACTACTTACCCTAATCAAAACCCATTGTCTTCAGCTGAGGAGGCCAACTTGGCACGCGTCAGCTCGGCGTAAAGATTTGTCACACAGTGTAATGACACACCTTGTCTCTCAGGTATTCTGTCAATGGCCAACGCTGGCCCGAACACCAACGGCTCCCAGTTCTTCATATGCACCAGTAAGACTGAATGGTACGTACTGAGAGATGAGAAATGAGGCTCGACACAGTTGACCATTTATGACTTTTACACAGACCAGGGTAATGATAATAAACCTCCTCCTCCTCTTCTTTCCCTCTCTCTCTCTCCCCCTCTCTGTGTCTCTGTCTGTCTCTCTCTCTCTCTCTCTCTCTCTCCCTCTCCCTCTCTCTCTCTCTCTCCCGCTCCTCTCTCTCTCTCTCTCTCTCTCTCTCTCTCTCCCTCCCTCTCTCTCTCTCCCTCTCTCTCTCCCGCTCCTCTCTCTCTCTCTCTCTCTCTCTCTCTCTCTCTCTGTGTCTCTCTCCCGCTCCTCTCTCTCTCTCTCTCTCTCTCTCTCTCTCTCTCTCTCTCTCTCTCTCTCTCTCTCTCTCTCTCTCTCTCTCTCTCTCAGGCTGGATGGCATGCATGTTGTGTTTGGCAGCGTGAAGGAGGGCCTCGAGGTGATAAAGAAAGTTGAGTCGTTTGGTTCCCGGTCTGGGCGCACCTCCAGAAAGATCACTGTCACAGACTGCGGAGAGCTCAAGTAGACTTTGAGCGTTCGGCAGACTGCCGTGGTCTCTCACCCCTGCTGTGATCTCAAATGTGAAATAGTCGTACAGTGGCTCTACTGTTCAGGCGCGGTACGGTCCAAATAGCAGTGCTGTTGCTGCTAACGCTGACGGTTGACAATAGTTTATCATTCAGGGACATGTTTTGGAACGTTAATTTCTGTGGTTTTAACGTTTCAACAAACTGTCTTCGCGAGCACTTACTGCACAGGCCCCTGAGTGTACTACTCTAATGTGAGCTTTTCCAATAACAAGAGTTGGTCTGTGAATGCAGCTCAATTATATCAGTCAGAAGAAGAGAGAGAAAACGAAAAAAAATATAGAATATAATTGATAATCGTGTAAATGAACAGTCAAATATGGAATAAAGTATGTTTTACATCAGTTGGTGTTTGTAGAAGTGATGTTTGTTTCCATGCTAGCCTTGTCGCTACTCACATCGGAAATCTGAAGCCACGCCCTCTACTGGGGTACGGAAGTCAAGTTTCCCCGCTGGCCACTTTCAGCGTTCGCTGTTGTTATTTTTATGTTTTCATGAGTTTTATCGTTAGCAGTCTTCAACATCAATCGTTAGTTAGTTAGTTAGTTAAAAGACAATTGGAAAACAGTGGAAACCGCACTTCCATACCCCAGTAAAGGGCTGTGAAACAACGCATCAGCAGATAAATGCAGGATGCAGAGTTGTATCAGCCACGGCAGAGAATACCTGTAATCTAGCTAGAGATTATCAGACTAGAGCACATCGTTGAAAGATAACATTACTGATATGATAGTCAAGATTAACACAAAATAAGATCATTAGACAAATTAGATTAAAGAAACATTTCTACGTGAAAGCGAGCTGCCAAAGACAAGCAATCAGTCAAAGGCATCAACATTTTCTGAGAGATAATTGGGTTTGTTCCCCTGTTGAGAAACATGAGCTTGGCAATGGATGTGGTTTTCTTGCTGTTTTAGTTGGCACTTTCCTTCGACCACAGATCTTGTTAAGTCAGGGAAACCCATTTATTTTGGCTGCTCGTCACTACCAAAAGTATGATTATAAGATATAATTGCTTATTGCACTAAGTCTGAATAAATGCTCCTTTGTTACGTTTGAGTTAGAAAGACTTGGTTAAGAGGTCGCTAAGAGGACATTTCATTATGGATGTTTGGCAGTCAAAAACCCACCTCAGAAATGGTCGTGTTGGAGTAACACCCACCTATGGTATGTTCAATCACAGCATTAGTCATGCAGACCCTCAATGATGTCCAACAGTCCGAGCTGTTCGGGTGTGTCCTCCACATGCAACCAAGACAGCTAGACACGTTTCGTATCATGTCAGCTATTCATATATGTGTTTAAAAATGTAATGAAATGAAACAAAATTGAGATGTTTAAACATTTTTTTTTTTATAGAAATGTCCCTCAAGGGTACAACAGCAACCCATCTGTTCAATATTAAGTGAATAAGGCACTTTGGGAATTCTGTCACTCTTTCACAGCAGAGTTTGCTTGATCTTTCACATTGCCATGCAAACATTTCACTTGCTCCTATTCTGTAACTACTTTATAGTGATACGATGTGTGGTACAAGTTCATATGATAACATCCTCGGTTCGACTTTACAAAAGAAAAATCTTCCGGACGATAAGAACGTAAAGCATGCACATGCAACCTGTCCGATAACTGTACGAACGATCAGCTTAACTACGACAGAGAACCTTCGTTTCATACAAAACACACAAGTCAAAACAAGTCTGTCGTTGTCAATGTCTCTGACTGAAATAGACAAGAAATTGATCTATTGCTTCAAACAGTAAGACACTGTGTTGAGTAAGTATGTAGTTTGGGTTTCAAAAGAGTATACAGTAACTCATTCCTCCTTCATCAATCCCACATCGCATCAATAATAGCGTTAGTGCTGCTCTCCGTCTTCAGTTTGTTAAAAGCGATCTTACCAAACACGTCTTTGAAAGGTAGCTGACCATACCATTCAAAATAAGACACATTTTCACAGATAATGTTAGGCACTTCGTTTAAAAGAATATTTGTTAATAGTAATAATACTAATATATTCCTACACAAAATAATCGACAAAACAGTATTGGCTTTTCACAGATATTCAAAAATTATGTACCATCCTTTTATACCAATAATAATAATACAGATACACATTAATATTTACTTCCTAGTAGAGATTTGTTGCATATTTTATACAGACAAAATCATTGCACAGAAAATGTTTTCGTATTACTTTTTCTGTACGATACATGAAACATACTTTTAAAAAATCCCAGTCTCCATAATTAATGTATTTCATGGAAACATTTAAGTAAATCCATTATTCTGATCCAAAGCACTTGGAGATATATATAAAAAAAAAATGTTACAAAATACTGTACTTAATTGTAGTTTGAACTGATAACAATACAAAAACATGATAGTTGTATATTTAAAATGAAACATGTTAGATTTAAAATAATAAATACATAATCGGTGACATGAACGCCAGGGCTGACCTCTTCATAATCCCTTTTTTTAATTCACAGTTGATAACGTCGATGCACTGTTGACTCAAAGTGCAACCCTAGGTAATCTAAGACTTTAAATGAATAAGCACATCCTCACAACTCACTTAGCAGGGAATACGTGAATAAGCAATAAGAATACTGTAAACATAACCTTCTGTACTAGACATCGCCGAGAGGGCCGGCATTGCAACTAGGCCGGGGGTTTCAATACTGACAGTGATATCGTCATCAAAAACATACACATTCTGGGAATATCCATACTGTTCAAATGTATTACAGCACATCCAGGTGGATGATCCTGTCTTCTATGTAGCGACTGAGATATATATATACAGAAACACATCTGACAAGACTGTCGGTGTCAGTCCTACGTTGATCTGAGAGAGAGAGAGAGAAATGTGGCACTCTTCTTTCTTTAAGAATACCCCAAAAAAATGAATACAAGAAAAAGTGAGGAGTGAGAGTGAAGAAAAGAAAGAAAAAGAACAAAAGGAGGAGAGTGAGTCCCCCCCATGATGGAGGGAGGGGGCCCCCCCTTGATGGAGGGAGGGGGGTATTATTGCACACGACGACAGTAGTAGCCGAGGACTTTGCATTTCTCACACAGGTGCTGAGGATGTTCCTTGCTCTGGTCGGACACGTCCAGACCATCAGGCTTCTCCAGGGGTCTCTAAACAAACACACATTTACAGTTACATCACTGTCGGAGGGAGGGGGGAGAGGGGGGGGGGGAGAGAGAGAGGGGGGGAGGGAGGGAGAGAGAGGGGGGGGAGAGGGAGAGAGAGAGGGGGGGAGGGAGGGGGGAGAGAGAGAGGGGAGGGAGGGAGGGAGAGAGAGAGAGAGGGGGGGGAGGGAGGGGGGGAGAGAGAGAGAGAGGGGGAGGGAGGGAGAGAGAGAGAGTGAGAGCCCCAAAAATTAATTAAAGAAAAAAAACGAATCTCCTAAATCTGAGAGTAGTTTGACTCAATAAAACAGTCACTGCAGACACAGGTTGAATATATCTAAGTCATGGATAAGAAGCAAATGAAGGTTCAGTGGGAGTTTCTCTACAGCTCAGCCTCGGTCAACATGTTTTCCCATCGACGGCCACGAGGTCGTCGGTACTGTTTTTGTTATTGTTTCCCATCTCTCCAATGTATTTCCTCATAGTAAACCAGGTTACTACGGACCAGAGGGCAGGCACAAAGCAGCACTTGTGTTAGTTAAAGCCCCCTCAGGTTATACCACAAGGCAATAAAACATATTTAAGATCCATTTTCCAAGGCATAAATCTATTCAATGGTGTATATATTGTAGGGCCGCGCTTCCTTAAATAAAGTGTTCATCTTATACGTTACAGTATGTCATTAACGTGATGCATTGAGGTGAGACCAGTCGTGAGAGAAATGTCAAAAAATGCATCTGCAATATGGATTAGTATGCACACTGGGCTCCCTATATAAGACCTTTGAAGAACCCTTTTTGGTGCCAAAATGTTCTTCAAATGGTTCTCCTACACTCTTAGAAAAAAAGGTTCCAAAAGGGGTCTTAATCTGTCCCTGTAGGGGAAGCCTTTGCAAAACCCATTTTGTTGCCATGTTACTCTAGAACCTTTTGGGTTCCATGTAGAACCCTTTTTCCAACTCTCTGTGGGAAGGGTTCGACATGGAATCCAAGAGGTTCTGCATGGTGCCCAAAAGGGGTTCCCCTACAGGGACAAATGAAGAACCCTTTTGGTGCCATGTAGAACCCTTTTGGGTTCCATTTAGAACTCTGCAGCAAAAGAACATATGTGGGTTATAGAGCCTTTTTGTTCCTAGTTTTTCATGTGTCTCTCTGTCTGAGTGGGAGTGTTACCTGCTTGTGGGGGTACACATTGATGTGGCACTTGATACATTCTTGTCCCATGTTGGCCCAGGAGTTTCCACTCATCCACTTTCTCTTGCATTTAGGACACTTGTACTCCCCAAAGCACCTCTTCTTCCCCTGGTACGGGGTCAGACCCTCCCCTTTGGGCCGAGCCTGGAGACACATAAAGTAAAGCATGACATTCAGCATGAAATAACTCACAGCAAATATATCAAAATCAGGGTTCCTTACATCTGCATCATCAGACAAGAACGCATATATATATATTTTAATTGCACAGTGAGTATACCGTATATTGTCTTTTAATTGCATGGTGAGTATACCGTATATTGTCTTTTAATTGCATGGTGAGTATAGTGACAGTGTTTTAGTCAATTTGACCCTTGTATTAGTAGTATAATGCTGTGTACTCAGTCTCCATGTGCAAAACTCTGGGGATTTTAATACATTTTTGCTTTGGCCTCTCATTGCTTTAACTGTTGGGAGCTGACATATTTGGTTTCTTTGGATGCCAGCCAATTCAAAGCACTGCTGAAACATAAAGGCAATTGATAACAGCCATGCTGGTGGTCAAGAGGGAGGGTGTTTGTGAAGCAGTTTATAATCAGGAATGGAATGTTGATTTATGGTTCCTGCTATTGCGTATTATGAAGCAACACCAAGCCTTCAACCACCAGCTTTTAATATTCAGAACTGAGATTTTCACGTGATGTACTTTTCCAATCCTGTCGGTCATGTTTAGTGTGTTTCTACGTACACTTCTCAAACCAAAAGGCAGGCAGCTCCCTTATCTGTGTCCGGGAGCTATTTTAAAACCATGGCCATTCGTTGAGTGATGCCCATTATATCACATAGCCACTGTCTGTAATCTGGACTCAGGCAGAGAGAGGAAAACCTTTGAATGAGTGACAGCCAGGTTAAAAAGCATGGATCGTATGGTAACTTAACTGTAAATCTATTTTTTTTGGAAGGGGGGGAGAAAAAGAAAGTATCTCTAGATAAAAAAAAATCACTTCAGAAAAAAGTAGAAGTGAGTTGCCTCCCTCCAGCTGCTCTCCCAGAGGACCATGAAGGAGGCCCAGGCCTGTAGATCCACCAATCAGAGCAGCCGTCCCCCTACAGGACAAATACCTCAACCGCTAAGTCATCACTCCCAGCTGGCCCAGGATGACCAATCAGGGCAGAGAAAACTTGGTGGGGGGGCGGGGGGAAATCAAACCCAGATGAACTCTCTACACTTGTATAACACAAGAGAATCCTAAAACCATCATAAAGAAATCATTGCAACAATGCGGTTTTAAGATTAAAACCACCTTGGCTAAGAACTGGTGCAAGCCAATCCTTGGGGCAATCGGCCAAAATGCTTGCAAAATTGATAGTCTTTATCACAGAACATCCTTTAGGTAGGAGGAGGAACACATTTCTAGGGCTAAATAAGTGTTCACTTTGCCGTTGACAGAATCATAATTATGTATTTAATAGAAAAGTGAATGTTAATACCGCACCACAAACCCCCTTATATCATTTTGACAGGGTTATTTATCCCCCTGAGCTTTGGCAGTCTGTTTCACAATGTCCATGAAGCAACTAAAAGTGTTGGTTCTGATGAGTTTGTTTTGGGGGCTGTAGTTGCGACGTCTGGCCACAGCGAGGCGCTGTGGGAGATGAGTGAGGATACATAGCCTCCTGTATCTCTGGTATCTAACCACCGACTCTCACCCATAGGCTGAGCATCTCTTCCTGTCAGAGGAAACAGCTTTCACTCGGCAAAACAAACTCTGTTGCTAACAGGGTGCCAAAGGGCACAGAACACTTCAGAGTTTCCACTGGTTCCAACAGAGCAGTGGTACAGTGGACAAGAGAGAATCACTGACACTGCAGCATAATGGCTATTTGATAGCCCGAGGGGGTGGATGTGGATGTAGAAAAATGTATGTTTTCATTTCAACACTGAACTGCCCTGCAGCTTTTCCAGACTGACTGAGAACTTGAAATGAGCCTGGACTAACGTAGCCTACAGATATATTGTCTTAATACACATTGTTGGCAATATATATATATCAACTTGGTGATTCAGATGTTCTCTATCATATGTGTGTAATTGGAGATGCCTCTGGTGGAAATCTCATTTCATATGTACTGAGGGAAACAAAGGGGGGGATCTGAAACACCCTTGATATTTTCGACAGCTGTTTTCTGGTTGAAGATGAACGTGATTAGGAACCACAACATCTGTATGGATCATAAACATATTTTTACGGTTCTTGGTTGGATGTGTATCTGCTCAAGCTTAAATCTACTGTATCCGTCTGCCTATAGACAACATCTTCCCTTTTGTCTAATTAAAAATGTTCCCAGTTAGCACAACAAAACAAACCAGGACGTGTAACTTCAAAATAAACCAACCTTTCTGTCTCGAAATCATTGCCACACACAAAACACATTTCAAACACAATGTCAAACACAATGTCAATGATGATTAGATCTGTGGCCTTTTCCCCTCATGAAATGTAAATTATTTCTTGGTAAAGCGTGACTTTTCCAACTATTCCAGATAGGTCTAACCGGCTTCCAGCAATGTTTCACAACTGTTCCAGATAGGGCTGCCTGGGCCGGGCCTGGCCTGGCCTGCTGCCTCGTTCCTGGTGCAAGAGAGAGAGAGAGAGAGAGGGAAAGTGGGCCCTGGGAGGTTGGCTGCCTGCCTCCCTGGCTGCCAGCATCTGGAAACCATCAGGATAAACAATGGAGTTCTCCCAAGCTGGAACCCTCCCTCCCGCTCCCTCACCCCCCCCCCCCCCCCCCTCCCCTCCCTCCCCCCCAGCTCCCACAGGACATCCATCCCAAAGAACATGAGAACACTAAACCCATCGGATACCATGTGGTCAATTACTGCTCACTAACAAACCCAAAGCCCTTTTCCTTCTCTGTGTTTAGTTTGGACCGGGACCCCCACCTATCCAGCCTTCACAGAGGAGGCCAGCTGTTAACAATAGGAAAATACAGCAGATAAACGGACAGATTGACATTAGCTAGAGACAGACCTTGTGGTACATCTTCAGTTTTAAGACACCTAGCTAGCTACATAGGCTAACATAATATCTTCTGTCATCTTTTCTTTTTTTGCAGCTTTTTTGGAAACATCGGCCATCCTGAATACCTGAATGTTTGTGAATATCTCTTGACGTGGGTATTGGAACGTCTTCCTCTCTTTGCCAAAATGTTTTCTTGGCGAAAAAGTGTCATACTGTGGTTGCCTTTGAAAAACAGAGCTATGTAAATTGTCTTTGATCAAAATCCCTTTTGAAGATATACATTTGCAGCAGCACATTGCATGCAACAGCTTTAACAGATTTGCCTCCTAAAGCATGTGTATATTGAGGATTGCAACAGACTCCTCTCCCCTGTGGGAACTCCCATAGCATATGGCAATTTACAGCGTTTCCCTAGAGACGAATGTAATCTCGTAAACCTGGAACATTTCATATGGTTTGTGGTGATAAACTACATATTGTTTATTTCAAATACTCAGCAGACTGTTGAAAGCCCTCCTGGGAAGCGCGCAGCATTACCATTGTGACTGACACCCCACCTGAACCATTTCACATGCGAACCAACGGACCCCGTTGTCTCTCCTCGCCATTGTGAAACTGTGCGTCTGTATTTCCACCGCTACAGACACGGTGCATCCGCGCTGTGCACCGGTCCCACAGATGAGGGTCATGTGACAGAAGGACTGACGGCGGCCTCGTTCAGTCAACGGCCAGCTGTCAGCGCTCTGCCGCGAGCGCTGAGGTAAGCATTCCTGCTCCCGCGCACGTCTGTCTGTTTTAATACGGACATTGCACAATCCGTACGCAAATGCTCTTGTTTATGTCTTTAAAACTAAAAACGAACAACGTCAGATGCTCTTGTTCTTCAGGTTGCAGAGGGACGACTACTATAGCAACCCCCCCCTCCCCCTCCCCCGTTCAAGTGGGGGCAATGACTCATTCTTATCCCAGAGCCCCCTTCCCCTCTGCCCTCCTTCCCCCCTTCCCCCCCTTTCCACAAAAGAAACACAGATCCGAGACATGACATTTAACCACAAGCCAGTGATTTAGGGAAATGGGACGTGAGATGCTCCCTATTGTACAGCCAATTGAAGCAGAGTTGTGTCCTGTTTTAAACAATGGCATTTCCCCTTGTTCCAAGATATCAGTGTGGTGGTCGGCAGAAGGAAACAGCAAGACACACAAGGACTGAGGCCACGTTCCAACACTTTTGATATGCATCCTTCCTTCCTCCCTTCCTTGACCAACAGTCACATGATTGGATTGGTTCAAAGGCCTTGCTTTGACCAGTACACAGTCAGGTCAGATCAGTGAGTCCTGCAAGGAAGGAAGGGAGGAAGGGAGGAAGGGAGGGAGGAGGGGGCCATTTTAAGAGAATTCGAACAGGGCCTGAGTGTCCAAGGTAACACTAGTCTCCTGCCATTGGTCCAGATATTACATATCAGCCAATCTGCAAGGATTAACCTGTCTTTCCCCAATATGAACATGATTATAGCCAAGCAGTTGGGGGTCATGGAGCAGATGATTGCTTTTCTGTTTGTCTAGATTACTGATAAGATTATTTAATACCATCTTTATTGGAACTTTGATACAAATTATAAGTGGATTGCCTTTTCAAATTAGAATAGATATGCAGGATATCCGTTTTGAGTTTGGACATTGGGGATATGTCCCTTGCAACCAGGGTTATAGTACTTCCTACAAGTGCAAACTCTACACTCGGTGGAAGGGAATACGACTCTGGATTAATGACATAGTGTCACCTTTATAGGACAAGGGTAGCCTATCGATGTGAAGCTATGATGGCAATCTCACACACTCTCTCCGGGCCACGGTCTCTCGACGGCCAGGCTTTGGCCGTGGTCAAGTTGACGACTTGTACAGCTGTGCAACAGCATTGCATTTCACACAGAGTGAATGACAGGGACAGGTGGGCTGGCAGGCAAACACAAAAATGGAACAGCAGCAAAAATATTCCAGCCTTATTTCAAACACAAGGGGAGAGCGAGATTCAAGACGGGGTTATCAAAACTTTAAGGTTGAGGTGGAGAGGAAAAGTGATTCTTTTGAGGTTTTTATGTTGTACCAGATGTGAAGTTCACCAGGTTCCTTTTGGTCAACGCACAATCAAAACATGCTAACTGCACACATATCAGCACACCATCTAGATCTACTGTCCTCTACACTGGAAACTAGACAGTGTAGTGTATCCTTCAGTGTATCCTCTACCAGAGATAAGGACGCTATCACACTCATGTCCTCTTGTTTCCCTTTCCTGTCCTCCTCATTTTCTGTTTTTCTGTCCAGACCAGTAAAAACATCCCAAAACATACTAATACTTGACTAACACAGTCAAGCCAAATCCTCCAAGGCTTGCTTCTTCTATTGTTGTTTTTAATACCCTAACAGTGAACAGGCTATGAACTGCAATTCCTTTTAAAACGTCTATCATCACAAATGAGAAAGACTATCTGAACGTTTTGTACGTTCCTTTCGTTTGACTGTTTGAGGACCAGCCATCGGTTGTGCAGAAGTGGTCTACCCCACATTCCTGTGACTCTTCTATCTTCCTCATCCCCCTGCGCTTCTGCAGACGCTGCAGCCAAGACCAACAGAGACCATACAGCCCCCAGATAACACCATTTATCAGCAGCCCAAACACAGGGACCAAAGCAACTCTAATCACCCTTGTGTTGCTTGAGATGTCCCAGTCGCGCGTTTAACTGTGAATTTGATTGTTCCGCTGACATGAACGCACAATGCGCGCCACGGAGAGCCATAGATGTACATTAAAGTACATTCTGTACTACTAGGAAGTTCTTATGAAACTTCTTCTTTTTTTTTTTTTTTTTTTTTTTTTTCCCCACTAGTAGCATAGATACGGGATACGGTTTTGCAACAATTTTCTACAAAATCTCTTGATGAATTAAAATGGACAATTTTGATCTGGATCCTGATTTCTGTTTTACTTGTTCACTGTGTAGCACGCTACTCAAACGCTGGCAGGGGCCACTACAGACCCACTCTCTGAGAGGAGCAAACTTCAAAGCAGCGAGCCAGACCTCATCTCTAACCCCAGTAATTGTCAGAGGATTCTCAGGTCCATTAATCAAACATGTCACGCCTTGTGCATTCCAACTTTATTAAGCCCTGCATAAAAAATCACAATGACACACACACACACACACACACACACACACACACACACACACACACACACACACACACACACACACACACACACACACACACACACACACACACACACACACACACACACAGCGCTTCTTCAGTTTACAAAGTCTAACAGATTCTGAGAACTATTCACTTCCTTGCCCCATAGCAATGTGTGTGTAACTCCAAAACATCTCAGCAATGTTTTGAGTCCCCCAGACATGTCTGACCGACCTGACTTGAAAGACTACGCCCCTATCCGAGAAGTCCCTCTGCACACAAACAGAGAAGAAAGTCAGGCATAGAACAGAGCTGCAGCCCAACAGAGCTGCAGGCAGGCAGGCAGAGCTGCAGGCAGGCAGGCAGAGCTGCAGGCAGGCAGAGCTGCAGGCAGGCAGAGCTGCAGGCAGGCAGCACCCTGCAGAGCGAACAATACTGCCTGACTTCCTGACCTTTCTGTCCACGGACCCTTGGAGAAACAATAAGCTCCTTATTTCAGCCCTCGGTCATTCCCACCATCGACCCCCTTCACTGTCAGCACACTGTCACTTGTGTATTCGCTTTACAGTTCCAGAGTTCAGAGGCTTGATTGGTTAAAGGGTCAGTCGGCTTCTATGACATAGTGGTGGAGGGGGTGGGGAGGGGAGGGGGCGGGGGTGGGGTGGGTGGAGGTTGGGGGGGGCTGATGTGGCTGGTGACATTTTTATTACGACATGTGAACTGATCAGGTTAACAGCAGAATCAGCAGTCCTTTGGTGTGGCGCTTGGGAATGGTGCACTGTGGCAGATGTTTGATTAAGTGACTGTGTAAAAGTGTGTGTGTTTTAGACAATATTATGGGATATTCCTATTGCACCTCTTTGTTTGGACAGCTGATGTTACCAGTGGGTGTACCAGTGTTTATTGAGTGTTCTATAAACGCACAGTAAGCACATCCATGCAGCACACTCCTTTAATGAACATGCTATAAATGCCTCAGAAAATTCCAAATACTGTACGGAGAACAAAAAGCGGTTTGTTCATTAGTTACAGCTACAGTACGCTAAGCCCTGCTGGAACTGAAGAGGTCTTTGTCATAGAGACTGCTCCTTAATCTTTGCTTTGGGTTTGAAACTCAGCAACACATGATAAAAAGTGACATCATCGTCCTAGGACAGAAACCCGGCAGAAATGGTTTCCAGACTCTGTACATTCAATAGGGTGTGGTTACTTAATACGTCTCTGTAATCCTTTGACATCTTTAATCTCTCATAAAGCAAAGTTACTACCCTAACTCTTGAAAATATCAACTGCAAGTCAACCAGTCAGATAGAAAGGACAGCATGGATTCAATTTTATTTTTGGCTTGAGGTAACTGCTACAGTTTTAAAGTCATGGGCTTTTCATGGGCTGACACCCAATTAGATAGGGTTAGGGTTAGGGTTAGGGTTAGAGTTAGAGTTAGAGTTAGAGTTAGAGTTAGAGTTAGAGTTAGAGTTAGAGTTAGGGTTAGGGTTAGGGTTAGTTTTTTTCCTGTTTTTTTCTCCCATAATGACAGCATGGCTTGAAGACATCCTGGAAACACTAACTTACCATCCACTAACCATCCACTAACCATCGTAAACATTCTCCCTCAAATCCAAGGATGTCCCCTGTGACGCCCTATCAAAAAGCCAGACTTTCAGAGCAGGCAGGAGCATGGGGCTCCACTCCACTCCACTCCACTGGCTGAGAGGTTGTAAAAGCAAACCTTACACACCCACTTCCTGTGTCCTGTCTGCTTCTTCTTCTTCAGTTCTACTGAGACGTGACATTCTTTGATTCCTATCCACCTCTACCCGAATCCAAACCAGCCAACTGTGGAAGCCTGGGAGAGGTATTGCAGGAATCAAGCCCCATCTGAAGCTAAGATACTGTATCCAAGCTAAGATATTTTCTCCCTCCACTATAAGAATGATGAATACGTTATATTATATTGTTGTACATGATTACAAGCTACGCGTAAGTAAGACATATAAGCAAAGACTCAACTTGACAATAATGATTGCAAATCAGTGATTACAGTACAACATTATTACAGTTATTTACTTGAGGAGTAGTGTATGCATCCCAGGGAAGTTCCCTCACTGTGACTCTCTCTAACCACATCCTATTCTGTCATACAGCTGCAGCCTCAACATATTGTACCTTTATCCCTGTGTAGGAATGACAGAAAGTTACCCTGCCCCCACTCTGGGCTAAGCCAGCAGCCAAGCTATATATCAGAGAGGTTGAATCTGAGTAGGGGTACCCGTTGGGGTCAAACCCTGCAACACAAAATGAAGCAAGGAGGCATTTACTGCAAAGGGACACCATAAATTACTTGTGATCCAAGTTACTCTGCTATTTTGCGTAATTATCACAAGATGTTGCAAGATTTTCCTGGAGTGAGTGTGTACTCGTCTTTTTACATAGCTTTCAGAGTTGCCCTCTGTACGACTAAGTGGGATTTCATCATGTTGTTTTGCATGGTGATGAGATTTGTACTCTGTTGTGAGCAACATACAAAGTGAAGTCATCTGTTTTCGGTTTGGCTGACAAGTCTTTACTGCCTAGTTTGTTTGACTGGCTATTTACAATGTTGCTGTGTCTTTTAACTCTTGAATATACGGTTTACCTTTTAACGATGGGCCAGAGACTTTGGATAGATGTGTCGTTTATCTAGCCCCGCACAACACTCATATCCTGTCCTCAATCATTCGATAGCTTCCCATTAAATCAGACTAATGACAGGTATTTCCTTGTGAGAATGATCAATAGACAACTACGGCTGTAGATTGTGTTGTGGAAATGTTTCATCCCCTGAGTAGCGGGACGCCGCACAGTTCTACCGGGGGAACCATATCACCTTACATTTAAGGCAAGGCTTAAAGATCTAATCTAACATCTGGTCGGGATTACCATTCTGTGGTACAATAAACTCTTAAATGTACCGTAGACGTGCTGCCGAATCTCCATCACCTTTATGACAGAAAAGGAATGCACAAATTCAGACATCAAAAACAGCAGGTGACACAGTTCGACATGATCAAGACGTACTGCACAATAGGATCGCATGTGAACGCACAGCACAAGTGCAGCTCAGAGAAAGAAACCACTCAAGGCATCTGTTTCAAAGGAGGCCAGAGAGGCTGTGCTGTGCCTTATTGTATACGTCTGACTGTACTACTGCCAGAATGACAAGAGGGAACGCCGTGGAGAGGCCATGCCTAGCTCACCTGGGGGCAGTCTTTGATGTAGTGTCCTTTGTTGAAGCAGAGGTGGCACAGGTAGTTGGGCGGCGGCCGCTTGCTAGGCTTGCGGGGCTCCGAGGAGAGGGAGAGGTCAGAGAAGTGGTCCGTGAGAGAGCTGAGGCCGTCCACGATGTTGTTGAGGGAGCCGTAGGGCGACGAGCTCTTGTACAGGTTGTTGTTCAAGGCCTGAGAGACACACAAAAAGGACGAAATGTGAGTTAAGTACAGTGTGAGGGCGGGGCCGTGTCTCGCTGAAAATGCCAGCGGATCAGCGTACCGTCAACGTAACAGACCAGTGCATCTAAGGAGTGTTCAAGAATTCCAAATGTGGATTGGTCAAAGGCAACAACGCTAACAGTGTACAACAATGCTAACAGTGTACAACAACGCTAACAGTGTACAAAAACGCCAACAGTGTACAAAAACGCCAACAGAGTACAAAAACGCTAATGTACAAAACATGGTTTGGTGCACGTCCTAGTGATCAGGGAGCTGAGTAGGAGAGGAGGGACGCAGGCCAGGGCCTCCACCGCTACTCTGCCCTTCCGCCGTGCCATAGCTGACATCTCAGCACCACACTGTGATGGATTCCCCTGTTTACTCCTCTCTCCGCTCCGCGACACAGAAGTAGACGTTATTGCCTTCCCCGCAGATGTGCCGCGCTCTGCGTTCCCTCTGTGTGCGAGCAGAAAGCGTCCATTTCCTTGGGAAGAACAGGATGCCTTTGTCAAGCATTTTTCCCCCATTTCCCCCCATTTCCCCCCATCGGGACAAGACAATCAACACCATTGTGTTTCTATGGAGATGAGCACTACGGTGCCACCGGGCAGAGGGAGGGTGTAGTAACAGCCTGTGGATATGGGTTGTTTATTGTTGACAGAATGTATTTACAATACGTGGAATGGAGTTATCGCCAATGTCACAATCTGCCACAAGGCCATGTCATGTGTTGTTGCCCTGGAGTGATCAACAACCACCAGACAGACACACACACACACACACACACACACACACACACACACACACACACACACACACACACACACAGACACACAGACACACACACACACACACACACACACACACACAGACAGACACAGACACAGACACAGAAACAGACACACACACACACACACACACACACAGACACACACACACACACACACACACACACACACACACACAGACACACACACACCAGTCATGGCCGAGACTGAGGCATGATTTACCGTATAACAAACTCTCTGTGAGTGACATACTTCCAGAGCACCTCCAATACACTCCATTTTAGAATGTCTGGAAAATATAACCATGAAATATCTTTAAAGCACAACATGGATATATGTTTTCTTTAGAAGCCAGCCAGGCATACACGGAATACTTCTCCAAATTTTCTAACGCAGGCGTATCTCACAAGTAAAATAACATGTACTTTCTTCCACATCAGCTCCGATGAATGTGTTATTCTACTTCACACACCGTTGGCCTACAAGTCTCTATTCCAGAGTCCTGAGAGGGATGGTAATCGAATTGAGCACCAGTCAGGCCGGCCCCAGTGAAAGAACATTGCATACCCCTCTGACCGAGAGGAGTCGGACCAAGGTGAACTCTCGCATTTGGGCTTTAGAGACCCTGTGAGAGACACTTTTTCAACCTGCCATGCCTCCCCGGCAGCCCTCTGACACCAGAACAGACTTGACACACACCAGGTACTATATCAGGACACAAGAAGGGCTTATTCATACAGCTAATCACCACAGGGCCTCCGAATGAAGCCATGCATGTTACTGGGGTTCATGTTCAACACAAATAATCAGGATTCACTGGATCCCGCACTGAAATGTTAAAATAGTGTAATGTATGACATTCTGTAGTTAAAATGAGAGGGTGTGTTTTTAAATCTCTTCAGAGTGGGTATACAAATCACATGAGTTATTTCTGCTTCAGATGGGGATTATTTACTTTAGAACTTGAGTGAGAAACTGTAAAGCTTTATGTTTGCAGCTTGATCTTAATTGCACAAATTAGAAAGAAAGCCTGATGAAAATATTGTAATGGCAAGGCATGAATAACAGACGTTTACACAGAATAGGCTGACAGCAAGGTGAAGCATAAACATGTATTCAGTACGTGCACATTACATATTTCATGTTTTAGTTCACACCATCTGACTTTACCTCATTCCTCTGGAGTTGCAAGAAGTTGTTGAGATAGTTGGTGTTCAGCGCTGAGCTCAGATCAGCCGCCGAGCGCTTGGTGTAGTTCAGGTCCGGATGGGAAGTTTCGGACTCTGGTTTGAATGCGTCGAAGGCATTGGTCTGATGGGTGTCTTGTAAAGACATGTAGACCCAGTTCAACAGATGCGCTGGTTGGTACACAGAGGTACCCGCGTCTATGGCCGACATCAGACTCATCTTTGGAGGAGTGCGCGTCTTGGAACGCGCCACCGTAAACGCTGCTGAATTGAATCACCAAAGTGTATATTTTTTTTCTTCTTTTTTTTTTTGTTGGTTTAAATCATCCGACCTCTTCAACCCAATAGAACAGGTCCTTGCATTCACCTCATGGAGTCCTCTGGGATCCCCCAATCCCTGGATTATGGTGACGGGAGGACCGTGGTGAAGGCATGACAGAGCGAAAAGTTTGTGCCAGTCAGAAATCTGTGGACTCCACTCGCAGTCCAGCAGCAGCGGTGAGCTCATTCCATATTCTCTCGGTAAACAGAGTGCGTCATGACGAATAGGAGGTCCGATGCTCCGTTCAAGTGGCAAAGTAATAGTAGCCCAGTAGGCCCACTGTTATAACGGTATATGTCTGTTATTCTATCGTTAATTTCATTAAAAGATGGCTTGGTAATTATATCAACTTGAGGGAATTGAGGGTGGGCCTACAACATGTTGAATACATTTCATATGGGTAAAATCTGTAAGAAGTAAAAGTTGATGTGCTCTTCATATGTATGTGCTTCCTATTATTTTGTTATAATAAACCAATAATTGTGCTGTGATTTTCTTGTCTATGTACAGAAGGACACGTGCTCTGTTAAAACCATATAAATGGTGTAAAACACAACATGACATGTTCGTAAGCCAATACACAACTCATACTTGACATAACACATATAACTAAACTTCATATTGATCTTGTTGTAAGTGAAGTTATACTTCGCACAGTAAATGCCAGGGTAATATCACCATCATAACCATGTTGCATTTTATTGGATTTTATCACAATGTATGTTATTATTGTTATCATGACTGTGACTATAAAATATGATATAGGAATTAATATGAGTATAACATAAAATGCCTTGCATACACATAGCCTACCTGCAGCACTCCAACCATTACTGCATGGTGGAGGAGTGGGAGTCTCCACCATGCAGTAATGGTTATACTTTTTCACCTATGGAATGACTGCCATCTAGTGTCCATGATGATATATCGATGATGTTATGTGATTTAAATAATATACATTTTACAAACAGCTTGTTTATAGTAATTTCAAACCATTTTTGATGAATGTGCTTCTGTTTTTATCGGTTAATTGGGTTAATTTCCGTGTTTCGGTCGTATACCACGAATACCACGGTCTAACTGTGTTATCCAGAGTAGCCTGTTGCGACCTTCATTTGTAACCTCTATTCTAGTATTATTAAGACTTACATTATAAAAGTAAAACACACGTTCTGTTTATACAGTGTTCATTTCAATCATTAAATAAATAGGCCTACGTTACATTGCCTCTCCTAAACTGTCCGTGGCGGACTACAATGAAACGTTTAGCCGTTTGCTCTGATGAAGAGGCTTTATTATGGTGATGACAGGCCAACTCAAAAGGGACAGAAACCAATCCCTATGTGACACCGTGTGGACAGTGCTTGGTGATTGGTGCATTCATGACGAGTCAGAAACTGGAAATATGAGTGGGAAAATCGACTTGAATAGTCCTTCAACTCGTAATTACACGTTTATTAAAGTCGAGTGTCCTGCTCCAGCACCGGGTTTCCGACTTGTAGTTCTCTGACGTCACGTCAAGCAGAACGGACCGCGACCACAGCAGGGTTTTCACAAGGGAATGGAAATAGCCAGTGGAAACAATAACAAGAACAACAATGTGTTTCTAAGCTGCTGAATACACACTGACTTTTGTTTTCGGTCATGAGGTGCGTTTTGGGAGAGTTGCAAAGCTCCACAATTGAAAGTTAAAGTTGTTCTAACTGCCCGCCGTCAGCCTCACCTGCGGGCTCCATGTTGTAAAGAGTTTCCGATCACTTGAACGATCACAGGTGGGAAGTGCGAGTTTCCGAGTTGGTCATCAATTGATCATAAATCATTTTTATTGTTGGGTCACGTGTTTCCATAAGGCCTACTGGTTTAGGGGACGTTTACAGGAGGACGATAGAGAGTGAGTCAGAGGGTGGGACTGTTCTGACGTAGGATTAAGTTACCTAATGACCTGTACCTTACCATGCACACAGAGTGGGTTTCAAAGAGATAATTTATATAATGTATGCATAGGATTTGCAGTATGTTTGCACTGATTACACTAAAAGTTGGTTTTGTGTGATGACTCATGGTGATAATGCTAATAAACTGCAATGCTGCACATTTAAAACCCATCTGAAAATAACACCCTGTATTACCGGTACAGTCTAGGGTACTGCAATAGGCCTAAACAGTCATTACAACACAAGGGTATCATTACCAAGCAAATAAAAATACGTTTACAAAACAAAAACTTCCACACACATTTCAAACAAGTATATGGCCTATACACGAATGCTGTTACAGGATTAGACTATAGGGATACTATAAAGTCAATGCTCTGAAACGACTTTTCAAATAAGTATATGGTCTTTACAATAATGCTTTTATAGGGCTGGTCTATATGCTGAATACTGTATGCTGTAGTAATGCTCTGAAACGACTTTTCCAACAATCCCAGCCTGAAACTGCACTTTTGATTGTGCTGTGCAGAGGCTCTTTCAGCCGGGGAGTAAACAGTCCTGTAGAGAACACACCCACACCCACAGTCAGAGAGCACACTGCGCTGCCTGCCCTTCCTGAATCACCCTCCACCGTCGCCACTGAACAAGTAAGACACTTCTCTTCCGTACCAAATGATTACTGAATGCGTCTGCTGTTTATACGCTTCCGACAGCCTACAAATCACCTTGTCATATCTATAGAACATCTCGAGATTTGGGCTAATTTAATACTCTGCTAAAATGTTGCCAGGCAGCTAATTAACTGGCGGATCAGTGACTCGTTCGACTCATCGTTCTGTGAAAATAGCTCTCCGTGTTCAGATGAACGGCCTTGATCAGGTTAACGTTTACCCTTTATACGTTGTTCACGTTTTTCCCCGTATTCCACCACCAGTGAGCTACTTTGTAAAATCACTTAGGCCGTAGTGGTTTAATCTCAAGCTGCCATTTTGTCTCAGGATTTAGGAGGCTGCTGTGGTATAACTTCTATAGGGTCTGTACTTGGCTTTCGGACGTTATGTAACCATCTCCGGGGAACAGAAACGATATCAGCGTAGAAAAGATGAGAAAGGCGTGTAACGTTGCATCTAAATCACTGTCGTACACTGTAAATTGGGTTTACTGTAAACTGGGCTTACCTTTGGACACTTAATAGACTTGGGATAAATGTCGTAGTGATAGGATTAACAACACATGTTTAGATGCAGAGTTATGGAGTTTTTTTGAGTTGGAGTTTTGTTGTTGAGAAATCTGAGAATCAACGGTCGCTGCTTCATGCAGGCCAGTTCGAAACGCCGTTTTCTCTCTTATAAGCAACGACAGTATTTTTGCACTGTCTTCAATCAATAGCTCTGCTTACTATGAACTAAAACGGCTCCTAGACGGCGGCCTGTTTACGCAGATACCAGCTCAGCGTTTAGGGCGCTATTCCGTGAAGACCCCGGAATGTCTTATGCGAAGTGATGGGGTGGGGTCGTGGGAGGGAGGGAGGGAGGGAGGGAGGGGCGGCATCGGGGACAACTAATTGTCCTTCAAAAGTCCGCTTGGTCTTGGAGTCTCTATTCTTAGCAAGCAGCTATTGGAAATCTCTGGATTGTTCATCTGATCCCAGGCCACATTTGGCCCAGTGATTTCCCCACTGACTTTCATGTGTAGGCCCAGGCATATACTTGGTAAATTATCTGCTCAGTGATTTTTCCAAGTGTTCCTGCTTTCACTGGTCCTTTGGGAGTGGTGTGATGTCACACCCGACACAGTGTTTTTTGAAAAGGAAGGAAGCTGAAGGGGAAACTGGAATTGCTCAAAACAATCAGTTTCCTACTCTTATGCAACCATCCCATGCTTGG
Organism: Argentina silus; assembly: GCF_951799395.1. Lineage (NCBI taxonomy): Eukaryota > Metazoa > Chordata > Actinopteri > Argentiniformes > Argentinidae > Argentina > Argentina silus. Next base: position 2,315,046 of record NC_139670.1, on the reverse strand, counting down.
TAATCTGGACATGTGAAAATATCTGTGTTTTGACTGGCCATGCTTTTATTTGAGAATTTCCAATGAAAGAAGGATCACATTGTTTTCTGTAATGTTGTGACACAGTGGGCGTATAAATGTGAAAGACAATGAGGCCATGTAGAGCATTGTTTTGCACACTGTTCTGATGAACCAGTACATGACAGTTTATGTTTTATTCCAAGCCCCCAAAATGAGTTATCCTGGATACCCTCCGTCCGGTGGCTACCCTCCACAAGCAGGTGCTTACCCCCCCCAAGCCGGAGGTTACCCCCCCCAAGCCGGAGGTTACCCCCCACAAGCAGGCGGCTACCCACCCCAAGCAGGGGGCTACCCTGGCCAGGCTGGAGGCTACCCTGGCCAGGCTGGTGGCTACCCCCCCCAGGCCGGAGGCTACCCCCCCCAGGCCGGAGGCTACCCTCCCCAACCTCAAGCAGGAGGTTATCCACCCCAGGCTGGTGGCTACCCTGCCCCAGCGGGAGGATTCCCCCCCCAGGGCCCAGCGGGAGGATTCCCCCCCCAGGGCCCAGCGGGAGGATTCCCCCCCCAGGGCCCAGCGGGAGGAATGCCCCCCCAGGCAGGAGGCTATCCCTCTATGCCTCCAGCTCAAGGAGGTAAGGTTACCGATGTTTGTTTTGTAATGTGGCTGCTTTTGTTTTTGAGGAGGTGAGAACCTGTCAGAACCCTCCTCCATCTTTGACTCTAATACAAAATGGTCTTTTATGACTTTTTGATGCATGATTTTTACAGCATTATTATTTTTTATGTTATGTTTTTTCTTCTTCCCATGATTATATTCTTACACCAATCTCTGTCTCAATCTCTGTCTCTTTCCACTTTTCACCCTGCAGGTGGTTGGGGCGGCGCTCCTGGTGGCTTTGGGATGGTACATGTCTTCTTATTTATCATATTGTGAACTACAAACTAACAACATGACACGTTGTTCAGAAATCAGCCCGTGTCATTTATGACACCATCTGAGCTGATTATCATGACCCTGGGGTTGTTTCCATTTCCTAATAGATAACAGTCCTAGATAACATAATTGATAACAGTCCTTGATAACATAATTGATAACAGTCCTAATAGATAACAGTCCTAATTGATAACAGTCCTTGATAACATAATTGATAACAGTCCTTGATAACATAATTGATAACAGTCCTAATAGATAACAGTCCTAATTGATAACAGTCCTAATTGATAACATAATTGATAACAGTCCTCTCCCTACAGCCAGGTGGAGGTATGCCCCAGGGGTACTCAGGGGGCCCTGTCCCAGGCCAGCCCATGCAGGGCTACCCCGGAGCCCCGACGCAGAGCCCATCCATGCCTGGCTACGGAGGAGGGGCTCCATCAACTCCTCAAGCATCTCCTGTTCATGTGAGAATTGAGAATCTCTGGTTTCGGTGCTTTTGGATATGTTATGGATGCTTAATATGTTATAATAATAATTATAATACTAAAGCATTTATTTTATATAATGCTTTTCTCAGTACTCGACACTACATCCCATGGAGAACAAGAATAGATAGATAAATAAAAAGTAAAACAAAAGCACAGTCAGTGAAAACAACAATAAAAACAGTTAAAGATTAAAAGCAAGTTTAAAAAGATGGAAATGACTTGGTGCAAATTTACATCAATGTTTTATTTGCATATTAGCAAGTACCTCCTTGTTTGAGTTCAGTGTTTTTGTCACCAGAAAGGATACCGGGGCTCGATAAAGGACTTCCCCGGGGCTGATCCACTGAGGGACGTGGAGGTCCTTCGCAAGGCAATGAAGGGTTTCGGTCAGTGATTCATGGCGTTTAACGGGCTCCACTTGTTGCATGGACTTCTATTTGAATTGTTGACATTGTAATCTCGTGAACTGGTCACAATGATGCACGTTGTTTTGAACAGGCACCGACGAGGGCGCCATAATTCAGCTTCTTGGAAGTCGCACTAACAAACAAAGAGTGCCATTGGTTGCAGCTTACAAAACCACCTACGGGAAGGTGAGGGTACTGCAGCCGCGCGCGCCGTCACTGTTATGGAACAATACATGACGGTTATGGAGTCTTGTGTCTTGAGTGGCCTTTTAAACGATGTCGTGTTTCACTCAGGATCTATTCCACGATCTGAAGTCTGAGCTGACCGGGAGCTTTGAGAAGGTGGTTCTCGCCATGCTGAAGACGCCCCCGCAGTTCGATGCTCATGAACTCAGAGAGGCCGTACATGTGAGTAACAGGATCTTTCCAGAGTTTTCCCCATGGTGGTTGTTGCGACTTATCTCAGGGACCTTACCTAGTAGAATACTTAAAAGAATAGCTACGTATAAGTTAAAACTCTCGGTTTGGAAACCGTGAAATTGACGAAATACAGCACCAGTCAAAAGTTTGGACACACCTTGCCAAGAGTGTGCAAAGCTGTCATCAAAGCAAAAGGTGGCTACTTTGAAGAATCTATAATATAAAACATATTCTGGTTTGTTTAACACTTTTTTTGTTTACTACATAATTCCATGTGTGTTCCTTCATAGTTTTGATGTCTTCAGTATTAATCTACAATGTAGAAAATAATAAAAATAAAGAAAAACCATTGAATGAGAAGGTGTGTCCAAACTTTTGACTGGTACTGTATATGTGCAATCAATAGATCTCTCAAACACACATCCTACCACAGTTTACATTTTGCAGCATATAGGGCTTTTCGTAACTCAGGTACACGTGCCAAGAAAACATTCATGATTGCTCATGAAAAGCGCCTCCCACAGTGAAGGCGGTTGCTGCTTCATGCAGTTTGTGAGAAGTAACTGCCAGGGCTCCACAGCGCCTCCCTCTAAACACCACGTGGGCCTCCATCTCGAAACCCCCGTCAATTTTAAACAGACGACACGGACAGACGTTATCCCGTCATGCAACAGGTGTTGAAAGGCGCTCCTCAAAAACTCCTTTGTCTTGTAGTCTGAGGCAGTCTCATTTGTTGGAAGTGCCTGCCTGGTTTAAAGGTCAAACTTGTTGGGGCGTGAATTACTCATCCTACTCCGTGCTGAGAAGTCTTCTTTATACTGTGAGAACATGCTGCTGCTGTTTAATGGGTCGGGTTGAGCCAGGAAGTAGTCTTGTCTTATCTAAATGATTCTTACTCTCATTGTTTTTCTCTGACAGGGGGCAGGGACTGATGAAGCTTGCCTGATTGAGATCCTGTCATCTCGCTCCAATGCAGAGATCAAAGAGATCAATACTGTGTACAAATCTGGTACGTAGGTGCCCCCTATCTCATTTATAGGATCTTATTTCAGGATGTCCTTTTTTGGTCATAGGAGTCCTACCACTTGCTGCAATAGCAGCGTGCTTAACACGCCGTTTCTGACGGAACACAGAGTGCCATTGAATGGAAAATAAAGCTTGATTGTTGTTGTTGTTGTTGTTGGGGAGAAAGTCAGAGCACATTTAGCTCTCTGATCCAATGAAATGCTGTTTGTTTCAGAGTATGGGAAGACCCTGGAAGATTCCATCAGCAACGACACCTCGGGCCACTTCCGTAGGCTGCTGGTTTCACTGTGCCAGGTACCTGGTTTGATTCGATGTGCCACACACATGTGACGATGTGACACACACAATTGCCAATGCAGTCCTTCTTTGAAAGTGACGTTTATAAATGATTAATAACAAACACATCCTAATCCCAATGGCCTCTCTGCACAGTCTGTGCTCTTGCAATTTCTACGATCTGATGGCTACAAATATTTGTGTCTTTAAGTTTGTTAACATTTCTGGAATGTCCTGTTTTTAGATCAAATGAACACAGTAATGCCTAAAAATATTGAGGAAACCGAACTTGTGAAACGTATGAAACCGTTAAGCAAGATAAGCCACGGCTGTATCCACTTCCCATTCCGAGTCAGAAAAGCACAGTAATGATGTCCTTGGTTTATGGAAACAATTACTGTGCTGAAATTGGGGGAAGATGTTTCCATATGCCTCAAATTCCTTCCAAGATATCCCCTGTATTCCACCGTTAATGACTTGCAGGGTTTTTTCCCTGTGGAATATATTTTCTAGTTAACCAAAATCTACCTTCCTGTTTTTATTTTTAGGGTAACCGTGACGAAAGGGAAACTGTTGACGTCTCAATGGCCAAACAGGACACTCAGGTGAAAACCGGCTCTAAAGATTGTTAGAATGTCACAAATGCCACACGATGTGTATAGAGTATAGAAAGTCCTTTCCTTGTAATGGGAAAGTTACATTATAGGGAAAAAAAACATTATTTGTGGTTTCTTTTCTGAGACATTTATGTCTTGTCTTTTTATGCTGTCTGTTAGAAACTGTATGCTGCTGGAGAAAACAAAGTAGGAACTGATGAGTCCCAGTTCAACGCCATACTCTGTGCCCGGAGCAAGCCTCACCTGAGAGCAGGTAGATAAAAAACAGTACAGAACACAAGGATATTTGAATAGCCTTGTATTTGAATAATGCTGTTGCTGTTCCCCATCAAGAATTGTATTTCCTAGTTACACTTCTCCATCAAGAATTGTAGTTCCTAGTTACATTTCCCCATCAAGAATTGTAGTTCCTAGTTACACTTCTACACATCTTTTTTTCTGAACAGATATAGTATACACATTACCCACAATCCTTTATGTGTTTTGAAACTGCCTGTTTCATAGTTTGAATGACATTCCTGACACCCGTGTTTCCAAAGAGAAAGAATGTGACAGTCAGCACAACTGCCTCGGAATTCAGGAACACTCACCACCTAGAGTGTTCTATGTGGTGTTTACCTAGCAACAACACTTTGATTGGCTACAAAACGAAGCATCATCATTTATGCATTTTTGGTGAATAAAGTCTGCCCTTTGGCTCTCAATGTTGACAATTTGGGCGACTTTATTCACCCTCGGCACTGAATGAGTTAATGAATGGGATCTGACCCTGAGGCCTCAGCAGTGTGTTATAATGCCTTACGACACAGTTATAACCATCCTGCCCATGTCTCCTGCTCCTGCTAGTCTTTCATGAGTACCAGCAGATGTGTGGCAGAGACATCGAGAAGAGCATCTGCAGAGAGATGTCTGGGAATGTGGAGGGTGGTATGGTGGCTGTGGGTAAGTTAAGTCCGTCTGTCCGTAGTTCTGTCTTTTCACTGAGTCTGAGTAACACATTTGGGATCTGTTGCCTAAATATGTCCTATCTGCAATTTCAACACGGGTCTCTTGTTTCCCAGTGAAGTGCATCAGGAACACCCCTGCCTACTTCGCTGAGAGGCTCCACAAAGCCATGCAGGTAAGAAAGAAGCTCCTCTTAGAAAGGCCACTTCTACTCCCTGTGTCCTCTGATGAGAACATGCTTCATTGGTGTTAATAACCCTCTGGAATCTAAGGCATTCACTACTTTTCATTATTATCTATGTCTGTGGGTAGATAATGGGACAGTCTATAGGTAGATAATGGGACAGTCTATAGGTAGATAATGGGTAATAAAGACAAAAAATACAGAATCAGAATTTTTATTGGATGCATTTCATCATATTTCCACTTTCCAACCAACGTTAAAATGAGTAAGTCTCTAACGCAAACGGTTGAAAAGATATTGTATTATTAGTAAATGTAAATGTTATTAGTAAATGTAAATGTTATTAGTAAATGTAAATGTGCCGTAGGGCCTGTTAGTCTCCAGAGGGCTACAGGTAAGAAGCCTATAGTACTGTGGGCTGATCCCACCCTGCTCTGTGTGCCTCCAGGGGGCTGGGACCAAGGACAGGACCCTGATTCGGATCATGGTGACCCGCTCCGAGGCGGACATGTTGGACATCCGACAGGCATATGTGCAGGCCTACGGCAAATCACTGTACACCCATATCTCTGTAAGCATCTCCCACTCAATTCAAACTACTGGTCGAAGAAGATTAGCCTGTTAGCATCGATCCATGTCGATATTCCCTCTTCATTTCTTGATCTAGCTTTTGAAACGTGGTCGAGAGTGTGTTCTGCACCTCCATTTTATCGCATTTTACTCTGCCCAAACTACCTTACATTTACCTTACATTTACGGCATTTAGCAGACGCCTTTATCCAAAGTGACTTGCAACAAATACATTTGTTTAAGTAAGTGAATCATCTGTCCATCAGTCATCAAAGAAAGAAAAATGTATCTATGCTAGGACCAGGGGCCATTGGCAGTCACAATGCTAGAAGAAAGAAAGAAAGAGATTATTATTATTATTATTTATTATTTATTAGGCGTACACTCTTCCGAGTCTTCCTGAGTACTCCCTTTTGGATAAGCCTAGTAGAACCACTTCCCACGTACCCACGAGCCCTGGTCCAGAACCACTGGTGTGCTGTATTTATAAAAAAAGAAAAAGGCTTCTGGCTTTACGACTGCCAATGTAAAATGTCTGTATGAATAATAACATATTTAAATGCTGTTATGTTTCTTTACATTTTTTCTGTCTGATAGGGTGACACCTCAGGTGACTACCAGAAGATGCTGTTGAAGCTGTGTGGGGGAAGTGACTAGGATGGAATAAGAAGAATCCTACTCATCACACTCATACCTGAACAGTGTAGAAGTTCACGCAGTATGATCCTAAGAATGTACCAGGACCTTATATAACCTGTGATGTGCATGTCTGTTTTTTTTACTAGTTTCTCGCCAATGCGCCATTCCACAGATTTAACTACAACATGTACACAACCTAACAACAACATGTACACAACCTAACAACAACATGTACACAACCTCACCTCTGCTGAGTCAGAATGCCACATTAGTTAGTTTCCTACAATCATACAATCAATATTGTGTAGTCTTGATTTATTTCAAATTTATGTTTCTTTTTTTAATCATGACGTATAATTATATATCAAGTTGTAGCGTAAAGTCATTTTATTCTAAAATACAATACTTTAAAAAGTAATTATTACAGTATATTAGCTTATTGCCAAATACTAAATATATATATTGATATTTCTAGATTTCAAAGTCGTTGTGTCAACTCTAGCTGTCATGTATTATGTGTCATGTGTCCTTAGCTTGAGCTTTGACTACTATTCTATGCAAATTAGTCTCGTCTAGAAAGAAAGCTAATGATTCTGTTAACTACTATCCTCTTCTCAATAGCATGCCTTTCTTTCAGATTTTTCTGTTTTTACTCACAATATAATTTGCATCCGTTGCCTCAATGTTGTCATTTGTAGGAAAATCCAAAGGCTGTTGTGTGAAACTCTTTCAATGATTTCTCTACAGTACCACTTGTTTTGAGGGCAGCTTAGTATCCTGGTCTCTGTCACTCTTTGAAACATTTTATTTTTTTTGTTGTCACTTAAATCTGCATACTGTATCTGTAACTGGTACAGTATAGTTTATTGCCAGTAGAGGGCACCACATACCCACAAAGTGAGATTGTTTATGGATACAATGAGGCTTGACAATAATTTGAAGTTAACTGGAGAATTGTAATGCAGTGTGACTGAATGACTTATATTAATGCTGCTTTTGTTGTCCAAAAGTGTGGCCTTTACCAGTTACTAACATCAATGTCGCTCAGGATTTGTAAACGCCAATTAAAATGTTGGACTGACCATGTTTTGTTGGATAATGTGTTTGCTTCTTTAAGGGGCAATGTTGGATTCGACCAACAACACAGCGGTCACCCTGCCAGTTTCTTTAGGTAAACAGATGAGGGATTGGGCTGGAGAAATGTACCCACTCCCAAAATTCATAGTCTGAGCTATGGATGCAAGGACTGACCGTCTCTGAAATCAAAATTCTAGATTTAATCAAACAATGGAGTATAACAAGCTGTTGGGATCTGGTGGGGTAAGACAGTTGAACTAAGCTAATGAGGCATTTATAAGCATACACAGTATATTCTTCAAGAATTAACGGCTATGTATCTTACATTTAACCTTTAACATCAACTGTAATTCCTCTATTGACAGATGGAACACAATGGATATTTGAAACCCAGTCAGTTTCAAACCCAGTCTCATTTTCACGCTGGCCTAGATTATTAAAGCAGTCAGCAGCAAGTCAACCTGACAGATTCTCTTTAGAGGCATAAGCCTCACCTGCTGTCACAAGGGGGAAATAATATGGCTTATATAAGCGTCTCCTCTCTGCAGCGTGCCTTTCTCCCTTATCTGAGAAAGGGGGGAAATGTTAAAGTTTCCTTTCCAGTTCATTGGCACACCGACACAGCAGCAGAGTGCAGGCGCAGCAGAGGGAGCTTTTGCTGCCTGCTAAAAATAGTTTTCCATGGAGCAGACAAATTTATTCACCGGCAGTATCCCAAAGACTTCCCTCTGTTGTTGGTGCTCTGTGTGGAGTTGGGCTTCGGAGAGCGACTGTGATGGATGTGGTTGCTGTCATGCAGCTGTGTTGTGATCACGCTCACGTATTTACATTTCTAGTATACTCCACTACAGAACATGACAGCTCAACTGCACACAAAGATGAGCTGACTGAAATATTGATGGTGCGCGAGGCTCTCTATTGTTACTCACCAATAATGACTGTTCACTGTTCTCCCTGTGGCTCCATCCTTTGATTCCTTCATCACATATAGAGCAGGGGAGGCCGGTGGAGGTAGAAATCGGAGGACGGGCCTCATCGTAATACCATTCCTAATTCCATTCCATGCATTACAATGAGCCCCGTCCTCCGATTTCTCCCTCCACCAGCCTCCCCTATTCTGTCACGTGTGTTTGATACCATTCCATGATTCCATTCCATACATTACAATGAGCCCCGTCCTCCGATTTCTACCTCCACCAGCCTCCCCTCTCATATTGGTCAATCAGGCCTCTGGCATGCATGGTTTATTTCTGAGTAAAGAAAAACAGACCACTTCCTTATTACATTTGTGGACAGAAGTCCTTCTTAATTATTAACACATTGATGTGATCCGTGCAGGATGTTGTGGGCCTCAGTGGTGGTCGTGCCCTGCCCTCTGCTGCGCTGGGCCGTGCAGGGTGTTGTGGGCCTCAGTGGTGGTCGTGCCCTGCCCTCTGCTGCGCTCGGCCGTGCAGGATGTTGTGGGCCTCAGTGGTGGTCGTGCCCTGCCCTCTGCTGCGCTCGGCCGTGCAGGGGTTACCACGCTGTACAGTAGCTAGTCCCAGCTGGCTGTCTATCACGCACGTGTGGAGTCGTGTCGATCAATAGCATCTTCATGCGTCATCACAACTTGTTGCAGACATTAGCCGTCAAGGTCAGACACACACACACACACACACACAGACACAGATCACACACCAGATCTCACACACACACACACACACACACACACACACGCACAACCTGTATGCTTCCTCTTACCCCAGGGGGCGTTTCTCCTCCAGTTAATGGATGACAATTATCCACATGGGGCCTGCTTGTCTCTCACCCTGTCCCCGCCTTGGGGAAGGGTCGGGGATTGAAGGAACGTTCAGGCCCTGCTTTTATGAGGAAGTGAGCTAGCTAAATCACCTGACTACTGACATATATAGTGTATTGGCTCTTCCCAGGTTGGGAATTCAATCAAACCCATCTGACATTATAGTGTCGTGTAATGTCAATAACGTGTAGTCTGTGAAATGTGGTCATAGTTGTAGATTAGAGTGGATTGTCTCCAGCCAGCTGATACAGAACCAGATGTCCAAGTGACATTTGGTTGCCATGGGTGAACTGACATTTGGTTGCCATGGGTGAAATGTAATTCTCCTTTGACCTTCATGGATGCATATAAGCAAATTAGAAACAAAGGATTAGTTGAATAATACATAAAGAGATACCAGATCATCACTAGGTAGTGGAACATCTCTTTAAGCTTGCTCATCTAATCATCAAGGCTTGTGTGACGCATGTCTTTATGATTATAGATTTGATGAAATACAGGAAAATAAAATGTTACATCTATATCATTTCAATTACTGTAATGTGTGTGTGCGTGTGTGTGCGCGCGCGCATGTATGTGTGCGCACGAATAAACGCGCGTGTGTGTATGTGTGGTGGTGTGGGGAGGGAAGTAATATTTGAACAACTTTTGAGGAAACCAATTTCACCACAATCGAATCATTTTTATTTATTTTTTTATTTTTTCTCAGTAAGAGCCTCAACTCCATATGGATTTTCCACTGTTGGAAGATGAAATGGCTGGGTGGTTATATAATCAGTTGAATTAAAGCTGTTTAAAAGTCGAGCTGGACAATGTAGGCCTGCTGTATGGGTACAGTGTGTGCAGAAATAAGCTTACAGTCTCGTCAGTCCTCACCAATGCACAGTTTACCCGTCGCCATTCCAGCCCACATTACGGAATACACACGACTACAATCGTATTTAACCTTTTCTTGTTGAGCATTGTGACAAATCACAAAGTAGTCTGTTATTCATCCAGTACACATACCATGTTTTATACTGAAGTCCACTGCATGCTCTGTATGTGTATGTCCTTTAGGAGGAGCCAGTTTATTAGATTTGTGTCAATCTTGCGGCTTTCTTAAGAACGTCTTGCAGGACAGATGTGGCTGGTGCCTGCAGTGAGAACCCTCCTTCTCTGGGATTATAGAGAGCAGAAGACAGTTTAGGCTATAGATAGTGCAGATGTGTCAAAGGGCAGCGTCCAAAGAAAACATTAGGTTGACTATCATGAAAAAAAAAAAAAAAAAACTATTTTGAAAAACGCAACATTTCACTGTATTGTACGCCTATGCCTCATAATAATATGAAACATTTCTGAAAACATTTCACTACAAGGCGGTACACAGCGGTAGATATCATTGAATCGTATGGGGTTAATCAGATATTGACATCATTGTAGGAGTCCATGTATCACCGTATGGCTCATCCACTTTCTCTGATGTATCATATTTGTCATCATCATTTTCGGAATATAAAGTTTCAATCCAGGTGCGTCTGGGAAACGCCCCGCCCACTTTTACCTTACATGGCCATGGCACGAAAAGATGATTGGCAGCCAGCGGACTACAGCTGCTGAGCCACCGAGACATGGCGGAGTTTGCAGTTCTGGGGAAAGGCTCCTGAAGAGTTGTACTACTTTTCAGCATGTTGGAACAACTCGACATTGAAGGAGCGCATTTAAAGGGCGAAAGCAGAGAGGACCGCCTTCAGACCTAAATAGTTCCGCAAACGACGGATTGTTGGACCCTTTTTAGCGCTTTGGGAAAATGTATTGCTTTTTCTCAGTGCAGTCAACAGCCTTGGGCAACAAATATGGCTACTTGTGCCTCTTTCCATTTGGGATGAAAAGCGACTCAACTTGGCTATGCTCTCCGTTCGCGGTCGTACTCAACTCTACCGAGTGACCATCCGAAAGAAGTTAGGGGCTGAACTGGATCGAGATCTTGAAGCGGTCAGCTGATACGAGGGTGTTGTGCGAAGCGAGCAGAGATGGAGTCGAAACACAAAGAGTTGTTGGATAAATGCTACCAGAACTTACTGGAGTCAATTACAGATGCCGACAGGGTCGTAGAAGTGTTGGGTAAATCGGGTACTCTTAGTCAATCGGAACGTTATGAACTGGGTCATAACTGTTCGTCCAACTCGGAGAAAGTGGACCTTCTGTTGAAGATGCTGATCAGCAAAGAGAGAGACCATTTCCAGGACCTTTGCGCGGCCCTGGAAAAGACGCACCCCCACCTGAATTCGGCCCTACTATTAAACGGCGTTGGACCAGTGGATCATACATCTGGTGAGAATTATATGTGTCAATGAATTTAACTTGAATTAGACCCTACTCGCATGTGGTGGCGGAAGCAAGCGCCAGAGAGCCGTCGGATCTGATCTTTGAGATGATCAAGACCATCTGAAGTTATTTTTAACTTGCTGATGTAAACAAGGCAGACCCCGTCTGGCTCTTGTGTGGTCCTCGCGTCAATTATTGACATCTGGAAACATCTGGTGATCCACCTTCAGATTAGGTTATGTTGTTTTGGTGATGTTTTATTTTCTGCATGTGATTCAGTTTCCCACTGATGGTGATGTTGACCATGTCATAACAGCATGAAAGGACAGGACTTTTCCTCTGGGCAAAATTCTATTATGATGCAGAGAGAGAGAGAGAGAGAGAGAGAGAGGGAGGGAGGGAGGGAGCAGTGTGACTTATATCATGTGACTTTATGTCCTTTTACATGTGCAGAAAACCCACATAGGTGGCTCTTTTTTGCCCCCTTCCACTAAAAGCACACAGCGGGGGAGCTGTTTGTCAAAGTGTTTCATGGAATTAAAGGACTGAAACAATCAATGGTGTGATAGGCTAGTAGGGGAGGCCAGCCATGCTTTTAGGCAACTGCACAAGAGACACAATCGATGATGTGTGGTGTTAAGTGGTGTGTCAATGTCAGTTGAATGAGAGTTTGCTTTTGCTGAGTTATAAGGAGTTAGTCGCCTGGCAGCATTCAGGAACAAAGGTAAGAAGGACGGGTGTCCTGACAGTCTAATAACACGATGTTGATGACACCCAAAGGCGACTCATTCAGTCGAGTTCATTCTGACTATGATTTTGGTTTGAATGAAATCCAGCATGACTCATTGGAAAATGTCAATATCATTGTGACCTGGACTGCGAAATGTCACAGAGCAGCCAGCCTAACAGAGCAGTAGCCTCTCTCCTGGCTTTCCTTTTAAAAATAGCACGTTTTGAACACACCAGAGCCAACAAAAGCCTCGAAAAGGTAAAGCATGTTATGATCCTGAACCGAGTTGACAGTCGTACACTAAGATGAGTGCTGTATTTCACCCACATGAAGGTAAAAATGGAAGAGGGGGTGAGGGGATGAGGGGGAAAGTGGTGTCATAGCATAATAAACGGCCATTATTAGACTCATCTCTAAATCCCCAGGTTCTTATTTCACCCTCCTCTTCCTCCTCTTCCTCCTCTACTTATTTTTACAGCACTATCAGCATTACTTTTATCAGGCTGTGTTTTGTTGCTGTTGTTTACAAAACGGTCTTTAAGATTACAGCTGCAATGTTGTTGAGAGGGGAAGATGTTACATATCGCGGCCTCCAGTGGAGATCTATTTTAGGATTTATTTACCCCTCCCTGACTCGCATCCAGAATAATTTGGGGGTAATTTTCTCCTTTGTGTTTGTCAAAGCGTCTCTTCCCTACCCCTATCCTTTGAACCTCGTGAAATTAGGCCCTTTTTTCCCCCACCGCTGCTAAATCCTGAAGCTGGGGAGAAGATTCTAGCAGTCATGTTTAAGATGCAAATACATTCAACAACTGAGTCAATGTAGGTCAAACTGGTTTAGCTCAATATTCTGGATGGTCCCTGTCTCACAAAGTGTCAATAACAGCACCTTTCTCTGTTGTCAAATAGATAATACGGCTAACTGCTACATTTAACGGTACATTACCTCGTCATTTGGACAGATGTAAACAAATAAAAATGCGTATTATTTCAGGTTTGTATCGTAGGTCTGTAGTTTAGAGTATTCAGATTGTGTGTCTAGGTTACACTGTAATTACAAGGTGTAGTGAGTGTTATTAAGCTTTGGAACAAGGCCTCTCCTTGGCACCTGCGAAGTGTTTTTGCATTTTAAAAGATCGATTTGCATTACATGTTTCTTCCCGCAGCCAAGAACACTGTGCCGCATTTTCAGTTTGTTGATGACATTCAGAATGATACAACACGTCTTGGAAATAAATTAATGGTGCAAATTTATTCAACGCTGTCACTATTTTGTGTTGTAAGTTAGGGTTAGGGTTAGGGTTAGGGCCATTCTAGTGCCAACATATGTTGACAATATCAGAGGCATGTGTCACTCGATGAAATTAATGAAATCATGCACTGAGTCTTAACAGTGTGACAGTTTAAGTGTCTATAATGTATCCCATACTCTGTGTCTAAATTGGACACATTGGAGTGTATTTGTAATGATGATCTGTAATCCTACACCAGTGTGTTAATTGCCAGTTCACAGGTCACAATGGGCCAAGCTGGTTGTTCACTCCACTGGGTGGACTGGTTCCTCCACTGTGTGTGTGTGTGTGTGTGTGTGTGTGTGGAGAGTCAAAAGCTGTGTGTGTGTGGAGTCAAAAGCAGGGCCTAGGCCTGTCCTGGGACAACAGTGGCTTGTTATAGGCCCCCGATCTGCACTGTCAGCAGCCAGTTCTTCTCTCAATAGACTGAGCTGAAGTGAACTACTATCCCAGAGGCTGTGAGCTAGATACCCCATGATCACAACAGAGGAGAAGCACTCTGCATCAAGCACATTTGAGCTGTTGCCATTACTGTACTGCATCACAGATTGCAGTACAGTAACTTGAATGGCTTGGCAAACACAGGAGATGGAAATAAACTAAAGTTATGGCATATTTCTGTCAAACTTTTGAGAGGGAGAGAATGGCATCGAAATGAAGAATAGGTCCATATCGTTTTTGGCGAAATGTGAGTCTTTCTTTATTCTCTTTAATTGGAACGAGGTTTTGTTTGTTTTGTGGGTTTTAGAAGTTAATACTTTTGTTGTTACTAAACAGAGACATTCTATCCTTATATAACCATAGCCCCAGGCGCTGGCAGATGCAACCTTTTGTCTGTTCCGATGGTGCCCTGTGTCTCAGGAGATACTGTGAATGCCTGCTGCGTATTAACAGAGGTGTGTGCTTTTCTCCTGCTGTGTCTGTCTTCCTTGTATTCTGACTCACATTTCCCCTTGCTCAATGAAGTGTTTTGTGTGAGTGTTCCCAATCCTGCAATGATTCCTCAGAACAGTGTTCGGAAGCGCTCGGTGGAAAAGAAAAGTGAAAACACTTCTTCCTCTTCCTCCTCCCCACAGTCGTCTTTCATCTGCCCCGGACCATTTTTCCGCATCGTTTCAGTTAAAAAACAAACAATCATTACAAACAAGTTTATTCTGGGTTTCGTTTTATTCAAACCCCCTGCAGATGTCGTCAAGATGTGTTTCTGTGAAACTACATCTAAGGAGTACTGACTGAATCCCTGCTTCAGATATCCCAAGAGTGTGTTACACTCACAGTGACTTAAAATATATATTACTGCATTCCTACGAAGAAGAGATGCTTTGCAAGAGTGACACAGCATACAGCAGTCTGTCACGGGACGGGAGTTCACAACAATGTCGTATTCGATCCCATTCGCACATTTTGTTCACCTGAAGGTTTCATCGCTCCGTCACACAGTTCAGGACGAACACACAAACACATGTGGCTGTTGCAAAGTAATCGGCCCCACAATGAGATACAAATGAGCCCACTGCACAGCAGTAGTATAGCAGCAGTAGTAGTAGTAGTAGCTGTAGTAGTAGTAGTAGTAGTAGTAGTAGTAGTAATAGTAGTAGTAGTAGTAGTAGTAGTAGCAGTAGTAGTATAGCAGTAGTAGTAGTAGTATTAGCTGTAGTAGTAGTAGTATAGTAGTAGTAGTAGTAGTAATGTAGTATAGCAGTAGCAGTAGTAGTAGTAGTTGTAGTAGCAGTAGTAGTAGCAGTAGTAGCAGTAGCATTAGTAGTAGTAGCAGCAGTAGCAGTAGTAGCAGAGTGAGTCCTCCTGGTCACATGACTTCCAAGAAGCAGGAAAGTGAGAGTGAGCAATCCCACAGTGGACCTTTGCCCATTGTGACACTCTCTCCCTGCCCAAACAGACGCATGGGAAACCTAAGCCAGGGAGAACAAAGACTGCTTGATCCATGGGATGCCACTGTTCCTGAGGCACATCACTCTTTTTTTTTCCCTTTCTTTCAGTCCTAGTATAGTCTAGGCAGCAGCAGCAGCAGCAACGCTGGGAAATGAGACAAGGGGTTGAGCAAGCCATATAAGGAAGGGCTGGGTTCCCTCCAGTTTTAATCAAACCTCCGTCTCCTTTAGTGAGCGGGGAACCTTGCCAGGGAGGGATTGATTTAGTGCAGTGAGATGTGGGTAAATAGAATCGTTTGTCACGCTCTCCCTTCTTTTCCTTGAGTAGTGGTCCTTACATCAGGGGCAGGAGTCGCTGACAGAACTGCTCCATCAGCTGTTCATCCCGGAGCCAAGCAGAAGTTAATGAATGTGTAGAGGCTTTGTGGTCGGGGCAGGGGGGGTTATGGATGTTTGTGGCTTTAACGGGGTTATACGAGCCCTCTCCCATGTTGCAATCGATGTTGGGATTCTCACCGCAGAATTCAAGACTCCAAGTATGAAGGGGATGGATTTTTCACAACTATTTTCTCACTCACTTAATCTTCTTCTTCGTTCCTGCTGGAACAGAGGTTTACTAAAGTTTAAAAAACATCAGCCGTGTTACAGAAACCTTTCACCATTGGATGAGGGTTCACTATATTTCTTTTGATTTCAAAAAGGGTGAAAGGAGGTGAACTCATTCTAAGTAGCAAGAACACAGAACACAGTGTTCATTAATGTCCCCCAACCCCCCCCCCCCCCCCCCCACCCCCTCACCATTTGTCATAATACCGTTTTGAAAGACGTCTGTTTTTGTCCTCCGGGTTGATAAAGCTAATTTGAAGAGTTTCAGGAGGTTTTACTGTATGAATCACCAGAGGGAAAAGTAAAGTCCTTATGGTGGAGCAGCTTTACTTTAGAGCGAGAGGCCTGCTCTGTTCTGTTGTGTGGTGCGGTGTGGCTGAGGAGATGAAAGGGACAGCCCAGAGCCTCTTTGGGGCCCTATTCAGCAGACTCTGTTTAGGCTGCCTGCCTGCCTGCCTGCCTGCCTGCCTGCCTGCTAGCCTCACTGTCCCCCTGTGATAATTAGCCACACTCTCAGCCTCTTCTGCCAGGAGAGTCCTGCCTTGTTTTAACCTCCTCTCACTGGTCCACGGAGAAAATAAATCCAGAAAGCGTTAACCGATGCCATGCTTGACTCATACCGGCGTCATTATGACGTCAGACATTAGAATGCAGTCATTCATGCTTCCAACACGTCTTACAATGCATCATAACAATGCCCCTAACTAAAGCGCCAAACCGTAAAAACCTTGGAACCTCTTCACGTCTGTGCGTAGTCACTGAGTGATGCATACCATTGATATACTGTAGCAATGCTGAGTGGTACTACAGGTATTAATCTGATCCCGGGATACTACAGGTATTAATCTGATCCCGGGATGCCGCTGGTATAAATAGATTGACCTGGATGTTTTGTCGTCTTCCAGGGTCCACCTACAGCGTGTTGTCTGCCATGCCGTCTGACTCTGAAAGCAGCAGCTCCCTCAGCAGTGTCGGTGAGTCTGGAGCTCACTGTGTTTAATTCCTCACAATCAAGTGCTTTTCAGGAACGGTTTTTAATGTAAACATGATGTGTGTGGGGGTGGGGGGGGGTTGTGTTGTTATGAACACATGCCAAAGAACTGACCGGCATGACTGTTATTTATGCCCCCCCCCCACCCCCCCCCCCCTGTTTGAGACTCTTAGCACATGCATGTGCTTAGACAGATGTGAAAGGATTTACCACAGCAACCCCCCCCCCAGAATGGTTTTATTTACCACACAAACCCCCCCCCCCCTCCCCCAGAATGGTTTTATTTACCACAGCAACCCCCCCCCCAGAATGGTTTTATTTACCACACAAACCCCCCCACCCCCCCGGAATGGTTTTATTTAGCCGTTCTCGGGGAGGTGGGGGGGGGGGGAGAATTCCAGGGCTGAGCAGGGCGACTACGGTGGGGGGGGGCTGAGCAGGGCGACTACGGTGGGACTTGGACTCTGTTGTTGTCCACACAGTAGTGAGTCCTCGTCAGCGTGGCCAGAAAGAGGACCGTTGCTTATCCAGCATTACTCATATAAACACTGCAACAAAGGCTGTTTAAAGGGACACTTCACCATTTAGTTATTTGTTTAATGTTTACATCACGTCGTGTGTCTCCAGCACCATACCAGTGTCCATATATGCAACAACTGCAAATATGTTTTTTTTTTTTTTTTTTTTTTTTCTCTAGTCGAAAAGAAAAAACTAAAGGTCTTAAGGAAATTAACCCCTATTAATTAGAAATATCGAATTAATTGATTTTCAGAACAACAGCCGCAAACACACTCCCGCTGGCTGGAAACTCATTATAGTTTCTGAAAATAATTGAGTTTATTTATAATTTATTCCCCCAAAAAAACAAAAAGTTTTATCCCCAATGACATCATAGGGAGTCATTTCCTTTGGACCTCTTCGACTACAGAACGTGGAAAATAGAGATGATGGATTAAATGAGGAAGCGTTAATGAATAGTAAAAGGTTATAACATGGGCATAGCAGTTATAACATGGGCATAGCAGTGGTTCACTGATTACACCTAGAAAAAAAGATAAAAACATTATATGATACACACACACACACACACACACTCCAAAACAGGCGCACTTCCTTTTGGGTTTTTCAGAGAGTGATGTGATTTCTCCTACTAATTATCATATGATGACATTCACAGCGACCTGTTACAATGTTTTACATTTTGTACATTTACGGCATTTAGCAGACGCCTTTATCCAAATACATTTGTTTAAGTAAGTGAATCATCTATCCAACAATGTCTCCTATCGCACGCTAGTTGTGAATATGTCAGAAGAAGGTCAGACACACACTGTAAACATAGTCGTCCTTTCTGAATACTACTTTAAAACTCAACAACTGCCAAAGAGTTCCGGAACACACACCACCGAGAGTGCCAAGTGTTCTATGTGGTGTTTACCTAGCAACAATACTTTGATTGGCTACAAAATGAAGCATCTTAATTTATGCGTTTTCCGGTGAATAAAGTCACCCTTGGCTCTCTAGAATGCTGACCAATTCGGGCGACTTTATTCACCCTCGGCACTAAATGATTAACCTCTTAAACGCCATGCCCTATTGGACTCATATCCGCCTAAAAAACAGTCCCTAAACGAAACTGCTTCTAACATTATAAATATGACGATCAGATGCAAAAGCAGGATGCCATTGGATAGGGAACACCGTGACGTTTTGTGTGGATATGCTCAGATCATAGTTCAGACTAACACACCACACATGACAAGGAGATAAAGTAAACGATTAATAATGAAATTAAAGCAGAATTCGGGCCCAATTATGGGCCCCTGGAGCTTAAGAGGTTAACGGTGGTTGGAGTCGACCACGTTGAGGAGCTGTAGCCATCAGTGATGTGCTGACTCCCGCAGGTACAGCCTCCTCCCCGCCTCCCGTCCTCATGGAGAACCGCCAGATGAGCGAGAAGATGGAGACCGTCTTGTTCCAGCTGAGGCAGGTGACCCGGGAACGGGATGAACTCCGCAAACGCCTGGCCCTCTCCTCCCCCGGGACCACCTTCGACGACTGCAGGTACGGTACTGCTGTGTGTCGCACTGATTTCATTTTTTTTTTTAATATATATATTTTTAGGGCATTTCTGCTTTATTGGGATAGAGATAGTAGAGATTGACAGGAAGGGTGGGTGAGAGAGAGGAGGGATGACATGCAGGATATGTCGATGGCCGGAATCGAACCAGGGACCGTGCGATGATATGGTATGATATGGTATGATATGGTATGATATGGTATGCACGGTTTTAACGGTTATGTTTTGGAGTGTGGTGGTCCCACTCTTGTATTTTCTTTCTTCCAGTATTTATTGGATAGACACGGTAGAGAAGGACAGGAGAGGAAGGAGCAGAGGGTATGTCAGCAGGGCACGGGCCGGATTCGTACCCATGCCGACATACATACGGCATACTGCATATCCTCACTGTAGGCCGTGGGGCTGGGCCACTGGACCACCCCAGGCCCTGCGTCGCACCGCGTTTTGTTTGATTTAGAAACGAGAATGTCTTCGGTAGTACCCGTCAGATACAGAAACAAATTAGTCCATTCATAAAGTCACTCCTCATCTCGCTACAAACGCACGTTTGTGCATCCGTGGTTAAAGTGGAGGAGTTGACGAAGAAGAGCAGGGACTCCCTGTAGGCGCACTGTGTCTACCTGCAGAATAGGCAGGTATCACTGTGTCTACCTGCAGAATAGGCAGGTATCACTGTGTCTACCTGCAGAATAGGCAGGTATCACTGATGGGATGTTTCTGTCAGGTGGACCTTTTGTCACGGATCTCTGGACGTGTCTCAGACCCTCTGTGAGGTGACACGTACATCGTCGCGACACCGTGTCAAACCTGGCCCCCAGCGGCGTGTCAAACCTGGCCCCCAGCAGCCAACGAAAACTCCATGTCAAAGCAAAATTGCGTCCACCTTTCGTCATGTAGCTGAGCAGCTCTGTAAAACAAGAGGCTGACATGCAGTTTTAATGATGCTCCCCTCCCCAACCTCGCCCCGAGGCAGGCGCGCACGTTGCTGTTTTTTTTTGTAGTCATGCCCTGCTCTCCTTCCTCCCTGGTGGCGTCTAAATGTTGATGCATCACTCTCTTTTTTTCTCTCTCTCCCTCTGTCTCCCTCTCTCTCTCTCCCCCCATCTCTGTCTCCCTCTCCCTCTCCCTCTCCCCCCCATCTCTCTCTCTCTCTCTCTCTCTCTATCTCTCGTGTGAAACAGGCCCAACACCAAAGCAGGTTACGACTACGAGCGTCTGAAGCTGCAGTGTATGAAGGCCATGGCGGACCTGCAGTCCCTCCAGAACCAACACAGCACCACTCTGAAGAGATGTGAGGAGGCCGTGAAGAAGGCAGACTTCCACCAGTGAGTAGATGAGGGTGGTTAGAGGAGGGAGCCAGGCTGGGCCCCATCAATATTTCACTCTTTCAGCGCTCAGTGCTTTTTACGATTGCGTGCTCACACAATCAGCCGGGGGGGGTTTTCCCCTGTATTACGTCTCTCTCAGGAGATGTGTGGAGCAGATTGCGGTGAGGAGATTTTTTCCCGGGGGTGAGAGGGGCCAACCCTTTTGTACTGTATCAAAAGCTGCTTGGTTAAGCCACGGCAACCCTTTTACTTTAACTAACTGGGTTTTTTTCTTTTTTCTCGAAAAATCTAAATTCCGAAGTGAGCCGCCGCTTGTGGTCCGTTAAGACCCCGGGAATTGGTGACCGCTCGTCTCTTTTCATACTTCAGTTAAAGCAGAGGTTGGCCACAGAGTTACACAACGAGAAGCAATGTCCCCAGGCGGATCGTGGTGGTGTGTGTGTGGGGGGGGGTGGTTATGCCATGACTGTAACCCAGCTTGGACACTCCGTAATCAGGCTCTGAGCACAGGAAGGCCAGGCAGACATCTGGCTCTCTGGATAATACGTCACATGGAGCATGTGTTGGTCTGCTGAGTAAGCCGGTGCAGGTTGGTCCCCGGGCGCGGCAGGCCAGGCCCGGCCCGGCCCGGTTGTCTGGTTTAATGCTGGCATACTGTCTCCATTGTGTAAGGAACCAACAGCTGGCTGCAATGCAAACAGACAGATGAAGGATTATTCCCTGTGTTTTAAGCCTCTCTCCATCTCCATCACTGTGTTTGTGTTCATGGGACCAGCCTTATTGACTACTGTCTGCTCCACAACCTGCCCGGTTTTTGGAACTAAAAACAATTGTGTCTAGACTGCCGGACCTGTGCACTGGTAGTGGACCTCTGTGCTCTGGTAGTGGACCTCTGTGCTCTGGTAGTGGACCTCTGTGCTCTGGTAGTGGACCTCTGTGCACTGGTAGTGGACCTCTGTGCACTGGTAGTGGACCTCTGTGCTCTGGTAGTGGACCTCTGTGCACTGGTAGTGGACCTCTGTGCACTGGTAGTGGACCTCTGTGCACTGGTAGTGGACCTCTGTGCTCTGGTAGTGGACCTCTGTGCACTGGTAGTAGACCTTTTCCATTGAGAACGTTTTAATCATTTACCAAAGAGATTATTTTTTACGATGGAGACCTTGAATGCTGAGTTTGGAGCCTGGTGTGGATGTGCTTACTGCAGCTACACTGTTGCATAGAAACAATAACCGTAGTAACGGGTAGTACAGCTCATCCATCAGCCTGTGCAGTATTTGCATAATGTCTCTCCCAGCACACGTGTTATCTATATATATATATATAAATTGTGTGTCTGTGTGTGTGTGTGCTTGTCTGTGTGTGTGCGTGCGTGCGTGTATGTATTCACTTATCACAACATCGTTTGTCTTCTTTTTCTCTGTTTTTGTTTTCCGTCAGCAAAAGGTGTGCAGTACAGTCAATGAAACTAATCCAATAACAAAAGCAAACGTGTGTGTGTGTGTGTGTGTGTGTGTGTGTGTGTGTGTGCGTGCGTGTGCGGTTCCCGCAGCACCCTCCACAGCCGGGTGGCCAGCGAGCAGGCCCAGCTGAAGGAGGAGCTGGAGGCGGTGAGGCAGGACAACGTGCAGCTGGTGAGGGAACACAACCACCTGAAGCAGACCTGCGAGGAGCTGCGGAGGCTGCATGACGACGACCAGAGAGACGTGGCCGACATGAGGCTGCTGCACCAGCAGGTAGAGGCTGGTGAACACGCACACGCAGGCATGCACACACAGGCATGCACACACAGGCATGCACGTACACTCACTCGTACTTACACACACAGACGTGCAGGCACATACACACATGCATGCATGAACGCACACACAGAGGCTCAGACACACAGACATGCACACACACACACACACACACACACACACAAACAGACACACACACACATACTCTGCTCACTGGAGTTACTGGGTCTTTAGGTCACTGCAGGGATTACGCAGTACTGGTTTCTTAATGCGGTGAGCAGCAAAGTATTTGGTTTGAGGCTTTAAAACCACTTCCTATGGTGAGGAATTTCTCCTCCGTCGTGTCAGTCCTTTAGCGACATTGTTTCTGCTTAACAGTTCTATTCCGTCTCTGACCCCTAATGAGATTCAAACGCCCCCGTTGGATTCTGACATTTCAGACACATTTCTACATTGCCCATTAGTTCCAGAGAACACACTATCATTAATACCGATGGGGGTCAGACAGGCTCATTTCAACATTGTCAGAGTTATCAGAAACCCTTTCAAATAAGACAAACGAGCAAACCGGTAACATTTGTGTTTTCTGTCATCCGCTGGTGCCTACGTTGTTTCTAGCCTCATTACGGTTGAGCCGGGTCGTTAGGAGCCTGTCACACACACTAACACGATCATGGGGAATGGCTCCTCCGCCGTCTGATAACACGCCTGCCTCTCGTCTGTGTGATGAGCTCATGCCATTTACGAGCTAAACTACTGTCGAGCCGCATTCAAATTTCAAATTAAAAACATTCAAATTAGCCTGATGGTGTCAATTCAAATTAGCCTGCCTTTGTGAGTTATGTCGAGGGATTTTCGTGAGCCGATACGCGACGCGGCCTTACGTGCGGAAAGCGCCGAGCAGCGGGTGGCTTTATCTGGTTGAGAAGCCTGCCGCCGGGTTTCCGATCCGTTCCTTTAGTTTAGCCGCTGGAAAAGAAAGTAGTCAAAATAAATAGTAACGCCACAAATAAATAGTTATCCAGAGAAGGTCAGATGTTGGAAATGACCGCCTCTGCCTGGTTTCACAGAGAAACTCGGTTCCTCAATTCAGCTTCGAGACCCTGACCTCTGCTGCTAAATACCTTAGAATAACATCTGCCATTTAGCTGACGCTTTTATCCAAAGCGACTTACATTGCAGTGAGTGCATACATTTATAGTATATATGGGAATCAAACCCACAACCTAAACGTCGTTAGTGCCGTGCTCTGCCAGCTGAGCCACAGAGGACCTGACGTCGTGAGAGTCGTTAGAGAAACGTTCCGCTGTTGGATTTAGAAACGCCAGTTTCCTTTGATCTGTCGCGTCTCACTAGTGCTCAGAAACAGAGTTGCAGTCGAGCGTCTCTGAACATGAAAGCGTCTTAGTTTTTTTTTGTTTTTTCTGACACACCGTCTCCTACAGTATGGAGTATGGAGTCTCTCAGGTCTGCTTGACGGGGACTCATAATCTGTGCCCCGTCATTCACCAGCTGGCTCTGGAGAGGAGCTTTGTGCTCCTGACAGGTTCGATGAGACACCCTGGACGTGTCATGCATGGCAAGTGTTTGTCCGCCGTCCGCCGCCTGTGAAGGAGAGCAAACATCATATAAAGTGAATGAAGGAGGGAGTCACATGGGGTGCCATGTCATCCTGAGATTGAGCCTGCCGATCCTGCAGCGCTGCTGCTGCTGCTGCATGGTCCCGGGAAGGATGAATGAATTAAATTGATTTGTTAGAGGTTAAATACAGCCCACTGTAAACCAATACACTGTCGTTCTCATGCACTGCAATCAGTTTTTAAACCAGGCCACTTATGTTATGAATGAGAATCAACAGTAATAACATGAATCACTTTGGAAAATCTTATACTAATTATATTACTAATTCTACTACTATTTCTACGACTACTAATTCTACTGCTACTACTAATTCTACTACTAATACTACTACTACTACTACTTCTGCTACTACTAATTCTACGACTACTACTACTACTACTACTACTACTACTACTACTACTACACTACTACTACTACTAATACTACTACTACTAATACTACTACTACTACTACTACTAATACTACTACTACTAATACTACTACTAATTCTACT
>NC_139670.1:2278069-2288069 GCF_951799395.1 Argentina silus | reverse complement strand
GGCGATCTGTGAGAAGAGCGAGCTGCTGGAGAAGTACTGTCACGAGGTGAAGGACAAGGCGGAGGCCCAGAAGGAGCTGAGCCAGGCCTGCAAGGACATGGACACGGTCCGGGAGGAGAGGGACGTGGCCCGCAAGGAGAGGACCGAGGCCATCATCCAGAGAGACCAGCTGCTCAGAGAGTACTACCAGGCCAGACAGGTGAGACACACACACACACACACACACACACACACACACACACACACACAATACTACCAGGCCAGACAGGTGAGACATATACCACACACACACCCACACCCACACCCACATACACACACAAACACACAGTTTGCTAAACTTCATACCTATCTAATCCTTTCAGATCTAGTGTCTAGAGAAAGTAAGGTATAGAGGTTTGTTTCTGCATCGGTTCGTGACGTAAGTGAGTTGAAGCTGATAGAGTTTCTAATATAATTTATAGTTTACATAATAGTTTATTTCTCCTATAGTCACTAGAAGGTTCCACTGTCCTGTGCTGTACTGTGTCTTCCACCTCCTCCTGCTCCCCCTGCTGACGTCAGAGTCCTCCACGGCCCACACGTCTGTCCCACCGCCGTCCACGCAGCAACGCCACAGGAAGGCTTTTCTCTCTCTTAAAGGAGCGGCGGCGGCTGTCGCTGTGCAGAAATGATCCGAGATGGAAATCCTCTGCATTAGGAAATTACCAGCAATTAAAGTGGAAAGCCTCCCCAGATTTTGACACACAGAGGGTATTAAAAATCCGGCGGCGGCTGGACAAAGCAGTCCATTTATGCCAGCCAACGTAAACAGGGAAATGTAATGGAATTGATTTGGCCGGGGTATAACTCATGCCCCCCTCCTCCTCCTCCTCTTCCTCCTCACGCTCGCAATCACTTCCCAGGAATACACTCTGGAGCTTTCAGACACACCAACAACTAAAAGCTCCCACGTCTATTTTTAAAAGGGTCCCGCCCGTTCTTCAGCCGTGTTGGTGCCGTAATCCTCTTGCCCATAAGACCCGTGTGTGTGTGTGTGTGTGTGTGTGTGAGAGAGAGAGAGAGAGAGAGAGAGAGAGTGTGTCTGTGTGTGTGTTTGTGTGCCTCTGTGCATGCATGCATGCGTGACACCCGCTTTGTAGGGTTAGAGTGGCACTACAGGTAAAACCCAGAGCGCGTGCGTACGTGCGTGCGTGCGTGCGTGCGTGCGTGCGTACGTGCGTGCGTGCGTGCATGAAATACAGAGCACTTCATCATAAAACTGATGTGTCATCCAGTCTGTGGTCCCTTACCCCTCCAGAAACAAGACTCTGCCAACCTGGACATGGAGCGGGCCAGCAAGGAGATCGAGGTCCTGAGGAAGCAGTACGAGGCCATGTCCCAGGAGCTGAAGGAGGCCACGCAGGAGGCCGAGGTGGCCAAGTGTCGTCGGGACTGGGCCTTCCAGGAGAGGGACAAGATCGTGGCCGAGAGGGAGAGCATACGGTAAGGAAGGACTGACTGACTGACTGACTGACCGACCGACCGCGTGTCGGAGAGGAACACTGAAGACAGGAGGCGTTTAACTCACCAACTGCCAAAGAGTTCCGGAACACCCACCACCTAGAGTGTTCTAAGTGTTCTATGTGGTGTTTACCTAGCAACAACACTTTGATTGGCTACAAAATGAGGCATCGTCATGTATGCATTTCTGGTGAATAAAGTCACCATGTTCACCCTCGGCACTAAAAGATAACACTTGCATGTCGACCTGAAAATGTCTCAGAATGTTGGCGAACTTCGAAATCACTTTTAAAAGAAATGAAAATACTTTTGAGATGACTTTTGAGAGATGTGTGTCTGTCTGTGTGTGTGTGTGTGTGTGTGTGTGTCTGTGTGTGTGTCTGTGTGTGTGTCTGTGTGTGTGTGTGTGTGTGTGTGTGTCTGTGTGTGTGTGTGTGTGTGTGTGTGTGTATGTGTGTGTGTGTGTGTGTGTGTGTGTGTGTGCGTGCCTGCCAGGACGCTGTGTGACAACCTGCGGAGAGAGAGGGACAGGGCGGTGAGCGACCTGGCGGACGCGCTGAGGAACCTGGACGACATGAGGAAGCAGAAGAACGACGCGTCACGAGAACTCAAGGAATTGAAGTGAGTCCGTCACTCCTTCGTCGTGACCCCTGTCAGGTCATATCCGTCACCACTACGCGCCCCTCTCCCAAACTATTTTAAGTACGGCAAAGCACAGAGAAATGGAACCACACATGGCACTCCTTGTTCAAAGGGTTGTGACACTGTAAAAAGCATCACCGGGGACTCTGACAGTATGATTTGGAGCCAGCGCTCTGTTGCCACCTAGTGGCGAAAACGTGAGCACTCATGAGCTCCATATTGAGGGCGGCTGCAGCTGCAGTTACATAAAAGGGGTTGCGGGCCCTGTTCTTCTCACCTGCAGGGAAAAGATGGAAGACCAGTTGGAGAAGGAGGCGAGGTTTCGTCAGCTGATGGCTCACAATTCACACGATTCAGCCATCGACACGGACTCTTTGGAGTGGGAGACGGAAGTCGTAGAGTTTGAGAAGGACAGAGTATGTAAACCGTGCACATTTTAAATGTAAACATGCGGTCTGTCATGACGTCATGGGATCTGAAATGTGAACTAGTCATAAAGTTCTTAAGAGGTCATAACGATGGTTTAATGATTGACCTTTCAGGAGGACATGGATTTGAAAGCGCTTGGTTTTGACGTTGCCGAGGGGGTAAACGATCCATATGTCCCAGGGGATTGTGGGATATTCGTGAGCAAAGTGGACAAAGGAAGTATCGCTGAAGGAAGACTGAGGTAAACCTCACTTCATTGTCCTCTTCTCGCTCTATAAAAAAGTTCATTTCTAAAAAAAAAAAAATGTGCCCCTTTTCTCAACAGAGTGAATGATTGGTTGTTGAAGATCAACGACGTGGACCTAACCAATAAGGACAGGAAGCAGGTGATGAAGGCGGTGCTCAGCGGAGAGGGAGTGATCAATATGGTGGTCCGTAGGAGGAAGTCACTGGGCGGACGATTAATCACGCCCATCCAGCTAAGCCTCCTGGGACACAAAGGTCAGCCTGTGAGATGAATGTGTTGTTCTAATGAGCAGCAGGATCAGCCGAGTGTTTTATTTAAATGTTCTTGTCTCTTTTCTTGCGCATTTCTTTCTGCCCTACCACGCTTCGGAGGACAAAAACATTTGTTTTATTCATAAAAGCAGGCCACGTTATGCAAGACATGCAATACAAACTGCACAAGGAATAATAAAATAATATAAAATAATGAAAAACGAATCCAACAAGACATTCAGTATCTAACAGTGAATGTGCACCTGAAGTCTAGCAGCAGCCTCCTACTTGTTAAATGATTCTAAGGCTGCTGCTCCGTGGTTGACCCTGTGGTTGACCCTGTGGTTGACCCTGCGGTTGACCCTGTGGCTGACCCTGTGGTTGACCCTGCGGTTGACCCTGTGGTTGACCCTATGGTTGACCCTGTGGCTGACCCTGTGGTTGACCCTGTGGTTGACCCTATGGTTGACCCTGCGGTTGACCCTGCGGTTGACCCTGCGGTTGACCCTGCGGCTGACCCTATGGTTGACCCTATGGTTGACCCTGTGGTTGACCCTGTGGTTGACCCTGTGGCTGACCCTGCGGTTGACCCTGCGGTTGACCCTGTGGTTGACCCTGCGGTTGACCCTGCGGTTGACCCTGTGGCCTCCTGCCTCCTAAGTGGGGTGTGCGTAGTCTCACGGTGCTGAGGAAGAGAGAAGAAGACACTTCTCTACTAATGCAATATTATTATTATTATTATTATTATTATTATTATTATTTAAATCACTTTTCTTTCTACACAAACAAACGGGATGCCCTCACTATCTCAATGACGACTGAAAATAGCATTGTCATTCGCTAGATAAAAAGAGGGGCTAAAAATTATGATTATAGTTATAAAATGATTGTGCTGAAGATATTACATTATTTATAAGGATATATAAAATGAGTGTCCTTTGATTATAAAAGTGTGTGTGTGCGTGTTGGTGTGTGTGTGTATGTGTGTGTGTATGTGTGTGTGTTGGTGTGCGTGTTGGTGTGTGTGTGTTGGTGTGTGTGTGTGTGCGTGCGTGTGTGTGTGTGTTCCAGACAGCGGCGTTTGCCTGGAGAGTGGGATGTTTGTGGCTGCTGTTGCCCCCGGCAGCCCTGCGGCCAAGGAGGCCTCCCTCACAGCTGGTGACAGGCTGATCGCTGTACGTACGCTCGCTAATTAAACCTGCCTTTTACCGGCCCTGAATAAAACATCACAGACTGGGTTTAAACAGTATTTGAAATCATTTCAAACTAAGTTGACTGAGTTTGCCTGATTACACTGACTGCTGTAAGTACGGTAACTCACCAACTGGTGAATAAAGTCACTCTTGGTCACTAAATTCACCCTAAAATGTTAATAACTTGGGCGACTTTATTCACCCTCATCACTAAATGAGTTAAACCTGCCTTTCACTGTCCTTGAGTAAAGCGTCAGACACTGGGTCCAAATAGTATTTGAAATCACTCAAGTCACTCAGCGGTGCTTGATTGAGTTTGCCTGGTTCAGTGAGGAACCTTTGGAATTGTCCCAAAAGTGAAAAACCTGCTCATCTGGCAGCCCAGACAGGCTTAAGTAAACCCTAACCCTAACCCTAACCCAAATTATGTAGAAAGTATTTCAAATACGGTCTGAAAAACATGTATGTGTTCGTAACCACAACCTGAAGGCCGTCTGACTCATGTGAAAGGTGACCGTTGCTGCCCTCTAGTGTATTTATGGTTACAGGTGCTTCAATTAAATTCTTGGACAGCTCAGACTCTCTTTTGATGACCCTCCAGATTCTCCCAATAGTAATTTCCCCACCACCCCATAATCTTAATTGCATTCTATAACAAATTAATTAATCTCCTCTTTGCATGCATATCGCCTTTGTGCAAGTTATTAATCCATAAATCATTTCCCAGCATTCGAAGTGAAGACCTGGGCTTCCCATCACGATGTTTTGATATGAAGTGTGACCTCATTTCCTTCTGCAGATAAATGGAATTGCACTAGATAACAAATCACTAAGTGAGTGTGAAGCTCTGCTGCGCAGCTGTCGAGAATCCCTCAGCGTCTCCCTCCTGAAGGTGAAGTCCTCCCTGGTTATTATTTATTATTTATTCAATGTTGCAATACCTTGAGCTGACAGTAGTAGAGGGAATTAGAAACCGCTGTATCTATTTGAATTGGTTGGTTGGTTGGTTGGTTGGAATAATTCTAATGACTTCCAGAAAGTCATTATATATTCTATATCATATATTCTTTTTAGCTGAGGTATTAATCTCCATTTATGCTGCGTCCTGTTGCTTAGTTACGTCTTTGTTTTATTTTTCCACACACAGTTCTTCCCGCAGAGTTCCTCTGGGCTGAGTATTTTCGAAAACCTGAGAGATTCCGAGAAGAACTCCAACTGCCGTCTCCACTCCTGTGAGGTGCACGCCAGGAACTGCAGGAACTCCAAGCACAACAGCTCCACCCAAACAGACATCTACTGCCCAGACGCGGGCGGGGACAGGGACAGGGACA
The DNA here is from genome assembly GCF_951799395.1 of Argentina silus. Classification (NCBI taxonomy): domain Eukaryota; kingdom Metazoa; phylum Chordata; class Actinopteri; order Argentiniformes; family Argentinidae; genus Argentina; species Argentina silus. The sequence continues at coordinate 2,282,476 of NC_139670.1, read as the reverse complement.
GGGACAGGGAGGGACACAACGAGAGGAGTGACACTGTTGACGGCTCCCTCTGCCAACACAAGCCCTTCTCCAGCAGCTCCCTCCACTCCCGCTCCCTCTCCCACCGAGGGGGGGGGGTCCCCTCCTCCCAGTCCCAGCACGGCCCCCCCCGGCCCCTCAGCCCCCCCCACTCCTCCGACGTCCACCAGGACTTCTGCTACAGGAGGCAGGAGCACAGCAGCCGACGACCCCTGACCTTCACCCCCGTGACCTCTGACCTCATCACCCTGCAGACCAGCCTGGATAGGGGACCCTCGCAGGAGAAGCCCAGCGGGGGCACCTGGCCCAAGGTCATGGTGGGCGCCGCCGCGCCCGAGTCCGCCCAGCTCTCCATCTACAAGAAGCCCAAGCAGAGGAAGTCCATCTTCGACGTGGACACGTTCAAGAGGCCTGAGACGCCCTCCAAACTGGACTACCTGTCACTGTCCCAGATGCCCAGACACGCCCCGCTGACCGCCAAAGCCACGGAGGGGGCGGGGCCACCGGGACAGGCCCCGCCCACGCCGCCGGCCAGGAGCGACTCGTTCAGGTTCAAACACCGGCAGCAGAACAGCTCCGCCTCCGACTCCACCATCACCACAGGCACTCCCCCGGCCACCCCGGCCCAGGCCCCCGCAGGACCCCTGGGGGGCCAACAGGAGGCTGCCCTGGAGGGCCGAGGAGGAGGAGGAGGAGGAAGAGGAGGAGGGGGGGACGGTGGGACGCAATACTATATGGAGAGGGGAGGGGAGGGAGAAGGGAAGCCCACCTCCAGGAAGTCATGTGGTGAGGATGTGAGCAGGCAGAGGCCAGAGGAGAGGGAGAGGAAGAGGTACCGGCCTAAATCTGCCCCCGCGCTACGGAGAAATATGCCCCCCCTGACCCCGCTGCACATCCCCATCCCAATGCAGGTAATTTCAAACCATGATGGTCCCGGCTTCGATCATCGTCCCAGAATCCTTATGACGTTGTCGTTGATTTGTAGCTGCTGATTGTTGGATTGCTCACGGCTTTGCTGCTGGTTCCTGTCTGTAGGTACAGAGTTTCTCTAACGACGACCAGTCCCCAGAGCCCGTTGACCTGGTACGCTTCTCTCCGATTCGTTCCCACCGCTACAGCATGCCCTTCGTACCGCCCGGGTACAGCCGCGCCATGGCTGCCCGTAAGTCCTCTCTATAACATCATCTACGATTGTCCTACTGAAATATATTCTTTATGTTTGTCTCAATACATGAACATTGCTTTTAATAATAATAATAATAATAATAGTAACAATGCATTTATTTTCTCAGTACTCAGACATTTCATGGAGAATAGCTAGATTACATACTTTATATACTCTTATTTTGCTCTCTCTACAAACTGTCTTTTTTTCCATGAAGCGTGATGTTGTTTACCTGATCTGTTTCCTGTTTTGGTCCCAGATCCCCAACACAGAGGCCTCGCCCCCTGCCCGGCAGTCACAGCCGTGATGAGGAACCCCGTGTACACTGCCTGGAGCCATGAGGTCCACACCATCAACAACAACCCCCCCCCGGTGCCCCCCAGCCCGGGCAGCCTTCCACACCCAGACCCCAGGTCAGAGGAGAAATGCTGTGGGAGATGATTGATGTGAAGCAAAGCCGATGGCGATGCGCCCGTCCCGTTTTTTAAACAGTCTTCCTAACGACGCGTCGGTCCGCCAGACCTTTCACGCGCTTGGGGAGGAAGTGTCTGAGAACGAGACTTCAGGGTGGACCCTATGGTTGACCCTGTGGTTGATCCTGTGGCTGACCCTATGGCTGACCCTGTGGCTGACCCTGTGGTTGACCCTATGATTGACCCTGTGGTTGACCCTGTGGCTGACCCTGTGGCTGACCCTGTGGCTGACCCTGTGGTTGACCCTGTGGCTGACCCTGTGGCTGACCCTGTGGCTGACCCTGTGGCTGACCCTGTGGCTGACCCTGTGGCTGACCCTGTGGCTGACCCTGTGGTTGACCCTGTGGCTGACCCTGTGGTTGACCCTATGGTTGACCCTGTGGTTGACCCTGTGGCTGACGGCCAGTCTGATGAACCTGTGTTGTCATTTCCAGCCCGCAGCACCAAGGTCGTCTGAGCCTGGACCTGAGCCACAAGCGGTCTGGCGACTTCACAGCGGAGCCCACGTCGTCACGGTGCCAGACGCCACACAGCACCAACTCCCTCCCCTCCAGCGCCAGACTGGGTCAGTACCGGACCTGCCAATGTCATTAGACTCGGCCTGTTGGATATTCAATACTCTTATCCTTCTTCCATGCGCTGGATGTTCCCACTGTGTGTTTCTGACTGTTATCTGTTATCTGTTATCTGGTCCTGATAGGTTCCTCAAGTAATTTGCAGTTTCGAACTGAGCGCATTAAAATCCCCCCGACCCGATACCCTCGCTCTACCGCAGGGTCAGACAGAGGTAGGCCCAAGTTTCCTGCTGCCAGCGTTGCTGTTCACAGGCTTTTTAACTCATCTAGTGCCGAGGGTGAATAAAGTCGGCCAAATGGTCAACATTCTAGAGCGCCACGGGTGACTTTATTCACCAGAAATGCATAAATTATTATTCATTTTGTAGCCAATCAAAATATTGTTACTAGGTAAATACTACATAACACACAAAGCACTCTGGGTGCGGAGTGTTCCGGAATTCATTGGCAGTTGGTGAGTTAAAGCCATTTCAGTTTCAAACATGAGGATTAACTGTTTGAATTATAAATGGCGTATTATTAATGTTTCATGTATTGTTGTCTAATGAAGTTTGCATGGATGAAGTGCTTTGTACAAGTTGAATTATTCAAACGGTATAAAAACTTTCTCCTCTCCCTCGGATAGGATCCTTGTCCCACTCGGAGTGCAGCAGCTCGACTCCGCCCATGTCCCCTGTCAACATGGACACGTCCTCCTACGCCAGCAGCCAATCACAGAGCTCCATCTCCACCCAGCCCAGGATATCAGTCAGCCCTGCTCCAATAGGAGACAGGCGGAAGGATAGGTAGGCCTGCCTCCCTGAGGTTGTCACTTTGAAAGGTCACTGGTTGTCTCATCAGCCAATTGATGATGGTGGTGTGCTGTGTTTTCCCATCTGTCTCTCCCCTCTACTTTACCCTGATTCCATTCTGAAAGTCCTTGTCGTGTGGTAACTACTTTTGTGAGGAATGTCCTACATGTATCAGTGGCAGACTCCAGATTATCTATCACTGTATCTCCATCTGTCTGTCTTACCTCTTACCTCTTACCCATCATCCCTGCTCTCTCTCTCTCTCTCTGGTTTTTCTTCCCTCTCTGCCTTTCCTCCTTTCATCTCTTCTCCAGATATCTGTTCCGTAACAGATCCTATCTCAGACTCCCTCTGGCCCTGGCGGCTAAGCCTAGGTTGAGGTTCTGCTCTTTAAGGAGCTTGAGGTTCGTTCTACACAGAGAGTTTGTCTTCGACTTGCAAAGTTTTGTCCCGTGCATTTGAAAATACCTGATCTCGTGTGCCGAGACATTGACATGAATGTTACATGTGCGGTACATGTATCCTACCAAAGTGCTTTTAGTGTTCTCTCTGAATATCCACGGAGTGTTTGTGAGGCTCTTTAGAAATTACATTAGATAGATGCTTGCCTTCATCATTAATTTACGCTGGTGTGCTTAATTGAAGGTTGTATGCTGTTGAATTTTGAATGATCGCATCACTTCTGGAATCTGGGAATGATTGGTTGCATGCTCAGATCCCGTCTCCTCTTTAAATCATTCAAACAGAATACCGGGACCCAACTTTGCGTCAGATGAATTCTCAATCCGGCGGCTGTGCATTCCCCCTTTTGCTGCTTGTCGCTGCTTCTGTGGCTGTGTCAAACACCTCGACACCTACTCTTATGATTTGCATTGGCTGCCGAATAATCTTTTGATATCGTTTATAGTATTCATTTTATTTTTTATTTTATATTATTATTATTTTTAAATGTCGCACAGACCGAAGCACTTCCTGCATGAAGATGAGGCTCATGACTAAAGTATGACTGTGTGTGTGGTTTTTAATGAGATGTCTTCTGCAATATCATTCTACATCAGTAAAGTAAGTTACAACCCCACCCCCACCCCCCTCTCCACCCCCCCAACATAAACAAATAAAACCACCTATTTTCTTGTCGTTTCAAGGCCGTATTTGGAGGAGCCCCGCAACGTGACGGTGCAGAAAGGAGCCGAACCCCTGGGCATCTCCATCGTCAGCGGGGAGAACAGCGGTGTGTTTGTGTCCAAGGTGACGGCGGGCAGCATCGCCCACCAAGCCCGGCTGGAGTACGGAGACCAGCTACTAGAGGTACCGCACCCCCACCGGAGCCCTGTCTCACCGGTCTGGACGACCCACTCAAACACTCTGGGGCGGTTATAAACTGA
>NC_139670.1:2045569-2273069 GCF_951799395.1 Argentina silus | reverse complement strand
AGGGTGGCGGAGGTGGAGCCGGAGCTGAGCTTTAAGAAGGATGATATCCTCTACATCGAAGACACACTACCAAAGGGCAGCTTTGGCTACTGGATGGCCTGGCAGCTGGATGAGAACGCACGCAAGCTGGAGAGAGGCCAGGTCCCCAGCAAATACATGTAAGTCCTCAAACCCTCCCCGTGGCGGCTTCACACGCCATACCGGACGCTTCACACCACAGGGTCCGTTTCCCCCCAAAGCTTTGTAGCTTAATTAAGTCGTACTGAATTCTTCCCAGAAAAACCCCCCCCAGCCTCAAAGCCGTGAACGTTTTGTGAATTCAATGTTTGCAGGTCAAGCTTGTGTGCGTGAAGGAACTAAATGTGTTAAATGAAGAACATTGCTGGTCGAGCAGAGGACTGGTTCTGGATTGTCAAATGAGATAAAGTACAACTTCAGCTACAAAGCTTTCAGGGGAAACAATACTGCTCACTACTGTACACTACACTACTGTACACTACTGTACACTACAGTACACTACAGTATAGTACACCATCTATACTGCACTGTACTTCACAATGTTGTTGAATTGAATTGGATTTAAACTGAATTCGATGCATGAATTCGACCATGTCGACCCACTGTGTCGTCTGTCCCTGTACATTGTGAGAGAAAGTACAACTTCATTTACATTACATTTTACATTTATGGCATTTAGCAGACGCCTTTATCCAAAGCGACTTAGAATAAATACATTTGTTTAAGTAAGTGAATCATCTATCCATCAGTCATCATAAGATAAAGTAATCAATGCTCGGACCAGGGGATGTAGGCAGTCACAATGCTAGAAGAAGGATTTTTAAAGGATTTATTTTTATTTTTATTATTAACAGGAGAGAAACTTGTACAGAGGGTAGTGGGGGTGAAGAGGTCTTTCTATTAACTTCAGCTACGAAGCGTTCAGGGAAAACTCACCCCTGTAGAACACTGTACACTAAACTACACTGTCTGTACTGTACTCCACTACTGTACTACATACTACTGTACTATATACTACTGTACTCCACTACTGTACTCCACTACTGTACTACATACTACTGTACTACATACTACTGTACAGTGTTATTGAACTGAATAGCCGACCCATTGCGGCGTCTGTCCCTAGGATGGACCAGGAGTTCTACAGGCGCCACAGCATGCCCGACATGAAGGAGGAGAACGGCGCCGGGAAGAGCCTGTCTGCCGCCGCGCGGAGGTCCTTCTTCCGCAGGAAACAGAAGCACAAACGTAGCGGGTCCAAAGACGGGAAGGACCTACTGGCTCTGGACGCCGTCAGCACCGACTCCCTCCCCATCATGGACGGTGAGGGGGGAGGGGGGGGGGGGGGCGCGCCTCTAGTCACAGTGTACTACATGGATGACGCAGTTGTCCTCTTGATGTGCATACACTCACCCCCCATAACAAGCCGTAGATTCCTAGATTTGAAAAAACGTGGCACAAAAGTAAAATGATAATCCTGAAGTATGTCATTTATTGGTAGGGCTTAGGGTTAGGGTTATGTATGCTCATGTATGTATCTAGTTTTCCACTGCAAATAAGGGGTTAATGGGATCCAATCCCACCTAACTTAGTTAACAAACATACCGCTGTGTGTTAATTAACTTAGTTAACATACGTACACTGAACGTACACTGAATAAATGTATACTTCAGTGCCTCATTGATCCGGGAGGGAACTTGTCTCTGACCTGACTGTGTATCTCCAGATGGTGTGAGCCTGGCCTACCAGAGGGTCCAGAAGGTGGAGTGCTGCTCCCCCAGGCCGGTGCTGGTTCTGGGGCCGCTGGTGGAGGCCGTCAAGGACATGCTGGTGAAGGAGGCCCCGGGGAGGTTGTGTCGCTGCCTGCCTGGTGAGCTGTGAGCTGGCTGAAGGCCGATGTGTCGTGTCTGGTTACAATGTCTGCTTTTATTCAAGTATCTCCGTATTTCTGTCAGACTTGTATCCTTGGCACCCTACAGGAAACCAAAACTCATTCTGTCATTCTTCAATACGTTTCTGCTTTGTGAGTGAATTTGTGGTCTTTTATCAGGACTGTAATCCACTGAAATAATTGTTGTCAGTTTTCATTTGTCAGTCATACCGAGTTATAAAGAGCTAAAATATTCCGTCCTTTTAAAATCTTTATGTAAATAGTAGTGGATATATTTTGAAATCAGGGGCGCCCTCGAAAAAGAGACCTTGGTCTCAAAGGGACTGCCCTGAATGAATAAATAAAGGATAAATGAAACAATAACATTGTTCCCCGCTCTGTGCCTCCAGAGGTGATGAAGGCGTCCCAGCAGGCCATAGAGCGAGGCGTGAAGGACTGCGTGTTCATCGACTACAAACGAAGGAGCGGCCACTTTGATGTCACAACCGTCGCATCAATTAAAGAAATCACAGAGAAGGTTTGTTTTGTTTTCATGCATATGTTTGTATTTTGACAATCCTGGTGAATATCTTAACCACCCGGTCGGTCTTCATGCCCCGATTTCACTGTGTTTTTAGCTCCGATATCTAAACAGAACAACAAAATGTCAATAACTTTAGTCAGCTGTTTTTCCTAGTGTGTATTTTTGGGTAACACTCTGCCTTGTGCTGTCACTCATTTCGCTTAGAAATGGTTTTTGTTGTCGTTGTCGTTTCTCTCTCGCAGGACTGTCACTGTCTGCTTGACATCGGCCCTCACGCCATCGAGCGCCTGCACAGCGGCCACATCTACCCCATCGTCATCTTCATTCGCTACAAAAACGCCAAGCAGATAAAGTGAGTAGCCGCATCCATTTTGTTTATAACTAATGTATCACAAATACATTTGGTTTTTAGTTTTGTCTTCCCGACATATGGTCTACCGTGAACGACTGCTTTTACTCCCAGTTCTACCTCCCGTTTTGGAATTCCCTCCCTGTGAAATCTGGCCTCAGGTAACCTTCTTGAGTGGCCTGTAGCGCCCCCGGATCAAACTACAGTGACCTCATCCGCCGCCACCCCCCCCCCCCCCCCCCGGGCCGTGTACTAGCTAGTTGACCTCCCCTGTTATCTCCATGTTTACTGTCTTTCTGTGCACTTTCATTAGTAGAACATAAATCACCACAGGTTTGATTATCTCTGATTTCTATCACATCCACATCCACAAGGAATTAATCAAGTTGATCAGGATTTCATTAGTCTGAAACGGCCACAGCCAGCGGTGCCCATCCACCTGCCGTGGGCCTGTGGGGATAATTGGGATTTTACTGAAGTCCGCGTTTTCATTTGTAATCAGAGGGAAGATTAAGACTGCTGACTGCACATTTAGGTCCTGTGTGGTCATGGACACACACACACACACACACACACACACACACACACACACTCACAAATATACGCACACGTGCGTGGGCACACACACACACACACACACACACACAAAGTAACTGACCCACCCTCCCCCTCCCCCTCCCCCTCACACACACACACACACACCAGTGCGCGGAGCGGGCAAACATGGATAGGGTCTGATTGATGCTAAGCCTCCTCTGTCATCAGCTGAGTGCCAGCTGTCCCAGGGAGTGGCTAGGGCTTTCGCTCGCCACTCTGTGGCTGCGTGGGCGTCTACAGCTCCGGCTGCTCTTGACTCACTCCCCCACCGCCGGCTGCGCCAGTGGCCTTTCGGAGAGACGACCAGGCCACTCCCTGAGTTCTGATCCTGTGGACGGCGTCATCGACTCAATATGTAGACTGCGTACTTGGGCCAGAGAGAGAGAGGGAGGGAGGGGGCACTGCCAGGGCGGGTCAGGAGATCTTGCAGTGGTTGCTGACAGAGACCTCATTAGCTCTATTGCCAACTCGTGTGTGTGTGTTTGTGTACGTGTGTATGTGTGTGTGTGTGTGTGTGTGTGTGTTTCCATGCGTACTTGCTCATTCGGCCTAACGAGCAAAACAGGAGAGGCTGCTCTTTGACACATTCTCAATGTGTGTGCATGAGGTGTGTGTGTGTGTGTGTGCGTGCGTTTCCATGCATACTTGCTCAATCAACACAGTTGTTCGGCACCATTGACAATGTGTTGAAGAGCAGCTCCTCCTGTTCCACTTGTTAGACAGTGCTGTCATGTAAAACGTGTTCTCTGGAAGTAGGGGTCGTATGAACTACTCCCACCGACTCCATCCTCCCATATACAACTGTGAACTGTGGCACTGCCATTTTGAATGAACTGAACAGTATGACGGGATGTTGACCGATGTTCTCGTCCCCCTCCACAGAGAACAGAAGGATCCTCTATACTTGCGGGACAAAGTGTCCCAGAAACATTCCAAGGAACAGTTTGAGATTGCACAGAAAACCGAGCAGGAGTACAGCAAGTTCTTCACAGGTCGCCTTCCACTACACCTTTTGTTTCTGTCAGTGTGATGTCATAATGGTGAATGTGCAAGAGATTGAGCCCCCGGATCAGTAAAGATCCCAAGACGTTCAAATCCTGTTTTTTTTTTGTGTTTTAGGTATCGTCCAAGGAGGAAACCTGTCATACATTTGCACCCAGATCATGACCATCGTGGATCAAGAGCAGAGTAAGGTCCTGTGGATCCCAGATGGATCTCTGTAGCGGTCTCCTTACTTCAATGCAACACTAAAAACCTTAAGAAAGGTTATGTATGTATGCTATACTTTATGAATGGGTACGTGTTCAAATTGTCAATGTTTTTATGACTGTTATGTTTATGATAAACTATTATAAAAGCCTCAAGACAACACATTAACACTTATCTGCGAGATCAGGATTATTCTAGCACTGATGTTCCTCCCACTCCGACACATGGACTCAATCCCACTGTAACAGTGATGCTGCACTTCAGACAGGCTCGTTTACACCAGTATTTACGGTAATGCTTACAGTACTTGAATGCCCCCCCCCCCAACACCCGCTTGACACTCCATGTACTCCTTATAATAATTATGCCCTAAGAATATGTCCGTAATGAAGTTGAGGAAAAGGAAGACCATGTGTTTACTGACTTTGGTGAAAGGTATCTGAAGTCAGACGTTTGGCCGTCAAGGTCAACATGAGGGGGCGAGGCTTAATAGAATGGACCACTTATGTATATTTTTTGTTTGTTTTTGTTATTTTGTCAATCTGACATTATTTTTTGTCATTCCATTTTTTTTTCTCTGTCAAGTTATCTAATTCAATCAAAGAGGTTGGCTCTGACCCTCCCTTTATACCAATGTAGCAGTTTAGCGAAGAGAAATGATCGTTTTATTTTATTTCCTGTTTGTCGTGTTATGTACCTATTTAAAGACAAATCGATGGGCAAATTTGCATGATTCTCTTTTTGTTGATGTTAAGTGAATGACCTCTGCCTTCTCTGTTTGTAACTGATGAACATGCCTCCATTTTCTAATAACACCATTTCAGTCGATGCAATGCTCCCCTCTGTGTGTACGTTGTGCCAAACTAAACAAATATTTTGTTTTTGCACTGTATATCTGTGAACCTCGTAATGGATTAACACTAAAAAATCCTATATTTTTGAACCATATATTATAATAGGTACGTTAGTTTCACTTTATACAAATCTAGATTTGTGTGTTACCCTGTTGTTCCCAACATTTCATTAATTCTCTTATACCAGAAGTGGATCATTTAAAAAGGGATCTTTTATTTCTGTCTGTCTGTTGTAGTGTATTGATTGTCAATCTAAACAGTAGAAATCCATTAATTTACAGTATTTAAGCATTGTAGTGGCCTGCTGGCATATGAGTTTCATTTTAGAATGACAACATCCTCTCATGTTGGTTAAAACAGACACAGTTCTAACTTTGCTTCTCAATGAAATTCTATTATTTGTATCAAATGTTAAGAAATGAATAAATATGGGGAAAGTTGTCAAAGTGCATTGGATTTGTGTATTATGTTCACAGAACTACTTTTTGGACATCATTTTTCTTATAGCTCCATTACGCACGAACAAGAGCTGAACTACTGATGTTATTTTAGTACTTATGGCAACAACAGAAAAGTAGGCCAATTTCTGAAAAGACGCACTTTTAGGGGCGCCGGTAAACCAGGCGTTGCTGTTCCACTGAGAATCACAGATTAGTCGATCAATGCAGTCTTTGACCACCAGGGAGAGTACATCTCCACTTTAGATTTTTTGAAATTCATAGAAGTTGACATCTATATCTTTGAACACTATCAACTGTTTTTGTTTTTTTTAATCACAATTATAGGAGATGCAGCAATGGATCCCTTTGTTTGTCGGGACGGATGGTTATTATTACGAGGAGGCAATAATATAACATGTTTTAATATGTTCTATCATTGGCAGGAATAGTTCGTCCCATTCAACCATTTATGTTTGTGTCAGGTTTAGGGTTATTATATATGTAGTTTACATTCTTATTCTTGTCGCTTTAATTCTATTTTAATTAGCCTATTTAAGTTTAAATGTGCCAAATTACTACAATTACAATAAACCTATTTCTCTGTAATTATCAGGCCTATGTTATTCCACATAGGGCAGCAACAGATCGCTCAGTGTGGCTGCTCAACTCAACAGGTTTTAAAGCCTCATTTCGCCTCACAATGTTTTCGTTTTAGGCTATTCTGGGGAGGAATAGCCTTCTCATTCTCCGCCTACATCATCCTGATAAATGAAGACGGGAGAAAAACATGCTTTTCCCTCATGTTCAACCGAGCGCTAATGCAATATATGTAAAGTGAAAATAGATGGGGGAGCATATAGTATTATAGCATTATGTAGACCATTTGGGGATTAGGCCGATGCAACAAACGCCCACATCCAAACCAAGTAGAAAACAGTACATTGTTTGCAGCAAGTGTGTCGATCAATCGATCAAATTAAGATCTGCGAACGAAAAGCGGATCCGTCGGCCGCCACGAACAGCCAAGATGATGGTAATGTTGGCGGAGCACCGAGACGCATGATTCGGTGTGATATGGTGCTGGCTCCACCCCCGCTACCTGTAAATCTCCCTGCTATCTCCAACAGATCTGACAGCCTCTGTCAGCTGGCCGCCGGGGAGGCAACACGACCATGGACAGCGTTTCCCAGCGTTTCCAAGGAAAAAGAAGCAAACTGCGGTCATAAAGAGAGAAAGTGTAATATAACAGTGTGCGAAACGAGGCAGAAGTAGCGGAACCAAACAGCCGCTGTTATCAACAAGGTGGAGTTTGGAATGAGGACCATCGATTGCCATTACTGAAGATTCGCTTTCCAGATGGAGGACCGACAGGTCGCACGAACATAATTGTTGCCTTTTTTTTCTGGAAACATTGAACAATTTACACCGTCAAAGCAAAACAAAAAAGAAGAAGAATAATGGAATTTCCAAAATGGAATTGTATCAAAGAGTTTTAAAAATACCTGATTCCACGCAGAAATTACATTTAAAGATGCCATTTTAAACATGCGAATCTGTCCGTTGAAGTGAAGTTTGCGCGTTGCGGGGAACAAGTACATTGTGTTGAATAAGGCTGATGAGAAGACATAGGAGGCAGACAGGGCGCTAGTATTAGTTGAAGCAATATGGCTGAATGGTGGGGTAGGGGGCGCTGGCTGGAACTTCCCAAAGCCTCTGGATGCTAGCTTTTGAGGACGGTAACAGATCCCTGGGCATCGGTAGCAGTATAATGCCTAGAAATAAAAACAATTATTATCGGGACTCTATCCACATATCCAAGATGGATGTGATCATTCCATTTTCACCAGATGTGCCCTGCGATAGCAATGGCCAGCGCATGTGGTGGGCATTCCTCGCCTCGTCCATGGTGACTTTCTTTGGGGGTCTCTTCATCATTCTTCTGTGGAGAACTCTCAAATACATGTGGACGGTGTGCTGCCACTGTAACAAAAAAAAGAAGGTACAGTATGTTATATGAACCATTTTCAGTGCATCTCATTACCTGAGACGGGGATATACCAAACAGCCGTAAATGTCTGTGAGTTTGCTTCGTGGCAGGTGGGTAAATAATGTGGGTATTTCCCAAATCCTTACTGACACCCCCCTCTTGGGTAATGATGTTTCCACACCAAAAAAAACATGAAGCAACATTGTTTCCTTACCCTGTAATCTACTTATATCGTGTGAAATGTGTATGGGGTTATTTGCCATGTCTCTGGGGTATATTATTGATAAATGTGTTGCAAAAGCAGGAGGTTTAGATTCTGATTTGATTCTAGTGTATCCCCCTGGGGTTTGGTATATCAATGTTGCTGACACCTGTTGGTAAATGATTACTCTCCCCTCACATCTGTCTGAAATCCTCACACATCTGCCATCAATGCAATGATCCAACAAATTCAAACCAAAACATTACAATTAGTCGTACGTGAACCCTACCCTTGTATTTAGTCACTGTCTCATTATATATTCATTATTCATTACTTCTGTGTGGTTAATTATGTTTTCTTTGAGAGGCTATAGGCCATCCTTGTGCCCACTTGATGTACACGTTTTTGGGCACATGTTGGCAGTTATTCAAAATACCAAACCAGAAACAGCACTTACAAGCCTGGTGTCTTATTACCTTGCTGTCTCTAGTTGGGTCTAATTACCTCCAAGCCAAATAGGAGCCTAAGCAATGTGTCCTGTAGTCAAGGATGTGGACACATGTAGGCCCAGATCAGTTCTATCAGTTAGTACGGAACGGCAGCTGCACTGCGTGTGGATGCGTATGTGTGAAGTTTATTTCCAGTGTTATTCTTGATCAGTATCAAGAATGTGACAGTGGACAGTAGCCAAGCCCTGAAGAAGAGAGGGATCGTCACTAGCTTCAGACACCGTACGGTCGTCCGGTTAGACACCAGGTAGTAGGCCTGTCCGCGACCTGTGGCCTAAACGCCGTGTCGTCCTCTGATGCCTGACGTACGCATTGATTACACTTCCTCATGTTTGATCCCCTTCGGTGTGGACCGATGAAGTCTGATCCCTCAAAACAATACACATACTCTCAACCCGAATTCACACTGCCGAGCCGAGCCGAGCCGAGCCGAGCTGAGCTGTACAGGGCTGACCTGGTTACCTATCCTCCGTAGTTGCTGAAACAGAGTGCTGGAACAGGACAATGTGACAGGAAAATATCTGAGCCGGCACAGTACGGTTGGGGTCGGCCCTGTTGGGTGTAAATCCCCTCTGACTTTTTTAGTTGACAGGCATCCAACAGTCAGGAATAGTTCTGCCCAGCCCCTGTCCAGCACACACACACACACACACACACACACACCCCCAGCGCGTCAGCTGCTGCTGCCCTGACACCAGGCAGACATAGTTGGATGTCCACGAGACATTCTTTGAAAGCATCATCAGTTGCCAGAACCATACTGGGTCTGTGCTGCCATTGTAACCCAATAGTAGTTGCACAACAGACCTGAAGGCTTCACATTTCGATGTGGAAGGAACTTTCATTTTCATCTATATTTCAGGAATGATGTTCAGATCAGATGTTCCTGTGTAGACCGTTTTAATCAGAGGAATTTTCTATTTTGCATGTTGACTGTGTGATCTAACTAATGGTGGCTGCATTACAGCTGTACGTCACTGAAATGGAAGGAAAAATCATCGTTATGAAATATAAATGATGGAAGATGTAATTACTTGATGTGTTACGATGTGATTCTTCGTGTTTTATGCAGCGGCCTAAACGTGATTGCCGTGTTCTCAGGTCAAGTGTCAGTTTAACCTTGATCTCAACTGCAAAAGTCACCACACTTTACACTGTGGGTCAGTGAATTTGCATATTGGCTTAAACCCTGTACATGTATAGTTTAGGGAGAGGTTATAGAATATAAACCACTTTATTTTGATACGCACAATACTATGATATTTGAAAACGTTAATTGTATAATCATTACTATACATAATCACCATTATATATAACTGGCGTGATTCTATCTGTGAATGTTATTTTCAAATTCATTCGTGTCTAATTACACCGTTTCACCAAAAGGTGATCCTTTTGTGTCTACATAGTCTATTTGAGGTGCATAATACCAATAATCCCGTTGGCAGAATAGAATGGTCATTTGTGAAACTCAGTCATAGTTGGTAATTTGAATCAGGTGTGTCGAATGTTGGACTAATTAGCCTAATAATCAAGTCACCCATATCAGATTACTACCCCAGGCAATATGGAAGTTCTGCACGGCCGTGTCCTGATCTATATATAGACTAGATATATTCCAGGATTTCTCCACAGACAGGGCACTGAGGAAATGTATATTTGTATTGTTTATTGAGTGCTTTTCGCCTGCCGGATGCAGAATCTACCCTGAGACCTTAATGGTTACGTAAACATAGTCCAACACGGGACAGGTTGCTGCTAAATAGGTAAAGTGAGTTCCATGGTGAGTGCATTTTATGCTGTGAGACAATGACAATGATACTGTGTTGTCTATGATGGTAATTTAGGGGTAAATTAATAGGATAATTACTCAACTGGAAAGCAGCATGTGGACCTCCTGTCAAGTCTATACAAATAACTTGGTCAATAAGTGAATTACAGTCGGTGAATTAAGGTGACGGTGGCAAAGTTGACCGACTACGAGGCTATACCCATAATTAGCCGGTGGTCTATTTTAAGAACCAATTGGAGCGGACGTCTAACATCAAGGTTCTTTTCTCAGCCCCTTCCGGGTTTCAACAAACTCTCTTGTGTCATCCTTTAATGTTCTTTTATTCCTTGAGCAATAAATAAAACATTTGTCCATCCACACTGACTATCTCCCAGCCCAGTAAGAACTACTGTGGAATAGGGACAGGGTAGTTTCACTGATTTTACCTATAGAAGAAATATAATTAGACCATTAAAATAATATTTAATAAATGTGTTGATGATTGAGGAAGTCAATAACCAGTGGAACGGAAAAATAATGCATTTCATGCATGCGAGGGCTTTATGTAACGCACGCAAGGCAATTAGACTTGCAGTAAATAGTGACGAGATGCTAATCACATCTCCAGACAGATTCCCTGTGAATCAGTTAAACGGCTGATTGATTTGACACAGCAATCGGGGCTAACGACCACCGTACAGGTGTAGGGGGAAACGATCTGATCTCCGTTTTGGGGGGGAAACACGCTCAAAGTGCAAAAATGCTAGGTGACAGAGCAATACCCCCCTACATACGGTCCTGTATCTGCCTGAGCCTTTTCCTGTGACTAACTCATCATCCAGCCACACAGGGTTGGATGACGATAGCTCGTCATAGGAGTTAAAGCAGGGTACAGATCTGGAGTCAAGGCTAGCATGAACCAGGAGGGAAAAGGGCAAAAGCAGCAGGCGGAGAGGACCTTCCTCTGACCTTCAAACATCACTCACTGATTGCACTGCCTGGCTTGTGTATCAGGACTACTCTTATCAGCCCCGGGCGGCCAGAGAGATTCTCTCCAATTACTCCAGCCCCTGGAATCATCGGATAACGTTTCCAACTATTAGATCCTCGTTACTGGTAATCAGGAACAAAAGAATCAGAGGATCTAATTCACGATAGTGGATGATGACTGTAGAAAACTAGACAAACAAGTCCAGTATGGGATTCGTTCACCCCCATTTGCATGTTTAGCAGAGATCGTGTTTAGCAGAGATCGTGTTTAGCAGAGATCATGTTTGCACATAATGGTAGTAAGTAATTGTGCCATCTGACCCGTGTCATTATCCTCCCTAAGCACTTCTGGCCGCCTGCCATGTTGCTCGGCGATGTTCTGGGGATGTTCTGGGGATATTGATGTTCTGGGGATGTTGATGTTCTGGCGATGTTCTGGCGATGTTCTGGGGATGTTCTGGGGATGTTCTGGCGATGTTCTGGGGATGTTCTGGCGATGTTCTGGCGATGTTGCGATGGGAAAGTATGGTTCTTTCCCTCTCTTTTGGACCTGTTGTTGTTCTGTAGCACAACGCCACAGAGTGATGTGCCTGAAACGGAACCAGCAGAGTGAACATACTACCTCACTCTCCATCTCATTTACCCTCCCTCCCTCCCTCCCTCCCTCCCTCCCTCCCTTCTGCTCTCTCTCTCTCTCTCTCTCCGCTTTTGCATTTCTCTCTCCTGTCCTGTCATCCTCTTCCTCTGTTCCTTTTCCAAGAATCACACCCCCACACAAATGCAATGTCAGCCGGCGTACGTGCACACACGGTATATACTATATGAATCAGTTTTTTTTGTTGCTAAGCAACAAGCAAAGTATTTCATTATAAGAGAGAAAAATCTCCCCTTATGCAATTGTCTAGGCCTTGGCGGAGAGCTAGGACAGCTAGGGCCCCGTGCAGGAACACCCCCACCCCCCACACCCCACACACCCCACCCCCCAGTCTGCGCATGTGATCAGCATGGCAAACAGAGGCTTTTAGTCTTGGTAGACGGGAGGCTAGATAAGCTGTTTCCTCCCTGTTTGGTGGTTTGGTTCCCCTGGTCTCTGTTTGGTGGTTTGGTTCCCCTGGTCTCTGTTGTGTTTGTGACCGATGCTTTTCCACCTCCGCGACTCAGTCCTGAAATGAGAGGCAGGAGAGGCAGGGAGGCAGGAGAGGCAGGGAGCCAGGGGAGGCAGGGGAGGCAGGAGAGGCGGGGGAGGTGGGGGAGGCAGGGAGGCTCACCGGCCTCGACTGAGCTGTAGATCCTCCGTCTTTGTGTCCTTCAGATTGATCCCCCCCACGGCTGTGGTTTTTCTGCACTGTCTGATGACAATCGATGAAACTCATCTGTTGTGAGATCTGGTGATGAATGGCGGCCATTATCTGTCAGAGAAAAGGAAGTTGTGTCGTTCAGAGTAAACACTGTGCTGTATCTGGCCGTCGGGAGCCTGGCGAAGCAGGCCAACCCGTGATGGATGCAGGGCGGCTGGCAGGGCGAACAGGTGCCCACACCTGTGTAACATACCGCTATATTGTATGTCAGCTTTGCTTTAGAATGGCTGCACTAAGCAGCGAATGGATTCATGGCGGTTTGTGAGCTTATACCTACACTGTTGGCGGTTACTTAACAGGACTCTTTGACTTGGGAACAACTTCTTTATCTATGACTTCCTCCCCATAGAGAGTGGATTAATGTATAATTGAGGTTTGGCAATATATATTAATACGTATTTGAATAATGCAAATGCTTCTGCAGAAATCGTGTCAAGGACTACATCTATTTCTGTGTGATGTACTCTCCCTTTGAGAAACGATGGGGTGGACTCCAGAGAGGATGGCTATGGTGTTGATAAATGGTACCCAGTGACAGATGTGGTAGAGAAGAGTATAACCTATTTTTAGGGGACACATTGATGCATTACAATGCATCAAATACTGTAGCCAGAGTCGAGATTAATTTAAGATCGGTCCATTAGGGATTTGTGTATTGACTACAGTACAGAGAACTGAAATATGCTGCATACTAGTGGCTTTCTATTGATTCAATGTTTGTGATATTTTTTCATTTGCTGAATATTAACTCACTTTCACGTGCTGTGGGAAAGTCCGAAGTTAGTTATAAAGCAGCGTGTTCTGTCTCTTATTGATTCAGAACTGACAGGAGACGACAGTCATTTTGCTCTGTCAGTTAATGTGTAAACAAACGTCGTCCCTATGTGGAAAACATGTCAGTTGTATTATATTATATTCATTGATGTATCACCGTACACAGCGGGGGGGCGTTAGGAACCTATTAGAAATGAGAAGGGCATATTAGAGGTGTCTTTTCCCAGCCTTATTTGATTCATGAGGGGAGCTTTTCAGAACTAATTGGGCAGAGGGACTGTCTATCACCACTGGCCATTTATCTTTGAACTTTGACATTTTTTACATTAAATATTCATGGGGGGAAAAGGGTTTTTTAGGCTACATTTTTAGACGTAGTCATTAACTGCTAGTGGTTAGCAGTGTGAAGCCAATTAGATCATTTATCGTCCACTCCAGTTATCCACCACTTCCTTCACAACATTCCCTGTCCACCCGCGTGTTAGCGCTGGAGGGTGGTGTCGGGCACATATCGACCGCATGTCGTTGGAATTTCATCCGTCAATCAAAGGGCGACTTGACATTTTCCGAACTTAACTGAACCTGGTTTTGGAGAATGAGTGATCCGATATTTGAGAGATCCAGCACTGGATTATCCATGTACTGTAGTATGTTAGGTGTCGTGTGCATAGGTGTGTTAGTATTCACTCTAACACTCAGTATGTAACGTGATGTTATCTCACAAGTAGATGACATTGATTAGACCTTGTCTTCGCTCACAGCTTTGCTGTCGACAGGTTGCGCTCCTTGGGCGACCGACAGAACGTCTCTAAGCTTTTCCAGACGTGGCCTCACATCGCTACACCTTCAAGTCACGTTGTTCTCACGCCTTCTCTGGAGGTCTGGAGAAGTTGTTATTAGCCGGTTACGTTTGAGTGTGGCGCTGGCTGCAAGCGGCCTCGTTTCCTGGTCTCTCACAGTCTTGTGAAAAGAGCAAATCGGTCAATCAACGTTGCTAACATTGCTAGCAAGCTATATTTTGGAAAATGGACATTGCTGAAGTGGTTTTATATTCCCTGGAATTATAATTCGGCCGTTGGAACACTACCCACAGTGAAAACGATTGGCTGTTCCGTTTTGAGCTGCCTATTGATTGGTTAGGGGAGCGTGGCAAGTACATCGCAGGTCTCCACTCCTCTCTAGCGCACTTCTGACTCCCAATTTCCCCAGGCTTTCCGAAATCATGAGGTTCATTCAGACTCCCCGGTGCCACGAGTAGGACAGTCATTCCTCTACAGTATAGACACAAGGCGTTGGCACTTAACAGACTCCCTCACATCCAGGGCAACGCAGGGCCAACACACATGCATGCTCCCTCTCTCACCCTATGACCCTATGACCCGTACCCATATCCCCTCACCCTGATCTTCTTACGCTGACACACGGCTGGGACTCAACTTAAACATGTCCTCTCTAACTCAGACACTCAGCCACGCTGACAGGAGGCTCCTCTCAACACAGCTGGGAGTGTTAGCCTGTACGACGGTCTCATTGGTTAAATGTAGTTCTACCGAAGATAACATTGCTTAATACTCTGTTTCACCAGTGTCAAGTGGGTGCTGTAGTTCTTTCCAGGCTTTGTTTCATTAGAGAGGGAGTTGAAGGAGCATTTTACTAAAGCATATTCAGCGTTCTCCCCAAATAATGCGAGAGTGTTTCTGCGCCACGCTGTGAACTTGGCAGCGCCACCATGTAAACATTTCAAATTAAACTGATATGTTCAGTAATGAAAGAGTAACTATCTTTTATTGCCAACGACATTGTTGTTAAAAAATGGAAGTGAAAGCGTTATGATGTTCCTCAGTGAACTGAGCGTTTTAGCTGTATTTCTTGCCCATTTTTCTATGAATAAATGTAAAGTAGGTGTTTTGATAATGCGATCCGGCACCACGCTGTTCCAAAATCCCGGGGAGAACCCTGATATTTTTCTAGTACAGTATATTTCTTCCTGGTCCACCACCACTACTGCAGTATCTCAAAACAATCACTATTTAACGAGCCTCAAAGGTATCCTACTAGGGCTTATACTTCCTGTTATCCTCTGACGATGATGTGTTTTGACACAAAAATACTTTAAATTCCATTTAAAAAAAACAAACAAACAAAAAACACATCAGCAAAAAGGTGGACAGAGAGAGAGTGGATATGTAGCGGCCACAGCCTGACAGAGCTCCTCCTAACAGCATTATCAGTCCGTGGTGCTGCTGCTGCTGCCAGCCCCTTGACCAGAGCAGGGGAAGTGCGTCTTTGTTTATGCGGGCTGGTCTGGAGGCCTGGCTTTGCTCTCTCTAATGGGTCCCTACAGTGCGTGATTGAATTTTCTCGGTACAACTTCTCAGATTTAGCTGTGTCATGTTGGAGTCCTCAGACGTTATGAAATACATGTTGTTGTTTTTTCCTGTGAATGTTATGGTACCTTGCGAACACTGCAACTACAAAAACAACGACGACGTACATTTACAGCGTTGAGAAGTCTTGTTCCAACGACAGTGCAGCTCATTCACTGCTGCTGTTTCCGTTTCTTTCACACCCGTCGTTCTCCACTTCGTGCCTCATTTGGTGGTCATAATATGCTCTTCATGCTTGCTATGAGTAGGTGTAGTGTTGTTAAAGTTGCTGTTTTGTGAACACCTCATGTTACTACTGTGTGCCATTCATTAAACTAACAAAAGAGAATCGGTCAACAGTTAAAGAACTGGACTGAAACTGGCAGAAAGCGGATGCTGACCCAGAATTCCTGCGGGTGTACGGGCGGGTGGGTGTACGGGCGGGCGGGCGGGCGTGAGGGCGTGAGGGCGGGTGCGTGCAAGCTGTCATGTCCTTATACTACAGACGAGTGTCTGAGTCTTGTTATGGTTAAAAATAAAACTCCTTCAAATTAAAAGTCCTCCAGGAGGTAGAGTATTCCCCCACCATCCAAAATGTAGAAGAACAGCTGCAGTGAAGCCTCGCTAGCTGGGTTACCTCAACTGTGTTTGGCATATTTGTACCCGTTATTGTCATTTTTTTGTTATAAACATTTCATACACTTGACTTCGGAAAGGAGGGACCAGAAGGTCTCATGCATGAATTCCTCAGTGTATCAGAGTAGTATACTAAATGATTCAGTTTTAAAAAAACAACAACAACAACCAACACACACTGCAATCCTGAGTTTATATAAACCAGGAGAAATCAAAGCGTATTTGTCAGATAAAATGGTATGAGCAGTTGTGCTTGCCTTAAAACGTAAACAAACCAGTGCAATGTTGTATAAATGTAAATCTCTAAAATAACGCTTATTTGAGACAATATACAGTATCTACGGACATGTAACGTCCAAATGCCGGAGCTCAGAAGGCCTTTAACAGAGGAGCAGCTCAGGGTGCCTTTAACAGAGGAGCAGCTCAGGGTGCCTTTAACAGAGGAGCAGCTCAGGGTGCCTTTAACAGAGGAGCAGCTCAGGGTGCCTTTAACAGAGGAGCAGCTCAGGGTGCCTTTAACAGAGGAGCAGCTCAGGGTGCCTTTAACACGGAGACGACGGCTGTCAGAAGGATTTCCTCTTTGTCACAGTCGGCGCCTGATAGTTGTTCCCATTGTCACGGTGTGCGTGCTTGTGCTTGTGTGTGGGTGTGTGTGTGTGTGTGTGTGTGTGTGAGTGTGTGTGTGAGATGCAGGCCTTTCATTTCATTCAGGCATTCTCTGAGTGCCATCTCGACGTTGCCGAGCCCCGTGCCATAAATCCTAGATTTATGGTGCAGAGGAGGTACAGCACATGTTGCAGAGTCACATGCCAAGGAGTTCTTTGAAGCCCCGTGGCCAACCAGAGGGACCCGTGATGACCCCTGTGCATGCTGGGAGCACGGCACGCCAAAGTCCTCAACATAAACACCGCAACCAGAGAGACGCCCACCGCTGTCACAAACCGCTCTGTTCAACCCGCTGTCTGAAGAGGAAGCGGTCGACTGTGGCACCGGCGACCAGACAGACACGTAGAATACCGTCCTCACCGAGGAGCGGAAAAAGATCCGCTTTTAGATCAGAGCGATCGGGATGACAGGACAGTGTACCTCACAGCCTCATCCCTCAACCTCTCACAGCCTCATCCCTCAACCTCTCACAGCCTCATCCCTCAGCCTCTCACAGCCTCCTCCAGCCTCATCCCTCGGCCTCTCACAGCCTCATCCCTCAACCTCTCCCAGCCTCATCCTTCAACCTCTCACAGCCTCTCCCAGCCTCATCCCTCAACCTCTCACAGCCTCATTCTTCAACCTCTCACAGCCTCCTCCAGCCTCATCCTTCAACCTCTCACAGCCTCATCCAGCCTCATCCCTCAACATCTCTCAGCCTCATCCCTCAACCTCTCACAGCCTCAACCTCTCTCAGCCTCATCCCTCAACCTCTCACAGCCTCATCCTTCAACCTCTCCCAGCCTCATCCCTCAACCTCTCACAGCTTCAACCTCAACCTCTCCAGCTCCTCCAGAAATTACACAAAGTGATCCACCGCCCTGGTTGTGAGCTGCCAGGAGACGGCATCTGACAGAGCGATGCCCCTACGGAGGTGGAGGGGAGGAAGAGGAGGTGGAGGGGAGGAAGAGGAGGTGGAGGGGGAGAGGGAGGAAGGGGGGGGTTTAGAGGGAGAGGAGGGATGAGCGGTGGAGCTGCAGCAGCAGCTACCTGACCGCGGGGCGTTTCACGAGGGAGTTATGGCTCACCTCTGCATCCTGTCTAGATTTCCTGCTCTGTGAATCATGCCAGTCCCAGAGGACAACCCACTCACTGGAGCAGAAACAGCAGGAGTTCTATGGCTGCCATGGAGACACACACAGCCTCCCCTGGCCTCCGGTCGGCCCTGGCTGAGCTGTGTGTGAGAACCTGGCCTCGCTCTTCTTTGGATCAACCTGGACAGGGAGAACAACGTTGTGTTGTGGTCTCTGCTGTGTGGTAGTAGACCTTGAGTCAGGTGGAGCGATGTGATTTGTGAAGCCATTTGAGACATTTGCTTTGAAGGTCTTGAATAATGATTTACAATTATGTCTCTCTCCCCTCCCTCCCTCCCTCCCTCCCTCCTTCTCACTCTCATTCTCTCTCTCTCTCCCTCCTTCTCTCTCTCTCTTCCTGCCTCCCTCCCCTTCCCTCTCTCTCTCCCTCCTTCTCTCTCTCTCCCTCCTTCTCTCTCTCTCTTCCTGCCTCCCTCCCCTTCCCTCTCTCTCTCTCTCCCTCCTTCTCTCTCTCTCTTCCTGCCTCCCTCCCCTTCCCTCTCTCTCTCTCTCCCTCCTTCTCTCTCTCTCTTCCTGCCTCCCTCCCCTTCCCTCTCTCTCTCCCTCCTTCTCTCTCTCTCTTCCTGCCTCCCTCCCCTTCCCTCTCTCTCTCCCTCTTTCTCTCTCCCCTCTTACACCTCCCCCTCCCTCCCTCCTTCCCTCCCTCCCCCCTCCCTCCCCCCTCCTCTCCCTTCTTTTAAGGGCATGCAGAGGACCCACAACCCCCTCAGTCACACGAAAGACAAAGAGGCGGTGGCCGCTGCTAACGAGGTCGGGTGGATGACCTCCGTCAAGGACTGGGCCGGGGTCATGATATCTGCCCAGACACTGACGGGCAGAGTCCTGGTGAGTTCACCTTCCCTTCCCTTCTCTCTCTCTCTCACACACACACACACACACACACACACACACACACACACACACACACACATACACCTACACCTCCTGGGGGGGCTACATGCTAATGTATATATGGATAACCTGGTTGTCAAGTCATCAAATGGGATGAACACTCGATATACACTCAATACACACACTGTACACACACACAATACACACTACACAATACACACACTCAATACACACTACACTATACACACACTCAATACACACTACACAATACGCACAACTTAAAAGCACATACATGTTTGTATTTGTCCCATTTTAACCTTTGTTTATACAGGAGAAACACACTGAAACCACGGCCTCTTTTACAGATGCAAGCTGTCTGCAATATTTACACAATAACAAAACAACACATGAAAAATGCAACACAGTTCAATACAGAAATCAATACATTTGGAGAACATGCTTATAATGTCCAGAGTATTCCTGGTGTGTGTGGACCAGGGGAGGCTGGTGGAGGTAGAAAAAATGAAACACACGTGTTTGATACCATTCCTCCTGCCGTTCCGTGCATTACAATGAGCCCGTCCTCCGATTTCTACCTCCACCGGCCTCCCCTGGGGTAGACCTACGTCTAGGCTGCGTCACTGAGGAGGAGCTTTAAGCCTGATGCTTCAACAGACCATAATACTCTCTACCTCACAACGGCCAACATCCCCCTAGACAACAGCTCGGAAGCGTCCAAAACAGAGACAGGGCGACTTTGCGACCAAAGTGGAGGAGATTTCAGGCCCGTATTAAGGCCAAACCCCGCCAACGCCAACGCCAACGCCAACGCCAACGCCCACGCCCACTCCGCAGGATGAACAGATAGAAACGCAGTTGACACCATTTTTTACTTTTGGACCGGCGGAAGTGGTCCGTTGCCATGACCGCCTGGCGGATGCACCCCGCCCCCGCACCCCCCCCCCCATCCCCCCCCCCCCCCCCCGCCCACTGTCTACGACGTCACATGACGAGAACACATGTTGTTTTCCCCCTACCCCCTTTATATCCTCATTTATATTGTATGCTGGGATTAAGTGAAGATTTAACGGCCATGAGATTACAGTCTCCTCATCACGGTCGACCCGGCCCTCGGTCTGTACGGCCCAATCCGCGGGACTGAGGGGGAGGGGGGGGACACCTCCAGAGATAGCCAAGGGCGCTATCTCCTCCTCCTCCTCCTCCTCCTCCTCCTGCCCTGGCCACAGAGTGCTTAGCAAAGCTGGTTTTTTTGGGGCGGGCGAGGGCAGCGTAATGAAATAGCTTGAGTGGGAGTGTCATGCCAGTGCCAAGGTTTGAGAGTGCTTAGGGGGCATTATCCCCCCACACTCTCCCCCCCCACCCCCACCCCGCCTTCCCAAATGTAGACCAACTTCTCCAGCTGGCCCCACTGCACGGCAGCTGTAAATCATGAATGTGGCGCGGGCTCCTCTCCCTCTCCTCTCTCTCGTTGTCTAAATGACTCCTTTTTCCACTTGGGCTTTAAGTGGCATAAAATCACTGTCAACTGCTTCCTTCCATGCCGACATGGCACAGTAAGACACCGGGACGCTTGTTGTTGGAGGACGGTTGCCACCGGTTGTCTGAAAGGTAACTGCATTGTTAAAAAAGAGACGGTTGCAGTGTTCTCATTTTGGAAAAGCAATTTCTGAGGTCTACCTAGTCGCTGGATAAACTGGTCATCCTCCGTGTAGTGGCTGGGAACAAAGAGGATTTTCTAAAAGAGGATTTCACCAACTCCCTCTCCTCTCTCTCCTCTGTGACAGAGACAATGTCAGGGACGTGATATGTCAACTGATAGTGTCCTTATCAGACCATCATAGTGTGAATAATGCTGCTGGTCCTGACAGCTGGGAGGATGTAAAGGGGACCGGGTTAATGTAATCGTGTGTGTGTGTGTGTGTGTGTGTGTGTGTGTGTGTGTGTGGGCATACATACAGGGACTCGTGGTCTCTATGAGGGTTCCACTGCAGCTTAACAATGATGGCACGGAGTGTAACCATGGCAACAGTGGTTTACCTAAGCGGCGCAGCAGATGTGTATTCTATGGCAGCTTGTTGTTTAGGGGCCAAATTAAAAACCTATTTCTGGGCCATCTTTTTGAGAGGGTATTTTAGTCTTGGGTGTAAAGAGATTGGTATACATGCGGGGGGCGGGGGGGGGGGGGGGGGGGGAGAAATCAGTTGTCAGTCTACTGAGATCAGCTCGGTTGTGTTTGTTTACATTTGAGGGCAGAGGGTGAGTGACGAACAGGAAGGCTGGGAGGCTCGCCGGACTCTGTTGGTGTGCATGGGGCAGCCTGCAGGGGGGCGGCCTGCAGGGGGGCGGCCGGCCCTGACGTCTTTTACAGGTTGAAAAAGATCAAAAGTTTGGTTATTTGATTGTCATCGTAGCCCCACCCCCCCCCCCCCTCCCCCATCAGCTCTTTTCTTTCTCTAAAAGCGTATCTGTTTGAGATCAGTGCTTCCCCCTGCGTGCACACAGATAGAACACAGATAGAACACAGATAGAACACAGATAGAACACCAATGGCATGGCTGAGTATTTACTCTCTAATTACAGGTCGGCAGCAGCTGGCTGCAAGAGATATATGGAACAGCAGGGTTTCCCCTGTCTGTCTGTCTGCCTGCCTGTCTGTCTGCCTGCCTGTCTGTCTGTCTGCCTGCCTGTCTGTCTGCCTGCCTGTCTGTCTGTCTGCCTGCCTGTCTGTCTGTCTGCCTGCCTGCCTGTCTGTCCATCTGGCTGCCTGCCTGTCTGTCCGTCTGCCTGCCTGTCTGTCCATCTGGCTGCCTGTCTGTCTGTCCATCTGCCTGCCTGTCTGTCCATCTGCCTGCCTGCCTGCCTGCCTGTCCCTCTGCCTGCGTGTCTGCCTGTCCGTCTGCCTGTCCGTCTGCCTGCCTGTCTGCCTGCCTGTCCGTCTGCCTGCCTGTCCGTCTGCCTGCCTGTCTGCTTGTCCGTCTGCCTGTCCGTCTGCCTGCCTGTCTGCCTGCCTCCCTCCATCTGTCAGTCTACAGTATTAGATTCCTCCTCTCTGATTCTCTGCAAGAGGCAGTTTAACAGACGTATTGTAGACACAAGCCCCCCCCCCCCCCTCCCCTATTCATTAAAGGTGTCATCGTGCCGCAGTTTGTGCGTGTCAAATCAAACAAACACGCTCGGGGGCTTGGAACAGGTGGCTGGTGTGTTTGAGTCTACACTAATCAACCCTGTAACCCCCCCCCCCCCCTGTATCTCAACCTCAACACAATAAATGCTAATCAACCCTGCAGGTCCCCCCAACCACCCCCCGTCCCCGTCCCCGTCCCCGTCCCCGTACCTCAGCCTCAACACAATAAACACTAATCAACCCTGCAGGCCCCCCTCCTTCCCCGTTCCTCAACCTCAACATAATAAACGTTAATCAAGGATTCACTTTTCTCGTACATTCTGAGGACATTCTGAGGTTGACGTGTGTTTTTCTCTGTCGTGTTCATGAGGATTTGACAACGGTGGGAGATTTGTATTTGTCAGTATAGCATCCTTTGTGTAATGTCGACAGCCCCCCGCGGAGTGACATTTAGCCCACCTGGGCTTGGCTTGGCTGGGTCTGCCGGGCCACGGGTGGGGGGTGGGGGCTGTGGGGGGGGGGGGGCACTGCCGCGTCACATGGCCATGATGCTGCCCAGGGGAAGGTGTTCTACTAATAGCGCAGAGGAACTACCACTGGCTGTATGTGACAGACCCTCTTGGTGACCTCTGACCTCAGTACTGTGCCACTCATGGTTGTAGATGGAGTCGACCCAATGAGGCAGGTATCGTCTTAGTGGACGGATGGGTCATGGTTTGGGTTCTGTACACCTGTAAAGTGTAGCCCATATAGTCTTGAATGAGAGATCAAGATTCTATATTTTTTTTGGGGGGGTGGGGGGGGATTGTGGGTGAGGTTTGTAAAAGTGAAGGAACAGGAAAGAGAATAAGTATTTTGTCTTTAGCTGACTGGTATAGATCATTCATGTCATTACAGTGGAACTTTCCAGGTTGTCATTGAATACAGGCAGTTAAGATGCTATTCAGAATGAGACATTGATTGATTGATAGATAGATATAGGTGGATGATTGGATGGATGGATGTGGGTGGATGGATGAGTGGGTAGATGGATCGATCAATATAATTCAGAATGAGACATCACTGTCAAACGGAGGTGACGGAATTTATGAAGCAGGGTAAATGGGGGGTCATTGTCAACGTCTGATTGGTTGATGTGTGAACAACAGAGCCATTTCTGGTGTGTTCGCGTCCGTTCGGCTCTAATGCGACCCGGACCGGTAGCGGGTGGGAAGTGTGTCCCTCACAGCAGGATTAAAGGTCAAAGGGCAAAGGGCATTTTCATCAGCAGGACAAGCTGTCCTCCTCCACCGAGAGCCTGGATGGGCATCAGCCACAGCACTACAAGGAAAAGCTTTTTGTGTGATGAGAGAGAGGGAGTGAGGGAGAGAGACACACACACACACACACAAATACACACACACACCACACACACACACACACACACACACACAGACACACTTCTCTCTCTCCGAGGTGAAAAATAGCACTGCATTTCAAAGTGAAACACTCTAGGTGTCATTTCAAAGGGATGGGGGAGAAGCTCCACCTTTAGTACCTGAGGAGACGCCACAGAAAGCCAGTGAAAGACGTTGGGTTTGGCTCAGTATCACAGATCCAGTAGGGCAGCGCCTCCCAGGCCGACAGCACAGCCTTCAGCTCACAGGGCTATTTTAGGGCGGGTGGGTGGGTGGCAGGACAGCTGCCTGGTCTGTTGTCACAGGTCATACTGAGGGAGTACTATGACATGTTACCTTTACCTTCATCCCCCCTAGTCTTAAAGCTATAGAAATAAATGTGTATATATACACATACATATAGCCTCTATATTTCTCTCTCTCTCTCTCTCTCTCTCTCTCTCTCTCTCTCTCTCTCTCTATCTATATGTCTATATCTCTCTCACTCTCCCAATATATATATATATATATACACACACACAGAACCAGTCAAAAGTTTGGACACACCTTGCCAAGAGTGTGCAAAGCTGTCATCAAAGCAAAAGGTGGCTACTTTGAGGAATCTAAAATATATTCTGATTTGTTTAACACTTTTTTTGTTTACTACATAATTCCATACATGTGTTCCTTCATAGTTTTGATGTCTTCAATATTAATCAACAATGTACAAAATAATAAAAATAAAGAAAAACCATATTAGGTACACCTGTTCAACTGCTCGTTAACGCAAATATCTAATGGTGTGGGGGATATTTTCTTGGCACACTTTGGGCCCCTTAGTACCAATTGAGCATCGTTTTAAACGCCACAGCCTACCTGAGTATTGTTGCTGACCATGTCCATCCCTTTATGACCACAGTGTCCCCATCTTCTGATGGCTACTTCCAGCAGGATAACGCGCCATGTCACAAAGCTCACATCTCAAACTGGTTTCTTGAACATGACAATGAGTTCACTGTCCTCCAGTGGCCTCCACAGTCACCAGATGTTAATCCAATAGAGCACCTTTGGGATGTGGTGGAACGGGAGATTTGCATCATGGATGTGCAGCCAACAAATCTGCAGCAATGATGCTATCATGTCAATATGGACCAACATCTCTGAGGAATGTTTCCAGCACCTTGTTGAATCTATGCCATAGTCCTATTCTATTATTATGTTTTCATTATGAAAATCGTGGCGTTGTGTAACAGTGCTGTTCATGGCTCCTCTCTCGGCCCGGTGAAACAGTTCAGTAGCTGTGGGGTAAAACCTGCAGTTCAGTAGCTGTGGGGTAAAACCTGCAGTTCAGTAGCTGAGGGTAAAACCTGCAGTTCAGTAGCTGAGGGTAAAACCTGCAGTTCAGTAGCTGAGGGTAAAACCTGCAGTTCAGTAGCTGAGGGTAAAACCTGCAGTTCAGTAGCTGAGGGTAAAACCTGCAGAGTTGTAACTCTTAGTGTTCCTCCTCATGCATATTTAATCTGTTGGTTGCTTGGCTGGAATCCTATAGCAGCACAACTCTGTTACACACACACACACACACACACACACACACAGACTTGTATTCATCTGACACATTCAGTTGACCTGGACCTCTAGCCATCTGCACCTGCAGAGTCTACAGATTCACCTGATGTGTGTGTGGTGTGGTGTGAGTGTGGTGTGAATGTGTGTGTGTCTGTGTGTGTGTGTGTCTGTGTGTGTGTTGCCAGGGAAAAGGCGGAATTTCTAATTTGGAACTTACTGTATCTGTTGTTGGCAGCCATGTTTTCAACAGGGCCTTGTTTGGCTCGTACGGTGTGGGGAATTCATAACAGCAACAGAGGCATGATATAAGAACACTGTGGGAGAGATTTTGATTTCGCTTCAAAATCTGGACTTCCACACACAACCTACAGTTTGCCGGTGTAGAGCTAATTTACATTCTTAAAATGGATATGTGTTTGAACTTGTTTAGTCCTGACGGTGAATAAAGTCACCCAAATTGTAAACATTCTCTTCATCAGAAATTGTGATGCTTCATTTTGCAGCCAATCAAAGAATTGTTGCGAGGTAAATACCACATAAAAACGCTTGGCACCCTGGGTGGTGAGTGTTTCCGGAATTCTTTGGCAGTTGGTGAGGTAAATCCCCCATCATCCCTATTTTCCTTCCTACTTTTCGGTCGTGAAAATGCAGTCCCTCACTCCAGCTGCTGGCCTCTGTGCTCAGAACCCATACCTTAGGTAGATCCTTCGGATGAGACTTTAAAACCAAGGTCACGACCCCTGAGTCGTTAAAGATCCCATGGCACTTGTCGCCAAGAGTAGGCATTTTAACGCCGGTGTCCTGGCTAAATTCCCAATCTGGCCCTCGTACCATCATCCCCTGCTTTCAGTTGGCTCATTCATCCCCTCTCCTCTCCTCTGCAACTCTTCCCCGGGTCGTTGCCTCAAAAGAGACCATGTTCTCATCTCTTTCCTGCCTGGTGAAATAAGGGCTAAAAAAAAAAAAAACTCCATCTGACTACTGTATGCTGCTCTGTACGCTGCTCTGTATGCTGCTCTGTACGCTGCTCTGTATGCTGCTCTGTATGCTGCTCTGTATGCTGCTCTGTATGCTGCTCTGTACGCTGCTCTGTATGCTGCTCTGTATGCTGCTCTGTACGCTGCTCTGTACGCTGCTCTGTATGCTGCTCTGTACGCTGCTCTGTACGCTGCTCTGTACGCTGCTCTGTACGCTGCTCTGTATGCTGCTCTGTATGCTGCTCTGTATGCTGCTCTGTATGCTGCTCTGTACGCTGCTCTGTACGCTGCTCTGTACGCTGCTCTGTACGCTGCTCTGTACGCTGCTCTGTACGCTGCTCTGTATGCGCTGCGCGTGTCTGAGGCAGCCGTTGAGACGTGGAGGAGGTGTTAATGAAGGGCCTTCTGATGAGGCAGCTGTCAACCGCCTTCCTCTGCATCGGCGCTTTACCTCAAACGTAGGTGAAGTTCCCCCACAAGGCCGGTAGGAATCTAATTCATTAGCGCCACGGCCCCTTTCAGAACACGAACGCTCCGAGGCGGATAGATGGGTAGAATTCCGTTCTGTTGCGTTGGACGGACGTACCTTTCCCAGTTCAGCTCAAGGTTGGTGGGTCGGAGGAGAACACCTGGTGGGTTGCAACGAAGCTTGTCCCCAACTATAGTACAGCCAGCCTGTTCATACTAGGTCACAGTATACAGTAGGGAAAGCTGTGTGCTATCTTCTCACTCATTCTACCACACACACACACACACAGACTCGCACACACACACACGGACACACAGACGCCCACACACACTAACGCAAGGACATCCATGCACACATATGGACACACACACACACACACACACACACATACACACACACAGATGTGCAGACGGTCCCAAACCGTAGCCTTTAGCTCCCAAATAACCATAACATAATTTCCATATTGAACACACAAGGGCATATGCAATCCCATTGCTGCTGTAGCTGCGGGCCCAGTGCTCCTGTCCCGTGGAACCTTCTCCATACTAACCAGCTGCCAGGCTGGTGAGTCACTGCCTCCATGTAAAGTAATGATGTTCTACTAGAGAGCACCCTTGTTCATTGATCTACAACACCGGCAATATTTGTAAAACAAAACAACCCATTTTCCATACTTGATTTTCTCAATGCCCTCCCTCTCTCTCTCTCTCTCTCTCTCTCTCACACACACAGCCTCCCCTGGCCCCCGGTCGGCCCTGGCTGAGCTGTGTGTGAGAACCTGGCCTCGCTCTTCTTTGGATCAACCTGGACAGGGACAACAACGTTGTGTTGTGGTCTCTGCTGTGTGGTAGTAGACCTTGAGTCAGGTGGAGCGATGTGATTTGTGAAGCCATATGAGACATTTGCTTTGAAGGTCTTGAATAATGATTTACAATTATGTCTCTCTCCCCTCCCTCCCTCCTTCTCACTCTCATTCTCTGTCTCTGTCTCTCTGTCTGTCTGTCTGTCTCTCTCTCTCTCTCTCTGTCTGTCTGTCTGTCTCTCTGCAGTGAGTAGTATATAGTGTTATATAGTGAGGTTCTTCATCAGACACCAGAGAGATAGAGAGAGTATTAGGACATTATACTTCAGCTTAACAAAGGCAGGGTGGCAGGGGAACACCGCGTGTCTTCCTCCCCCCTGCTAAGCTCTTCTATGCTAGACTGCTGTAAGTGGCTGGAAACTTTCCAGGGGGATTTAAATCTGGGCTCAGGCAATATGGGATTTGGGGTTGTATACACTACTAGAGCCCCCGGTGAAGCTGTGAAGCTGCTGTGTACTTTTCTATAGAGACGTTCAGCCACAGACACGCATGGGAATCCAACCAAACCCAGACTTCTTATTCTGTTGTAGTGTGACTTTAAACATGGTAGAGGTGCCTACGCACCTTGCTGAAACAACATTAGATCAACATCCACTGTTGTTTTCACACTTTCCACCGTTGATACCTTATTTCGTTTCAAATCCAATAAAATAAATTGCACGGCGTAGGCCTTACTGAGATGGCAGTTACAAAGGGAAGGTTTGGCAAGGAAATGTGGCTATGCAAGCATATCTTAATAGTTACAATCCGACTCCCGAGTAATTTAATTAACACCACATGCAGAGGCTTGTTGAGTTTGTGCTGATTTAGTGCAATAATGGTCAAATAGAATGAATCAAATGAGGCTTTAATAACACTGTATAGTCATAAAATGATTACAAATACTCAAAAACAATAACCCGGCGCTCTGCCCATGACACCAAGAGAATTCATCGGTGCCTTTCCTTCTGTTTCATAGACCGTAGTATTTAAATTAGAGCTGTTCGCAAGGAGACATCCCACATCAATGGAACCTCAATGTCAAGTTAAGGTGTAACGTTGAGGAAATAATACATCCGGTGTGTGTGTGTGTGTGTCCGTCCCCCCCGTGGATTGTCACCGTGACAGACATCAGTATTTACAGTTAGGCCATGCCATGACGGTCAACCTCACAGAGAAAAGCCCCCAACAAGAGCTATAATTACTACCCCAAGTTGTCTGGCGAGAGGTCGGAGACTTCCAGAGGCTACGACCCCTCAGAGAACGCTGCCGTCGTCACTCATAGGTGACAGCTCCCACACTGTACACCGTGACCTTAGCCGAACAAAGGTCATCACAAAGGACTGTCTACAGTTTACAACGCCAGCTACATAAAACGTGATCTGAGCAGCATATTTTTTGCACTCACTCATAAGTCAGCCTCTTAAACTTTATGCCCTATTTGAGTAATTTCCGCCTAAAAAAAACCCAAAACAGACCCAAACTATAAACTGCTTATAACATTGGAGATGTGATGATCAGATGCAAAAGCAGGATGCCATTTTATGGGTAACACCTTGATGTTTTGTGTGGATATGCTCCTATTTTTGCACTCTCTTTAAGCTGATGGCTCGGAGCCAATATTGTACTGCTGTCAAAACAGAGAGCACACAGTGGTGTTTGTGAGACGCCAAAGAATGTTGTCGGTTAGAGGAGTCCAATCAAGTTAATGGTGTTCTGTTTCAACATTTCACTTCAGCGTACATTTATCCGGAGAAGCATACTGTAGACTTCCATAAATCATATTTATCTGCTGTTTTTGGGAGAGGCTCCCACAGACTGTCTCTGCTTGCCAGTGTAATACGCTTTAACAGATGCAACATTTCAGAGTTCTTTGTCAGGCGTACAGTTGTGGGAAACGTGTGGGATGGACATACGGTTGCGCGACCAATCAAACGGCAACAACTGCCTCACATCCATCACCGTCAATGACCTCATCGTTTCAACAAAGTGTGTAGTACTGTTAAGTTAAGCAGTAGCTACTACAAAATGTTATCTCAAGTACATCGAACATCAAAATATAACAATGACTTCAGGACTCCTGAGTAAAGACGACTTCATGGCCTAGGAATTTACATCCTGTGGGAGAGAAAAGAGCAGTGAATACATTACAGTGAGGCATCCAAAAGCAATCCATCATATAAACTAAACCAACGTTATTATGACCTTAAAGATATAAAATAATAAATAAAAAAATAATTAAAGCAATCGTTGTTGGATGGGTAGATAAAAGATAACTTGTGGAGGGAGCAGATTCGTCTTTCCAAGTAATCTCTTTTCTCTGATGATGCAAAACATCATAAGCTGTCAGCTTGCTTGGCCCGGGACCACCGTCGCTCCTGTTGTTATTTTTGCGGATAACAACAGAGGACAGAGGGAGATGAAATATGGAAGAGGCTGTCCTCGCAGGCTGTCTGTGCTGTGGGTCATCGGCCGGCCACGGTTTAGGGCTTGTTTTTCCGGGCTGCAGTGGAGAGCGAGGCAGAGCGCCTGTGGCCGCGGAATCCCACTAGGACAGCCGGCCTCGGGCTAGCTGGCTACCCTGGAGAATAACAGTCGGAGACGGTGTGTTGAACACACGATGACTGTTTTGCGTTCAGTGTTGCATTCGCACAGGGAGACATGGATGTGCATGAAGGGAAGGGGGGGCGGGGGGGGGGGTCACTGTCATGGGTCACATGGCCCTTCTGTTTCTTTTACTTTCATGAAATATACAGGGGGGGGTTCTGGAACTTACAGAGCACGGTTAGAGGCCGCGGTGTATACATGTAGGGCAGAGGAGTGTATCCATATTTGATGTGGTACGGTATGTGAGTTGCTTTTCAATCTGTAGTCATGTCACGCCACGGGCAGAAAGACATCTGTAAGGTTTTTTTCTTCGTTCACGGCTCTATTGAAGGCTTCAGTGAAGGCTCTAGTGAAGGCTTCTGTGAAGCCTCCAGTGAAGGCTCTAGTGAAGGCTCCAGTGAAGGCTTCTGTGAAGGCTGTAGTGAAGGCTTCAGTGAAACCTCCAGTGAAGGCTTCAGTGAAGGCTCCAGTGATCTGTTGTTTTCATAGCTGTTTTGACCCAGTTGTTTTTCTTTTCCTGAGCGTTTGGTTTGGTTGTCTCCCGCAATCAGTGGCTCATCTTGTAGTCAAGGAACTGAGGGCTGTTCCCATGGTGGACTCTGCACCTGCTGTCTCATAAACACAGGGAGGAGGAGGAGGATGATGATGATGATGATGATTATGATGCTCCCAGTCGCGGTGAGGAGAAACATTATTTACTCCAAGTAATTTCCCCTGCCTTGAGTTTAATTACCCCTCGCTGCGCTGGGCCAGGTTTGGGAGACCAGCTGTTGAGGAAGTTCAGCACTGTGTTTGTTTGTTTTTTATAACGTGTTATCAGTGTGTGAATGTTGAGTTGTTAGTAAGGCGACAGCTCTTGGTTGATGGCATGGATTTAGATATGGAATAATACCACATAACTGCTTTCACATACCATCTGCTTTCCAGAGCTGGGTTCAAATCTTGTTATTTACCGGGACTACTTCCGGTTGCCCAACTACAGTATAAAGCTTATGACATAACAGGTTGACGTACTCTTTTTAATCCGTTAAAATGTATTTTCATTCATACATCTCTGTATTTCTTTGTTCTAATAATCATCAGAACGGATTTGAAAAAAAGGCTTTGTTATGTTCTTTTTAATTCCTCAACTACTCATGATTCCACAACAAACTAGTAAAAAATGTTTTAAACAAATAGAATTCTGTATCTTCGACAGAACACTCCGTCCTACTGTTTATCTGTGGAAACCATTCTTGTATAATCAGGGTACAGAGAGTGTCCAGAGAGACATTAAGGAGTTTGCTGCACAAAAGATTTCCACTTCAAAATGTAGTTTCGATTTATGCTTCTAAATTAGGCTCAGATGTTGTTTCCCCCATGGTGTTAATCAATCTCTGAGATTACGATATTGTTTTGGTGTATTTTTGTGAAAAATCTGGTGGTGTGGGTGGGGGGGGGGGGGGTAGAGTAGGGAATAGGGTGAATAAAAATACAGCAGATGTTCTGCTTGTTGAAAAAGCTGATCATAAACAAACCCCCCCCCCCCCCCCCCCCAAAAAAAATAAAAATAAAAAAAAAGAGGAAACTGCTGTCTCTCCATTTTCCACTCTGGTGGATCCATGCAACCTCCTTTGCTGCCTGGGTCTCTCCCGATGACGTCACCCAGGGCTCCTGATGGCCTTGTGTTCAGCAGCATTCCTTCGCAAACTGCAGCTCAGAGCAGTAGCAGCAGCATGCATATGGAGCAGCTCTGCAGCTCAGTGCAGTAGCAGCATGCATATGGAGCAGCTCTGCAGCCCGGTGCAGCAGCATGCTTATAGAGCAACTCTGGAGCAATTCCAGGCCCCAGCCAGCCCGCCAGGTTGTCTCCTTGTGGAGATGAATCCACTAACGAGGCGTGGAGACCTCCCTCCCTCGACGTCCTCTTAATTGCCACAGGAACCCGGCATACGAGAGCTGTGTGTGTGCACTTATGCCAGAAGAGAGGTTGTTAAAGTTGAGGTTGTGTTGAAATTGTGTTGGCTGGGGAGCTTCGTGGCGTAGCACACGAATGCGCAAAAACCACACAATCCAAGGTTTCTGGAACGATTCCAACCCTCGAGATATCCTGCATGTCATCCCTCCTCTCTCTCCCATCCTTCCTGTCAATCTATATACTGTCTCTATCCCAATAAAGCAGAAATGCCCTAAAACACACATATATATATATCTGCTGCTCTGTATGCCACATCCATTCCAACAACCGTTTGGATGTTGCCTCCTGTATTGTAAGAGGGATCTGTTCTTCTGTAAACACTGACACACAGTTCCCGAGCCATGGTAATGAGGTTCTCTATGGGAAACACAGCACACTGAATCATACTCTCCTTTCATTGAAGAGAGGGATCCTCTTTCCCCAGAGTGATTCTACCCAACGTGTTGCACGCTTGTCATAGGCAGAGAAGACAAACACTCTTAAACCATGCTTAGGCTGGAACACTGTCTGAATTACGCTGTCATCCCATGATTCACTGTCAGTCAAGCCAGAGGCCTACAGTATGTACTGAAGTCTATTTCCGCTAGTTACTGTATATGAACAGCATCCTAATAATGTCATATATACGCTGTCAATGTTTTTAATCAAGGAATACGTGATATAGTAGCATTGGTGAGAGGGAGAATGGGTGAGAGGGAGGATGGGTGAGAGGGAGAATTGGTGAGAGGGAGGATGGGTGAGAGTGAGAGAGAGAATGGGCGGTCATGTGGTGTGTACTTTAGTTATTCCATCATTGTCAACAGCCTCCTATTAACAATCCTGTTAAGTTGCTTTAAATAGGCCTGCAGTATTATTCTGAAATAGCAAGAAATAGCAAGCTGATAGTATATATAGATATAATAGTTTGTTCCGTGATGAAACTAAAGAGCTATATTTGTGTGGATGGTCTTTCATGTGTGCAAGCTCTGTTCTATTTCTGGAGACAGTTATTTTAGCTGGAATCAGCACGTTGTAGAGACGGCACGACTGTGCAGCTTTTCACCCTTTCATTTCACTTTTCTTTGTTTTTGTATATGTATATATATTGTGTGTGTATATATATATATATATATATATATATATATATATATATATATATACACACTCACTGAGCACTTTCTTAGGAACACTATACTAATACTGGGTAGGGCCTCCCTTTATTAGGAACACTATACTAATACTGGGTAAGGCCTCCCTTTATTAGGAACACTATACTAATACTGGGTAGGGCCTCCCTTTATTAGGAACACTATACTAATACTGGGTAGGGCCTCCCTTTATTAGGAACACTATACTAATACTGGGTAGGGCCTCCCTTTATTAGAACACTATACTAATACTGGGTAGGGCCTCCCTTTATTAGGAACACTATACTAATACTGGGTAGGGCCTCCCTTTATTAGGAACACTATACTAATACTGGGTAGGGCCTCCCTTTATTAGGAACACTATACTAATACTGGGTAGGGCCTCCCTTTATTAGGAACACTATACTAATACTGGGTAGGGCCTCCCTTTATTAGGAACACTATACTAATGCTGGGTAGGGCCTCCCTTTATTAGGAACACTATACTAATACTGGGTAGGGCCTCCCTTTATTAGGAACACTATACTAATACTGGGTAGGGCCTCCCTTTATTAGGAACACTATACTAATACTGGGTAGGGCCTCCCTTTGTTAGGAACACTATACTAATACTGGGTAGGGCCTCCCTTTATTAGGAACACTATACTAATACTGGGTAGGGCCTCCCTTTGTTAGAACACTATACTAATACTGGGTAGGGCCTCCCTTTGTTAGAACACTATACTAATACTGGGTAGGGCCTCCCTTTGTTAGAACACTATACTAATACTGGGTAGGGCCTCCCTTTGCTCTCCAAACAGCCTCAATTCTTTATGGCATTGATTCCACAAGATGTTGGGAACATTCCTTTGAGATTCTGGTCCATGATGACATGAAGGGATGCACATGGTCAGCAACAATACTCAAATAGGCTGTGGCATTCAAACAATGATTGATTGGTATTAACAGACCCAGAGTGTGCCAAGAAAACATTCCCCACACCATTACACCACCTCCACCATGAGAAGGTGTACAGGTGTTACTAATAAAGTGCTTGGTGAGTGTGTGTATATACATATATACATATATATTTATTTATTTTTTAATATATATAATATGTGCTTCTTTAGCATCAAGGCAGTTGATTGTTTTGTGGGTTTAAGAGAATGCGTGTCTTATTGAGTGTGAGTATTTGGTTACAGTCTGTTAGCGTGTAACTGAGTTCCTTTGCTGCTTACTGTATATCAGGATTCTAAGCCAGCATATGGGTGCTTTGTACTGTGCTATCGTGGTAAAATCACCTCCACTGAAGGGATTACAAGAAAGATTTGATATCTGGTTTTACTCAGCCCTTTTATAGGAACTGACCTGGGCATCATCAGTTTGATATTAAACTCGAGCACTGCTGGAGTTATCAGTTATCAGAATGTCAGTTGGATTTGAAAGCGAGCAGGAGACAGTACTGTTTGTTCATAGTTGTCCTTCTCCGTGTTTCTCTCTCTGTGGCCGTTTGTCTGGAGAGTGGCGTAGCCTCACTGACAGGGTCACTCATGTCCGAGCTTTCTGACCTGCCCCTGTCACAGTTAATGGCACTCTGAACCCCTGTTTTGACAGAGTGACACATCCTGACAGCAAATCCAGCCAGCAACAACCTCTCCCTCTCTTTCTCTCTCTTTACAATGGACTCTGAATGGAGCGAAGCCACCTCCACATTAGAACTGAATGAAACCTCATTACTTAGTGAACCTTGAGCCCTGCGTGCGTAGATGTAGACCAATAAGCTTGAGTGCCTCACAGTCAGTTTCTCGTCCGTTCTCTGAAGAATTATCAGTTTGATTATCCGACACTGTCTGTTCCGTCTGCAAAGCATTCTGGGTACCCCATCGGTCG
This sequence comes from Argentina silus, assembly GCF_951799395.1. NCBI lineage: Eukaryota > Metazoa > Chordata > Actinopteri > Argentiniformes > Argentinidae > Argentina > Argentina silus. The sequence continues at coordinate 2,238,031 of NC_139670.1, read as the reverse complement.
AGCTTGTCAGGTATGCCTCTAAGTTTCTGTTGTGTTGTCAGTGGTACTGATGTTCTCTCTTCATACGAACCCAATGGAGACGCCTTTGTCATCAATTTGGCCCCCTCACTCTCCCCGGGACGTGGAAGATGAATTGGCAGGCTGGGTGGCATGCATCAAAGGGACAGTTTTCTCATTAAGTAGGATGCTCGTGTATCAGGGAAGATAGCGCGTTGGTGAACAACACACGGTTTTCCGATGGGGACTGGGATGGCGAGGGAGGGAATGTGACTGAGGGTAGCGTATTATGGAAGACCCTCCATCAAGGATGCTTAATTGGTCTGCCGTCTGCATCTGTGGAAAGTGTTTATGAAACACATGCTGTGCAGGTTATATTAGGAACATGAGCTTGAGGATGCGGGCCAGCCAGCCAGTCAGCCAGCCAGCCAGTCAGCCAGCCAGCCAGCCAGCCAGCCAGCCAGCCAGCCAGCCAGTCAGCCAGTCAGCCAGCCAGCCAGCCAGCCAGCCAGTCAGCCAGCCAGCCAGCCAGTCAGCCAGCCAGCCAGGCAGGCCTGCGGAGTCTGAGTGTGGTTCTAGTCGTACCTCATTAGTATGCAGGCTGTGTGTGCGTACGGTGGCGCGGCTTTCACAGCCTGCACAGGGGCTGTGAGTACACAGTAAACAGCAGTCTCTGGCTCCGACAGCCATGCAGCTGTCTCTTCAGATGTTGTCCTCTCTGTGCTTTTTACACTCGAGGCGAGGCGGGATGTCTTGACGAGGGATGGATGGAGGGACAATGAGAAGATGGGTTAGGATGTGATTCAGTCGTTGTACAGGCTCCTCCCCCTGCTCCTCCCCCGCCGCCGCTGCCGCTGCCTGTTTGATAAACAATGCCAAAAGCCTTGAGCCTGACTGCTGTTTGACTTGATTCCCAAGTAGTCAAAGGGGGGACAGGGGAGAAATTGATGCGGTTTATTTTCTCCCTTGCTTTCACATGATTTAATGAGAGAGAGAGAGAGAGAAGCAGATGAAGCCTCTGCTACGTTATGTTATGTCAGAATGACTTCCTTAGGCTGTGGATTGTTGATTAACTGGTATTTAACATCCTAAAGGTTCCTTGTACAGAATGATCTCTGATGATCTCTGAAGACCTTCTTCTCCCCAGAAGCCAGCGGGGGGTCAGGGTGGAGTTCATGCTGTGGGCATAGTCTGGGGGGTGAGGCACATGCGTGGCTATGAAGATCATCTTCTCCGTGACTCTTGAGGGCCTGACCACCAAGCGTCCAAGACGGACATGGATGTAGACCTCACAAATGGTTGAGTGACTCGATATCTAATGGTAGCCACTGTCCACCCCGGAATCTACCAACATAGCCACTACACAGGGATGTGCAGAGAGGAATCTACCAACATAGCCACTGCAGGGATGTGCAGAGAGGTTTGTCAGTGATTTAGGTTTCATATTTAATCATATACATTTGTGAAAGTAGCTGGACAATGAAGTGCAAGTAAGTGGGAAGATATTTTTTTAAATTGGGTCACAAATGTTTTTATTCATGCGTGTCAGAAATTATTCACGAGGGGCAGAGGATCTCGACAGACTGCAGGCGCGTGTAGCCGTCCCCCTCCTTCCGTTAAGTGGTGAAGTTGCTAACACGATCGGTGAGCTAACACGCTCCGCTCTGTGTGGCCAGAGTATCGTAAGACCCTGGACATGACACACGTTTAAGCTCAAATCAACGACGAAGACAAATGTGCTGACATTAGTAAAAAGATACCGAGTGAGTCCTCTGGCTCCTCCTCCCTCTGTGGTCATAGTGAGGTCACAGAGAGACTCCTCCTCCTTCATTAACCCTCTAATCACCATTGTGGTGTCGCTACCCTGTTTGGATCAATGTCAACAACAGCAGGGTTGCCCGGTGTCAACCTGAAGATTAATTCCATTTCTGTGATGTCTAATGGCCGCGCCAACCCGAAGACAGCTTGGGGTGGCACAGTAATGGCGTCGTAAATGTCTAGAATGCTCATTAGATGTCTGTCAGTGTCTCTGTAGATCAAGTTTATGGGCTTTTGTCATAAAAAATGCTAACATGCAGTTATCACTTGGTGTTTGGAGATGGGTGTTTACTTACAGAATGACACTATAAACAATGGAACAGCTGCTGTTCCCCTTCTCCCAGTCTTGTTGGGAAGGACTTCCATGCTGCTCAGCGCTTTCTGCACAGTTAAAAACCTAAAAGCCACGTTGATGGCGACCTCCGGCCATTGCACTGTGATATGACAACCCAGGATGTGCAATAGTCCATGCATCGTTTACCCTGTAAGTGAGGCATGTCTGTCTGGGTTGTCACAAACGGAGACACTTGAACAGGCTTGGTGGTGTTTCCCAGGCTTGGGGGGTGCAGAAAATAGTGATTGATTGATTGATCCAAACAGTGATTGATTGATTGGCGAATAAAACATTGCTTGTTTGCTTGAGGTATTTCCCTGAAGGACACTCCTGTGGTTGTGTTTTATTTTGAACCAGAGGACCGGGTTACTCCAGAGGACAGGGTTCCCGGGGACCCGGGTCACGTGTTCACCTCAGAGCAGATTTATTGGCTTGATTAACACCAGAGCCAAATATAGGACACAGTCTGACCTGAGAGATGAATTCATTCATAGGATGTGACCCAGGGGGGGACAGGCAAGAGGACAGGAATGGATACCATTCTCTTGGACGGGGAGAGGTCAGCCTGCCACTAATCTCTGGCATTCCACACAATGGGAAGTCCAGCTCCATTTAGGTTGACCACTGGTACTCTGTGGATATGGAAAAAGCTGACCCCCCCCCACCTTGTTTTTTCCTAGCGAAACACAGCTATTCATGGGGGGGTGGAATCCTAATATCAGTTACGCACATTTAACTCCCATTTCTCACGCAACGTCAGCCATGCCCAGATTCTCCCCTCAGCGTCTCCTAATTTGGAGTGCTTAAGTGCCCATATGAGAAATACGTGTTTGAGGAGGGATTTAACTATGGCCTCTGTTCTCACAGTTGTCCTGTGATGTTGTGTAGAATCACAATAACAGTCTTTTTTAACCATTTGTAAAGAAATTACATTTTCAGGCTTGGCCCATTGGGATGATTACATATCTTGACAAGCTATTGAAAGAAAATGCTGGTTACTGTAAGCATGGGCCTGCATGACACGTTGTCATTAATAAGGCGGTGAACGATCAGTCCTGTGATTACATCAGTCCTGTGATTACCATCACCTGTTATTTGTCATTGTATCTGTTCCATTGGCCTACAATGTTTTTTTGAGGGATTGGTAGAGTCACCCCCACTACCCCCCTGTACAAGTTTCTCCCTTGTTAATAAAAAAATCCTTCCTCTAGCATTGTGACTGCCTATGGCTCTGAATACTTTATCTTATGATGACTGATGGATAGATGATTCACTTACTTAAACAAATGTATTTGTTGTAAGTCGCTTTGGATAAAGGCATCCGCTAAATGCCATAAATGTAAATGTGAATGTGCGTGTCAGAGATGGGATTGTCCCAGGGGGTGAAAGGGTGTTCAGGCCTCGACCAGTCGACAGTTCCTCAGCCCAGCTCAGCTCCGTGGGGATAGGTCGGCACGACTTGGTGCAGTTCCTATTGGATGATCTGGAAGGGGTCATTGAACATGCTGATGGCATCCCGGCCCGTCTCAATCTGACAAGTGTGCGTTCGGTCTGGGCCACCGTGTTGTTTCAGCGCATGTGTCAGAGGATGTGATGGGTATATCCCAGGCATCGGCGCCAAGGACAGATTCATTACTGGGACGTTCAGGCACACCAAGAAGACTAGACAGGATGATTAACTAATAAACTAATTAACTTCAGACGATTATGGGTATGATAACGTGGACTTGACATAAGAGTGGTCACGTGACCTACTGATTCGCACATCCCTGCATGACAGATACGTATACCTGAATCTAACACACTCCAATATTAATATAAGATTTATCTTATATTTATTCCGTCCACACAGGCTGAAATTGTTCATGGTGCTCACGTAACTGTGTGTGATTTCCTTGGTGAGCCCCCATCTGATGTTATGGTTGAAAGATTCTGCTAATGTTGCGGTAAATGTTGATGTCAATTACCTCCTGCTGTAAAGTGTGTTAGGAGAACCGTTCTCATATTAGCAGAATGTGCTTAGAGACCTCAATACCCATTGTTGCAATTCCAGTATATTACAAGGCAACAGATCCATTGTGATTTAATAAAGAGAATCATCCTTTGTTGTTTTGAGACCGATTTTTATATTCCCAATCCCAACTGTAAAGGAACAGGGTTCCATGGGAAGGGCTGTTACTGTGCTATTCAGCAAGGAGCACTAGAAGATTAGAAGAGTCAACACTTCATTTACTGTTTTCTTTTTATTTCTCTGTTTCTCTCTGTCTTTCTCTGTCTCTCTCTCTCTCTGTCTTTCTCTCTTTCTCTGTCTCTCTCTCTCTCTCTGTCTTTCTCTCTCTGTCTCTGTCTGTCTCTGTCTAACTCTCTGTCTCTCTCTGTCTCTCTCTCTCTCTCTCACTCTCTCTCTCTAATGAATGAATGAATACATATTTGTGTTACAGACAGACAAACGTGGCCCTTTCCGTATGAGAATATACTATACGCAATAGGCAAGAAAATATGATTCCACAGTAAAACACCATTACCTGTCAGTGTAATCAGAGACAATAACTAAGCAGGTGGTGAAACTACCAGACCACCATAGTTCCTCATCACCACACACACACACCCGCCCGCACGCACACACGTTTTCTTGGTCAGGTGAAGTTCCCCATCCCTTCGCTCCTGTTTGCTGTTTGTTATTCATTGTGTGGTGTGGTGAGTCAGCCTCCCACAGGCCCTGAGGGTGCGTGTGTGTGTGTGAGTGTGTGTGCTGTGCTGTGCTGTCTGATGTATGCCAGTGGATTTCTGAATGGCAGAACCTGTAAGCACGCTTCCCAGGGCCCCTATTGAGTGTGCTTGGAGACATTAGCCAAGCAATCACAGACAGGATCATTTCAAATGCGTGCGAGACAAACTCTACCCTGGGGTTAACTTACCAAAATAGGGACCTCTATGCTATTTACATACGAATACGTGTCCCGCATCCCGATTCGTTTGCATGCGCTCAGACCTCGGCTGAAACAGTATTTGAAATCACTTGAAATGCGTTTCTCTGCTCGATCGAGTTCGCCTGGCACGACGGAACCAATTGAATAGTGCCTTAAAATTGCAGGCCTTAGCCCACCTGGCTCTCTAGGCAGGCCTTAGCCCACCTGGCTCTCTAGGCAGGCCTTAGCCCACCTGGCTCTCTAGGCAGGCTCAAGGAAACCCACGTCGACCCAGGTTTGCGTACGTTTATGTTTACCAAGCTAAAACGTCTCTAAAATAGCGTGTTAGTGAGTGAGGGTTATTATTATGGTTGTTGTGCCAGAGTGCCAGAGTCCCTGAGCTGCTGCTGAAGGAGGCGTTCAATGTACCAAGTGTTTTTTGTCACTGCAAGGTGTCACAGCGGTGGGGGTGTCAAGTCCTAATGGAACTGTGGGGGGGGTCAAGCAGGCGGTCCCTAGAGGGGCGTGATTAGAGAATTAAGTGGGGAAACCCGTTCCACTTATTTTCCTGCTGACAGTTATTGTACAGTTACCCTCCATTCACACACCACTGTCGCCCTAACCCAGGTAATTCAGTGCTCAGTGAAGGGGAGGAATTGTTGCTTTGATAGGAAGAGCTAACAGAAGCTAAGGCAACGTAGCGTGTGCAACGGCAGAGTCACCGCAGTGAACGGATCCCTGACATCATTCAGTTGATATTTTCGTTCCGGTAATCCTATACCAAGAATACCAAACAAGTAATTGAGTTCAGTGGAGGGGCTACAATAGGCTGTGGACGGTCGTCTCAGCCCCCGCTGATGTGTACAGTAGATGCGCCACAGAGCCCAGGCCAAGGCCACAAAACGGTTCCATGCAGTTCATCATTCGTGCTTCCCGCTCAGCGTTTGGTGAGCGCTACAGGAGGGCGGCGTAGGAGAGAGAGGGAGGTTTGGTCTGTTGTGTGAGGTGGAGAAGGTTCTGGAAGGACAGTATCTGCCATTTAGCCGACGCTATTATCCAAAGCGACTTACATTGCAGTGAGTGCGTAACATTTTTCAGTAGATACGGTCCCAGCGGGAATCAAATCCACAACCCTAAGCGTTGTTAGCGCCATGCTCTACCCACTGAGCCACAGAGGACCACAAGGACGGCATGCGTGCATGTGTGTGGAGTGGTGCACGGTTTGGAGGTTTCAGTGAGGAGACATTCAGACTGAAGACGGGTAAGCCCAAGATGGGGCATTTATTTAAACAGCACAAACCAACACACAGGCCATGGGCACGAAGTCAGCCACCCTACCGACCCCAAATACACCGAACCCCAGTCCTTTTATAGGACTCCCAGGTGACAATGGACTGTAATTCCAATGAGAATATGGCCTTAAGGGCATGTAGAATGATGCTCAACTGGTCAAGTATCTCTGGCATCATGTAAAAAACTGTCAATGACCCAGCTTTTACAGTGTACAGTCGGATTATAGTTATACTGTAGCCTACATAATGAATGATCTACTGGCCTGGTTGTATAACATTACAGTATTTGTATGATCTAATTTGTATGCTGAACCTGGGTTTTGTCATTTCCATACTGTACACAGTATGATGTTACTGTGCAGGTCTACAGGTGGCTCAGGTTTCTGTTCCTGGAAGCCTCATTGTATCCCCCCACATGCAAATCACCCAAAAATATCTGTATGTTTTCACATAGGCCACTCTTTGCCACTCCATTATCCCAGGAAATCACTCACCGTGAGCTCACTGTGCCCCCTTGTGGAGATAGACACCAATCTGTCAACAAATGGTCGCCCATTGCCATGAAGTCAGATGCATGATGATTATGCTATAACTGAGATGGATGATGCAGGCTGGTCACACAGATCCAGACTGAGAAACGTTGGTGTCGTTTCTTGTCGTTACGGTAACGCGTGGGACACCTCGACAGCACCTGCCCATGATGTTTATTTTTGATTCGCTTCTTCATTATTATTGATAGGATTAAGAAGTAGGGGGGGGGCGCTTAGTGGCGTAGCACACTAATGCGCTTACCACGTAATCGCAAGGTTCCTGGTTCGATTCCGACCCTCGACCTATCTTGCATGTCATCCCTCCTCTCTTTCTCCCATCCTTCCTGTCAATCTCTACTGTCTCTATCCCAATAAAAACCAGAAATGCCGTAAAAACATATTTAAAAAAAACAAAACAAAAAAAAGGATTATGAAGTAGGAGATTATGCAGGCCCTCACTCAGGCATTGTCTCTGGCCTCTAAAGTGGCACGGCCAGACGCACGGAAAGAGAAATCCCCCTGCTCCCAGAGAAGACAGCGAATTAAAATTTCATGAAGGTGTTTTCTCATTATGGAGCCATCGATAGGCCGGTGACAATACGATTTCGCATCATGGAAATGAATTGGGCTGGGGGCTCATCCATAATGGATGGCGTTTGGCTGTTGGTGCAGGACGGCCATTGTGTAATTTCTAAATAGACAAAGCCCAGGGAGTGTCACTGGAATGTCCTGCGTCATTAAGTAAAACGTGTCTACACGCCTCTCTGCGGGACTGACCCCAGTTGCTCCTCTCAAGTCTGCTTCTCTGAATTAGGGCCCACATTAACACTTTGTTTTTTAATACGAGTATTTAGGTCAAATCATTTCGTAACAATAATAACATGCATAAGTCCGCAATGGCCCTTTGAATGACTTTTGATGTGCGTGGAGCACTCGGTGTTGTGTGATATAACCCCACCCTAACCCTATAATCTCATCAACTTGGTTCTGTTTCAGTTGACCTGGTTGACCCCCCCCCCCCCCCCCCCCCCCCTCACTCTGGGACATGCACTCTGTGTACCTATTCGCAGAAAATCCTATTAAATCACGTCTGAGGTACAGGCTGAGGTACAGGCTGAGGTACAGGCTGAGGTACAGGCTGAGGTACAGGCTGAGGATGCCTGCAGGCCTTTAGCCCCGCCTGTAAAGGCTGATGCACAGCGCACTCATTTATTCTTTCCACTTTTCACTCGCTGACCGTCTGAAGCTTACTGTGTGTTTCTGCAGCTAGCTACAACTTAGCTCAGCTGTTCCACTGAGAATCCTGTGATTCCCCTGGGCCGTTGTCGAGGCTGTCTCTCCTTGAACCCTGCGGTTTCAGCTAGACAATCACGGGAGACCTTGCAGAATTTTGTAAGCCAAGTTTGACGGGTTTTTCCCCCCTTGTGCGAACCTGCTACTCTCTTGAGTTAGCAGGCTAGTACAAGAAGGTCGTTAGCTAGCTTGGTGCTCGCAGTTCTTTGGAATCGTTTGAACCCTCGCCGGCTCGTCGATAATTAACCAAGTTATAGGCTGATGACTTGCTAGGTCCCTCTGTCCCTGGACCCGTTGACATTCATGAAGGGTGTCGAAGCCACCATAGCACCCCTTCTGGGGAGAGGCGTCGGTTTGTCACGCATTTCAACCACTGGCAACTCCGAGGCGCAGGCAACGCATCACACAGCAGTCCTGGCTGTCACATCTGATGCTACCGAGGCTTCCAGATGAATTGTGCTAAAAACTCGCTCATTCCCAGCCAAATGGTGGCCTTTTTAGGTCTAACCATGGCCTCCATGGTCAGATCCCATTTATGGACAGGTGATCCCATTCATGGACATGGCTAAATGCTAGCTCCGGACCCAGACAAAGAATGGAAATATGATAAAAAAAAAAGTGTTGGTACGTACGGTCTGAGCCTCCAGTACAACAGCCTAAAGTACGCAAGAAAATATAAAGAAAAACCAGAACCATCCCTTTAAGATAAACACATTGTTTCTGTTATGGGAAGTGATACCGGGTGTAACCGTTTCTTCCTCAATTGGCTACTTGCACTCTCAGTTTAGCCCGGTTTCCTCCTCCGCCAGCGCGCCCACAACACCACTGATTAAGTTTTGGAGAATCTCCATCGGTGTCAGAGCTGTCACCTGACAACTCCTGCTTTGTTCCCTGACATACCTCTGGAGCTGGCGTTTATTAACCTGCAGTCTGGCCCAGTGTGTTCACACAGCGGAGAGGATGCAGACTGTGTGTTCTATTTTATACCACCAGCAGTCAGGCAACACTAGCTCTCAGACAGACAGAGAGAGAGGGAGAGAGGGAGAGAGAGAGAGAGAGAGAGACAGAGAGAGAGAGGGAGAGGAGAGAGAGGGAGAGAGGGTGTCAATGCCCTGGTTTTGTTGTTGAGATTTCTCTGTGTGACTAGAGGCTCAGGGCTCTGCTGTGTTCCTGTTTGTGTTCCGAAACCAGAGCCACATTCTGTCGCCTCTCCTCGTCTCCCTGCCAATTGACATGATGAGCTGATCTCTTGTTTACAGCGTGTGTGTGTGTGTGTGTGTGTGTGTGTGTGTGTGTGTGTGTGTGTGTGTGCGTGCGTGCCTGACTGTGTGTGTGTTCCCTTTCATCTATAGCTAACAGTCTATGTATTTACACTGTCAGAATTAGCAGATGTGTGTATATATATATATATATATACTCTGACAGTGCAGTTATGAATTATTTATCGTTGGCCTTAAAAAAATCGTTCCTGTCTCAGTATATTAAATTTCCCCAGAGTAATGACATGTTTCCTTCTCAAGACCTTTGTTTTACCTGTTATCTTTGCTCAACGATGTAGGCTGTTTACAGCCATTTACTCCACTGGTGTGTATATATAGATGTGCCTACAAGGTTTACCGTGGATTAGCAAGACCGGTTCGATTCACTCAGAGCATACAGTTATAATGAGTTTATAGCTCACTGTAAGACTTGTGATAAGCATCTATGACTGCATTTGAATGTCTTATATCATCTCATAATGATCCTGCCAGTTGAAAAGAAATGTCTGTCTTACAGACAGACATAACACATTGTGATGTATTCTGAAGGCATTACAAGGTGTCATACAGTACGGGTCTGTCATGTGTTTTGTGTGTGCCTCATAGAACGTGCAACTGCCAGGCCCTATTAGTGGTCAGTAAGAAGACAGCTGTGCAGTTACTGCAACATGATATGAATGACATTAAAGAAATGCATACCTGTATTGTATTTGGCTTTGGCAGGCTGAATGAAAGCAGGAATCCAACGTTGCCTCTCTCTCTCTTACAGGTGGTGCTTGTGTTTGCGCTCAGCATCGGAGCCCTTGTAATATACTTCATAGATTCCTCTGAGTAAGTATTCTTTTCTATAAAATACTAGTTTTGAGGAATAGATCACTGTTATTTTTGCGTTACTGTGCTGTATGCCTTTGGTGTTCAAAGACAATGTTATTATGTCTGCCTGGAACTTGTAATTAACCTTGATTGCTGGGAAAGGTTCACTTGCCAATGCTCAAACTGATGGAGGCTTATTACCACAGTAGGTTGGTGGGCAGTAAACAATGCCAGCTGTGTGGGAGTATGGAGGAATATTTCTCATCAGCCTGAGCCTCACACGCTTTTCAGAGCCTTTACACACCTGAATATACGGTATGATTCAACCTTCACCACCACATGCTGTCCTAATCCCACTCAAATAGAGTGCAGCACTGTGTTTAACTCATGTAGTGCCGAGGGTGAATCAAGTCGCCCAAACGGTCAACGCTCTGGAGTGCCAAGGGGTGAGTTTATTCACCAAAAATGCATAAATTATGATGCTTCATTTTGTAGCCAATCAAAGTATTGTCGCTAGGTAAACACCACATAAAACACTTGGCACTCTAGGCAGTGAGTGTTCCAGAACTATTTGGCAGTTGGTGAGTTAAGTGGATCGGAGCATGCGTCCTGTGAATGTCCTGTCTCTTCTATATCGAAGGGATAAATCATTTCCAGGTAGGTGGCTCATTCTCTGGGCTGTGACTGTACACTCAATCTCGATGACCGACCGTCAATCCTTGCCCCGAGATGAAAATGCCTTAATCTCTGTAAAGCAAGGATCAGACACTCAGTCAGAATGACAGGAAAGGACCATGGTTCCTGTTCTAGAACAATCAACATCACTCATTAAGGGCGAGGAAGTGCAACGCCCTTTTAGATTTCGCCATGTTTCGCATTAAAAGGGCTATATAGCGGGCGGTTGATGTTGTGAACAGGATGTGCCATTAAGAAAGTCAAGATAATCAGGAGGGTGAAAGTTTTTATAAAACCAAGGGTTTCAGGCATTAGTGGTTATGCAGAGAAAATGAGCCATAAAATGAATTATTTACAGTAGTCTTCCGGACGCCAATAAGGTGGTCCCCATAGAAGCTGGTCTTACTGCCAATAAGGTGGTCCCCATAGAAGCTGGTCTTACTGCCAATAAGGTGGTCCCCATAGAAGCTGGTCTTACTGCCAATAAGGTGGTCCCCATAGAAGCTGGTCTTACTGCCAATAAGGTGGTCCCCATAGAAGCTGGTCTTACTGCCAATAAGGTGGTCCCCATAGAAGCTGGTCTTACTGCCAATAAGGTGGTCCCCATAGAAGCTGGTCTTACTGCCAATAAGGTGGTCCCCATAGAAGCTGGTCTTACTGCCAATAAGGTGGTCCCCATAGAAGCTGGTCTTACTGCCAATAAGGTGGTCCCCATAGAAGCTGGTCTTACTGCCAATAAGGTGGTCCCCATAGAAGCTGGTCTTACTGCCAATAAGGTGGTCCCCATAGAAGCTGGTCTTACTGCCAATAAGGTGGTCCCCATAGAAGCTGGTCTTACTGCCAATAAGGTGGTCCCCATAGAAGCTGGTCTTACTGCCAATAAGGTGGTCCCCATAGAAGCTGGTCTTACTGCCAATAAGGTGGTCCCCATAGAAGCTGGTCTTACTGCCAATAAGGTGGTCCCCATAGAAGCTGGTCTTACTGCCAATAAGGTGGTCCCCATAGAAGCTGGTCTTACTGCCGGGACTCCACTGCTGACAGCATCACTGAGTGTTGCTCGTATGGAGGATTGTTTCATTCGAGAGAATTGGACAGTTCCAGTATCTGGGCCTATGGTCAGCCCTGACATGGTTTATGAGCATGGTCTACTTCCATTATCTTAAAGGAGCACATCTGCCACCGCGGCGAAATTCAGTTCCAAGTTCCAAACAACACCATCCTCCCAAATAATAATATAACCCCCCGAAATGGACTTGCAGTGTCGGACATTAGCTGTTGTGCTTCTGCATGGGTGCACGAATCGAAGAGGCAGCCACCAGAGACAGGAAGATGAAAATGGAGTCCACTCCCCCTCACCACCCCTGGCCAGCAGCAACATGGTTGAATACAAACTAAATGTCGCAACCCAACACTCCATTTACGTAAGAGCTTTTCGGGACCAAAACAGCGTTTGTAAATTCTATATTTATTCCAAGCGATCTTAGTCCCTGAACCCTACCGATTAAACATCGTCATTACAAGAAAGCCAGACTGAAAGAAACGTTTAGAAAGCTTGAATGTTAGATATATCACCTTTTTAACAATGACAGGTAGAGTTACACCCTCTCCAGCACCATCTGTGGTACGCTGCCTCCCACCCTCTCAGCCTAGTTAAAACGTTAATGACCTCTTCGTCTGATTAAGTACGACCTTTGACCCCTCTGGGTTTCACAAAGCAAATGGGCCACTGCCCTTATTGGTTAGGGTCCTCTACTGTCATTACGATAGCTGATTTATTACTGTACATTTGACATGTTCACTCTTATTTAAGGGTGCTTGTTTTCTCTACGACATTGTGAATGCATTATTATATATATATAGATTATATATATATATATATATATATAGAGTGTCATCACATTCGTCTGTGTTTGTTGTTGTTTGTTCGTATCATTTGAAATGGTATTATTTTACCACACAACGAGCCTCTCGGCGGCTTGCCTCACACTTTGGCACAGAGAGAACAGTAACTTGTCCACTTTGTTGTCGGTAACGGTAAGCTGTAAAAGATATGGCTCTTCCTGTAATCAGCCTTGTGGGCACACTGGGGCATCTTTATGCTGGGCAGACAGACAGACAGACAGGCAGGCAGGCAGGCAGAAAGAAAGACAGACAGACAGCAGACACACACACACACACACACACACACACACACACACACCAGGAAGCTACTGAGTAAAGTAAATACATGAGATATTCTCTGGTTCTGATAAAGAATAGAATTAAGCACACAGAGATAAAGCAGCGGGTGCATCCAACTAGACTACTGGTCCCGCGGATACCTGACCTAGAATGAGAAGAATATTCTGTGAACCAAAAAAGTAAGCATTTTTGCAACCCCTGTGCTGTCTACTGAGAATGGTCTCAACTCTGATAAGGAGTGACCTTGTGTGTCTTACAGTGCAGTGCTTCCTGTAATCACCTCAGCATAAGTATTTGTTTTCCTCCAAAGGATTGTTTGTCCTTTAATCTCAGACTTCTCTGACACACATTCAGTTGATAACCTCCCCGAAATCAATTTGAAGGGCAATGCTTTGTTTTGGATTGCGGAAATTCAACTGAATCTGATCCAACACTGTGGCAGATCAAGTTTATTTAAAGCAGTACTGCTCTGGAGCACAGCCCTGTTCTTTGAGTACAAGTGAGTAAATAGGGTATAGGGAGTATTTTAGAGAGGGTTTTGTAGGCTACTCTGAAACAAGGACAACCCGCACCCCCTTCCTGACCAATCATACTGGAACTCAATTATTTAACACAGCAAATCGGACCCCGCTGCGGTCATTACTCAACCCTGTCATCTACCTTTTGAGAGGTATTCATCACTGTGAATGAGGCTTGAGCTATTCAGCTAGTTTGAGCTATTCTTGGAAGGTAGACGAGTAGCACTCGCTTTATGGCCGTCAAGTGATAAACAGCAGCAGGACTGTAAAAAGAAAACGGTCTAAAGCCGTAAACGTTCTAGTTTATGAATATTGACTCAAATAAGTCATACACAGTGGTTAGACTCAGACGGTATAATGGAGTAGGGAGAATGGGAAGGCTGTAGTTTATCGGTAGCGGGGGATCCAGTCCCGCGGCTGACGTCCCGATCGAGATATTGTATTATTCAGCTGTAATAGACATAATAATGTTAGATCTGCTAGAAATAATCCCCGGGGTATTTGACTGTTGTCTGTTCAGGGTCTCTATTTGAGGAATGAATTTTGTTACGTGTGGTGCTGTAGTTCATGATTTATTTATTTTTTACGTAACAACGTTAGCATCCTGGCCTAAATCTGGAGGTATTAAGCCAGGGCTTGCCTCATTGTCTCTTGTTCAGGGGAGGTGGTGACGGCCCGCTGATGGTGGTTATCCTTTAGATGCAGCATGGTAGGCGGGTGACTGAGCGGCCTGCTTAACCCTTATAACAAGAGAGGAATAACAATCTGCATGCTTCGACTAGAACAATCCCCCAGCTTCTCCATCCAAATGGTTTAACCCCTGCCCCACCGTCAAAACTGGGTTGTTGAATATCAACTTTGTCGAATTTGAACGTGTTTCACCCTCACATGGGGTCGTGGGACTTCAGTGAATATTATAGGACAGTAACTGTGTAGTGGTTTATAGCCATGCCGTGTCTATGGGGATATACGCTGTGTATTCATGTGAGAGGTTGATGTACAGGTCGGTACTGTCTGACTCTCTGAACAGTTTATCATGTGTTCCAATGAGCCTGAGCTGTAATTACACAGGATCTCATTCTCAGGACGCAGCCGTTTATTGTTCCCAAGTTATACATCTGGTAACAGTAATCACAGAGTACATAACATTTACTTGGATATTTATTTATTTCTCTTTATTGCAATTCTTAGTGCCAGATACAAGCTTTTTGAGGGTGAGACTGCATCACATTGCTAGCATTTGCTATGGCTGCTTGAACACGCGAGGAAAGCCCCTGAACCCTGCATGCTGTTAACCCTTAAACCACTGCAACTGCAGACTGCGCTGCATTTCACAAACCCTTAACCCTCTGTTCATCTTTAACATAACAGTAATGTACCGTATTCCTTCAATATCGTGAAGTAAAATGCCAACATTTTTACTGAATTACATTGTATCCTAACTGCAATATATCATCAGGTAACACCGTGTAAATGTGACAGAGTTTGAAGAGAGCTATGCACATGCAGTTATTTAAGGGTTAATTAGGGATATCGACTTGTTACCTTACTTGCTTGTGTAATAAGTACAATAAACAATAAATGCATGTTCTTTTCTCAACAGACAAACCATTGGAAAATACCAACTTTTGCACTTTTTTGAATATTTCTGTTGTCTCTTCTTTTAAAAAAAAATCAAAAAAAGAAGGAAAAAAAAGCATTTTCAGGAAAGAAGAATGCATTTGTTTCTTTGTTTTGATGAAATGAGATGTCATCAACATTTACGAGTCTCCTCATCTCAATGTTGCCTCTTAATAGTGAGACTGTAAACACCTTTTCTTTTCTTTGACAGCCCAATTGAGTCTTGTCAGAATTTCTACAAAGACATCACGTTACAGATCGACATGGCTTTCAACGTGTTCTTCTTGCTGTACTTCGGTCTACGTGTAAGTAAACACAACAAATTGAATCAAACTATTTATATGCAGTTGTAGCACTACATAGAAACTATCAATAGAAAGTGACATAATAAAAATACCAACAACACTAGTGTTGAAATGACTTCGACAGAGACAAAAGATGTGTTTTGGGGAGGTGTTAGTCTCTTAGTTAACTTTAACGTTGTCTCTCTGCCCTCCCATGCAGTTCATTGCGGCCAACGACAAGCTGTGGTTTTGGCTGGAGGTGAACTCTGTGGTGGACTTCTTTACGGTTCCACCCGTGTTTGTTTCAGTGTATCTGAACAGAAGCTGGCTTGGTGAGTATATTGGACCTGTGCACCTGCAACATGCTGTTGTCTGCGTACAACAGTGTACCAGTACAGTGTACCAGTACAGCTTGGGTGTTTTTTCTTGGTGGGGAGCTCTGGTCTGTAGTGCCACTTAGTGGACATTCTGTGCATATCAGAGATTGAGAGAGCATTGTGATGAAATCTGATAGCTGGAGGCGAAACGTTGTCTGTCCCAACTTTTGAATTCATTTCGAGGTGATTCAAAGGGGTTTGTGTTTGGTCACGTCTTGGTTATTTTGGTTACCTAGCCTTGGATTTTTGAGTCACCCACTTGAGAACACCAGATTCGTCCGCAGGCTACTGTGCGCATTACAGCGTATATAAGCCAACAATGACTCAAACCTGGCCTTAATGAGAGTGAATTTACTGAGTATTTGATATTATTTGATTTCAGCGAATCACACGGCTGCGAGGCATAGCTCCGAATCAGAAACATGTTGCGTGCAAGCATTGGGTGGCGGGGGGTGCTGTGGGAGATGATTGATGCGAAGTAAAGCCACTGACTTGGCTTAATGAAGGCCAAGTTCGACGCGTTGGTACATCAGACCTTTCGCGCATTTAGGTGGAAGTGTCTGGGAATGAGACTAGAGAACATAGTTTTGGTTGTTTATTGACTGTGCCATTACCTGTAATGATATTTCGAATTTCAGTGTTGTAGCATAGAGTTTGTGCCACTCTGTACAGAACGTCATCTGAATGTCCTTATTGGAGAGAGATATATCGCTTCCCTGCAATGACGCCTGATTGAAATTGGTCTCTGATTGAGAGTACATGAATGGGTGTGAAAGTGACTACTAATAGGCTTTGTCAGCGGGCTTCTGTGTTCAAGAACCAATCTGCTAAATGCATGAGGCTAATCACCAGGATAGGCCTCGGAGGAATTAGATTAGATTAGGATTACAGAGGTGATTTTCTGCTCAATCACAGCACAGGTGTGGAGGATTTGTCTACCCCACCTGGCAGTCATGCTGTACCTGAGGCCGGCCTCTTCACAATCGGAATTATTTTATTTGGCCAAGTATATTTGCACATACAGGAAATTGACTTGGTGAGGTTGGTGCATGGGACATAAAAAACAAATAGCAAATATTGACAAAGATTTACAAAATAGCAAAATATTAACAAAATAGCAATAATGAATTTACACATTTACAAAATAGAACAATAAAACAATACAATTAGGCCCTCCCCCCATTCCACCTTCCTTTTGTATTTTTTTTTTTATTGGACGTGTATTTAGAGAGAGGGGAAGTAGATGAGAGGGATGACAGACAGGGAAGACTGATGGTCCAGTCGGGACCTTTGACCTTTGCCACTAAGCCACAACACAGGCGACCCCTGTTTGTTTCTAAATAGTCCACAGTTTGTCGATTTCATCTGGAAAGACATTTATTTCCTGCTGTGACATGTAGCGTGTTTAACATGAACCCCGGGCTTTGGATGAACTATTGGACCAAATCAAATTCTATGCTAGGAAGACTAATAAATTAATCAGTTATGCATAAAACATTAATTAAACATAATACCATTTTTATTGCATGTTATTAATTGATCAAAAGCCTAGAAAACAGATGGTGAATCTGGTGAATGTCCTCCAGAGGTGTTACAGAGAACAAAGGTGCAGGGGAATATTGGGAAAGTGTGCAGGAACACTGCCATCTAGTGGAGTTGTGTGAGTGGCCAACTAAAACAGGCTTTCAGTTCATTTTGAAATAGATGAAAAGGTGTCAGTGTGACATTCTGTACGTGTTAAAAAGGTATTTCTGAATTTGGTTAAGCCTTTTTAGTACATAACCTCCCTATATGATTACCTATGCAGAGGACATTTGCTGGCAAAATGTCATATGAGTGAAATTCAAATTGACAGCTAAAATCTGTGAAAACATTTTCCGGGGCGACATAATCTTGGTTAATATGAGTGTGCTGTTGGGCAGCTGGTCAATCTGACTTCTGCTAGTACCTCAGGTCAGAGTATCAGAGCTTGAGACTGCTCCGGCCCTCTCTAAATGAATGCCCTGTCATAGTCAGGCACAAGCTCTCATTTGGAGCACGGCCCCAATCTTCTGATCTGAACATTCTGAGAAAGAAAAGACACACATGGACACACACTTTCAGAGAGAGAGACAGGGAGACAGGGAGAGAGACAGAAAGAGAGACAGGGAGAGAGACAGAGAGACAGGGAGAGCGAGAGAGAAAGAGAGACAGGGAGAGAGAGATAGGGAGACAGAGAGAGAGCGAGAGAGAGAGAGACGGGGGGAGAGAAAGAGAGCTCTCACAAAAAGGGTCATAGGGAAATACTATAAACAAGTCCAGATGCCAAGTTACTGTGCTAGGTACTACTTCTACCCCTGGCAACACTTCTACCCCTGGCAACACTTCTACCCCTGGCAACACACCAAGTCATTCTGTTGAGTGATAGCAGACAAGTAGAGTCAGTTTTCATGTTGGCTCCTCCTTCTTCTCGCTGTAAGGTCAGAACACTGTGTTTTGATGTCTCTGGAATAAAGAACCAGTTAAATATCCCATTGGGTTGCAGATAGAACAGTTGTGTAGCTTTGTGGGGATCAAGGAGGTAAAAAACGGAACATTTGCCCATTTAGATAAGATGTCCATGTTGGCAGCTAATTCCTGCTCCAGCTTTGTACTCATGGGATGAAAAGTAAACATAGAAAAGGCCTTTAGCGCTAAGCTGTCACCTGCAACTAGCCTGACATGATCCCACTTACCGGTTCTGATGGAGAGAGAAAAAAACGGATGCTTTTAAAATGTTTACGCTCAGATTTTGTTGATACGGTTTCTAGTGTAGAGATTATGGAAAGGATGTTTGGATTTGAACAGCTGTCTGGTTCGATATCACTGTACAAACATGCTGTGCATTTTATAACAATGATACTTTGTATGTCCATTGATTGCTGAGTTTTTGATTGCTGAGTTACACCACAATACCCTTCTGTATATGAAATATTTCACAACTGTTGCAGGTATTGATATACCCGCCTTTTGATTCTTTGACACAGTGTGCTGTATGTTGCACAGTCAGTTGGAATAGCTAGCAGCCAGCTTTTCTTACATCCGTTGTGATTAATTCAGGATTATAGTTTTTCCACTAAATCTAGAGAAGAACTCAATGATTGCCAAAGCCTTTCAGCTCTCAACAGAACTCTACTGGACGTCCGACACGTCATGTGACAATTCAGTGACAATTGCTGTTCTCTAACCCTTGTAAATGTGAAAGAGTACTTTCTAGAAGATTACTGTCTAATGTAAAACCAGGCAGGGACAGAATGTGACAAATCCTATTGCTGTGGCTGAGATAGATGTACTGTACATCGTCCGGTCCTGCATGGACAGACTTTCTGCCTGGCCTCTGCCACTCCCTGGGCGAATCCTAAAGAAGCTTATGCTGTAATATCCTGATGGAAAAGGGGTTTGTTTTAAGCTTGCCGTACACGACTGTTCATAACGAGGATGCTAGGAGTGTCCGTGGTAAATCTGATCGTGACTTGTCTCCAGAACACGAATTTCCTTGTTTTGTTTTTTTGTTTTGTTTTGTTTTTGTTTACCTCATCCCTGGCTGGCTGCTTGCTGACACGTTGAACCCACATGTTTTGTCTTCTCTCTGCTTCGGTTAAGAGCTACTCTGAATCGATTCGCTGTGCGGTGTAGAGGGTGGAAAATCAACTGGTGTAAGTTCCGTCCCAGAAGACCTCGTGAAGCCATGGCCAGAGACATGTTTGGATACTGACGACCCGCTGGGCTTCATTTTGGGAGCTTCACCGTCTGCCAGAAGCGTTTGTCACGGTCAAGACCAAGACTTAGACATGATCCCGACTAAGTTGTTGGTGTACAGAGGGCCCGACGGCGGCACCCGTGTGGAGACGTTCGTGAGCACGCGCCGTCGCAAGAAGTCGTGCGGGGAGCTGTTTCAGAACGGCTACAGGGTCAAGATGGGCCACGGACAGGCCAGTGAGAAAGAGGAGCAGCACGACCTCTGCCACACCCTGACTTCCTGCTTCCATTTCATCTCTTACTGGGGTAAGACCTGTGGATGGTGTGGGAGATGTTAGACGGGATCTCCTGTAAGACCAAAGGTTGGCTTTGCCTTGTTCCGACACTCCTCCACTCCTTGTTCCAGCTCAGCTGGACGGAGGTCACATCCAGGACTTGTTTTTTGCCATCTGGCAAAAAAAAGAATTTGAAAAGCAATATGAGCTTGGTGGAAGACATTTAAATGTTTATTAATGTCACATTTTCAGTATGATGTATTGTAGCATCGTTTCTATCATTTGCCGTTTTGACATGTAGGAAATGCTGTTGGTTTCTATGATGATGGATTTCGTTTACTCTCTGGGCTGTTTAGCCAAAGATTATTTATTCATTTCAAGGGATAAAGACTGTTTGCAATAAGTAGATTAGCATACAGTTTATGAGTGTGGGTCTACCTTGGCTTGATGATGCTGCTTTGGTATTCATCTGCAAACAAGGTGAAGCTAGTTTCCTGCAGAAACATTCAGGACTGAAAATTAGACTTGGACCTTTTTCTTTTGTCAAACTGATTTTAGTGGCCTTGATGTGTACTGTAGCAACTAATTATATATTTTTAAAAGCATCTAGGGTTGTAATTGTTTATGGTCATGGCATATTTTTGGTAAGTAAGTTAATACTAAGGACATACAGTAATACATGTTGCATAGTCAAATATTACAGTATCTACTTAGATAAGTATTTGGTTTATGGACAATAACCATTGATTGTGGAGGAAAATATAATATTTACATGTTGTCATTGGTTTGTAAATTCATCCTCTCCCTGACAAAAAAGTCTAAATCTTTATCTCTGGTCAGTTGGTCAGGAGCCATCCAGGAGTGGCCTACAAGCACTGTACATGTGTGGTATTAAAATAAGCAAATCATTATTTTGGGTCCAGCTAGATGATCTGCCTATGTTGGTGTAGATGGCTGGACCGGGTGCGTGTGAGTGTGTGTGAGTGTGTGTGCGTGTGTGTATGTGGCTGGCCTTTGATAGATTACAGCATGTAGTGCGGTGGCACCATCGTCCGGTGCACCTTTGTCCTTGACCTCTTGGCAGGAGGCACTGGTTTAGCTTCTTTCTTTTATTTTTTTTAAATGCCCACAAATTTGGGATTTGACGTCACGGCTGTTTACCCAGTCAACTGGGCCTGTCCACCTGTCTTAACTCTAATCCAGGTTTTTATCTCTACCCCTTTCTGTATTTTGGTCTTCAGTAATGAAAAATGGATCTGCTAGATGCCGGTGCTTTGTGACTTAGCCTATTGAGTCTCCTGATATTAAAGTATGTGAGCTGTGTATTTAGGGGGACATGGGGACTCTTTTTTGCAGAGTCTGTTTTTATAGAGATTTTGGAAGTATTTTTGTAGTTGGTTCTCTGTTGCTTTGTTGTTACTACTTTGTGAGTTACTTAGATTTTGAGAGGCCTACTGTTGGTTGTGCATTGTATCATTTCTAAAAGCCATGAATCTGATCAAGATGGATGACGGTATGACAGGTATGATATTTGGTATCGGCATACAGAGAACAGGTTGATTACTATGAGTGGAATGAGACGGAAATGGCATGTGCAAAGAATTCACCCCTGAGTAACCTCTATTTTATTTTTTTCCACACAGGCTTGAGGTTTTTAAGGGCCTTAAGATTGATACAGTTCTCAGAAATTTTACAGTTTTTGAATATATTAAAAACAAGGTAAGTACATTATTACTTTGTTTATTATTTACAGTACATATTAATTTTGGTGTATTAATTATTAATGTATGATTGACTACCTGTAATTATGACTATTCCGTGATGATTATTGACATGGTTACAATTCTAATATATATTATATTAATAATATAACAAATATATATATCTATATATCTATCTATCTATTTGGAACATTTTGTTATATTACTGCCATTGTATCATTTCGGGTTACTTAAAGGGCCAATCTGGGACTGGTGCATCAATTCCTTGTACTTTTAAAGGAATGATATACAGCCATTGATTCTTGAAGAATAGAACTCATGAACGCCAATTCTTTTACCCCATCAGAACCCAAAATATAAGCTTGCTTTTATAAATGTTTTGTAAACAATGTAATGTAGCTCATTCTATGAGTGTTTACCTTTCTCCAGCCTGATCCCTTAGCTGGTCATTCCTATAATTCGTGGCGTTACTGCTTTGTTGTTGCTACCATGTTCTATACATCTGTACCAGCCAACACTGGAAATTACTATCAATCAATTTAACATTCAACATTTAATTCAACATCTAAAACGGACACATTTACATACGTGTTCAGTATTGTTCTTCTGTCCCATGTGAATTGTAATACAATTCTGAAATTGTGCATTGGACATCATCAAGCAGAAATCTATCAGTTTCCCCCACTGCTTAGAATTAAAGCTTGTTGCCAGATGTCAGAAAGAGCTTATAGCTCAACAAAATGTTTTAGAATAATCCCCTGACTCATTTACTCAGATGGAGATACTGTAAGGTCAAAGCAGTATGCAAAACAGTACGCAGTGGACTGAAGCCATGCTTAGACTGACCAGAACAATACGAAAATACAAAAAGTTACCATTGCATCGAAATCAGTATCTCTCTGGTGGAAAATATATCACTTGAGATGTACTGTACTGTATGTAACATTGATTGTGTACGAATTTATAATTTAATGAATAATTAAATAAAATAAAATAATTTAATTAAATAATTTAATGAAACTATGAAAGCTGAGTTGCCGTTTATAGTTTTCAACTTCTTTCGATGTATTTCAGACCATAATTTATTTCATAATAATCAACTGTTTCTTTCCGAAGCAAAATGTTGTTTTTTTTGTTGTTTTTTTGTTACATGATGATCTTGATGTGGCTCCTCAGATTGTGCCCAGATATCATCCTTTTGCGATATTCTTCAAAGAAATCCTTTTTTAGCGCCTATTACAAAACACATGTAGTGCAAGGGCATGTCAGATGTATATTTAATGATTTGTTCTTTGATCAAATGGCGGTCCTGCATTGGTGCAACTCTTGTTAAACAGACACAAGGCAGGTCTTCTGATGTTGAATGTTATCAATGTTCACTGATATTGTCTGGCTCTTGTTTTCAATAGCAACTCCATAAAACTGGTGAACTTATGTTCAATCTTCATAAGCACATGGCTAACTGCAGCAGGCTTCATACATTTGGTGAGTTACTGGAAAATTTAATTGCAAAACAGACGGACTATGTATAATGCTACCATACATACGCTGATCCATTCAACAATGACTCAGTGTGTCGTGAAATACTGTCTCCCCCCTGTAGATATGAATGTTGTGAGGTGTGATGAAGAAATCTTTACAATAACGTAAAAATTACAATAACGTAGTATTGTGGAATGATGATTATTATTAGTAGAGGCAGTACTGTGGTAGTAGTAAAGTAAAAACAATAGTCAGACTATTAGACTACTGTACATATGTGGTATCTGAAAATTGTAAAATGCTGTTGTTAATGTTTTATGGTACCGTAGGTAGAAATGTTTTTGAAGGATAATAATATAAGATTATGGAGGCTCACCATTTACTCCAGCATTTCTTTCTCTGAATATACAGTGTTTGTACTGTTCTGTTCCAGGTGGAAAATTCAGGGGACCCTTGGGAAAACTTCCAAAATTCCCAAGATCTTTCTTACTGGGAATGTGTCTACTTGCTCATGGTTACTATGTCCACCGTGGGGTATGGAGATGTGTATGCAAAAACCACCCTGGGTCGCCTTTTCATGGTCTTCTTCATCCTTGGTGGTTTGGTAAAAATCCCTCTTTTATTTTTACTTTCCGCCCATAATAACGCACCATCAATCACCATGACCCTGACGTCACCAAATGCTGGAGAGTCTTTGCACTTCAACTGCTGTTGAACAAGAAGCTCTGTGTTGTCCTGTACTTGCTGGTTTTTGTGGCGAAATTACCCAGTTTATTGTCAAACTTTACAGTATGTATCTATTATATACACATATTGTATATAATACTTATTATATACACTAATTGTACTGAAGGTATATATATATACGTTTCTGCTTATTTTCATATTGTGAATTATTTTACATCAGTAGAATTATACTGGATTAACATTGTTTAACAAAACAGAGTAAGATTTGTTTTAAAATGGTTGCCATTGTTAACTGTAATAAGGACTATGCGGTTTTAGGTGACCCCACCCTTCTGCTTTCCTTCCCAAATCCAACAAACACAGTGAAAGGGAGATTATCTATAGACCAGCTTCATGATCAACATGGCCGACAGACTCTCTGATAGACATTGATACGGTGCTTTACAGCAGTACTGTAGCAGTGAGAATAATCCACATTCAAGTTGATTTCATGCATAGAAAACCTTTGATACCGTAGGTTGATGCCTTTGACACATTAACTTAAACAATCTCTTTACATATTTGTGTGCATTTGTAGAACATTTGGAATGCTTTAGCCTATTTAGGGACAGTGTCCAAGGGTCATTGAAAGGGCGGTATTATCCTTCATGACTAGAAATGGTGCCAAAGTATTATCATAGAGTGGCGTTAGAAATACGTTGCATCACTATTCTACACCAGTTTATGTAAGAAGAGGCAACAACATTGATTTGGCATTGCAAGTCATATTTCAAACAGGCACAAAGCTAGGAATCTATAGAGTTAACAAAATGGCTGACCTCATTGCACAGCTCGTGTGAGTTCATCCATCTTGTGGCCGCGTTCCTCTCGGCTGTTCTATTCAGATCAACCTGCCACACGTGTTTGTTGGACAAAACATGGCGCATAGGGTTCTTTTCTTTCTTTTTATGACTTAAAAAAAAATCCATCACAGGTTGACATACCAGTTTTGTCAGCTGTGCCATTTTTTTTCTTTTTTCTCAGTTTTTTCCCCCTAAATAAATATCCGTAAAAACTGTTTATTTTTTCCTTCATTATTTTTCCCCCTTAATTCTTTATTAACTTTTCCGATTCTGAATATAATAACCTTAACATGATTTCACATTGTGTTAAAGCAGCTTTTTCCATCCATTACATTATATTCAGAGAGCTAAACTGTTTTTGCACCGCTTTTCTATTGTTTCCATCTTTTTATTCTTTATAAAATGGCTGTTTTTCTGTAGTATATATTAATTTTTCAGATTTTACGGATATCTTTTAAGCAGAAATAGAAGCCCTGCTCTTCTTTTACCTATCCCTTTTTTAGTCTCCTCTTCTGTCTCCTATCTTCTCCTTAGGCCATGTTTGCGAGCTACGTCCCTGAAATCATAGAGTTAATAGGAAACCGCAAGAAATATGGTGGTTCCTATAGTGCGGTTAATGGGAGAAAGTAAGTATCCTTGGAGGCTCTACTGCCTCTGCCGCAGTAGAATCTTCTCTGCATGCCCTTTTCTTTTTCTGTTCCATGCATGTAGGCCATGTTTGCTCGCTACGTGCCAGAAATTGCTGCTCTCATCCTTAATCGGAAGAAATACGGAGGGAGTTATAACTCGACCAGAGGCAGAAAGTAAGTCAAACAAATAAACAACCAAAAAATGCTAAAAGGTGTGGTTTGTGTGACTCGAGTTCCCCCTCTCATAAAGAGGGGTAATTATCATTAAAAGAAGTCACACTGTGACTGGAGAGCTTGGCCATGAAAAGATTATGCTTATTGCTTTGTATTTGTGTGCAAGCTGCCATTGCTTCTTATAACGAATAAATGTTTGCTTTTAGTTCATCAGATCTTAATGTATTATTTGCTTAAGTGATCAACTTGTCCGCTTATACGCTTGTTTGTGTCTGTATTTTGTGTTTGCCGATCATATGCATCTTGCCACCCGCCACAGCGCAAAACATCGTTTGGTTTTTACCAAACTGTGTCACAGGGTAACATACTGCACTGTGCACATGCATTCTTTCACCCATTAGAACCACACCTGAGCTCACGACTGATTCCACAGCTTTTTCTCTAAAACAAACAAAAACAAAGCCAGAGGCCAGAACTCTGCAGGTGCTGAAAAGTGTTTCCTAGGACCTGTCTTTGGAAACAGACCGTGACATGATGTCCAAAAACAGGACTTGCTCTCAATCGTCTGTTCCCAACTAGATGAGTCAAAGGCTAAATCGCTTAAACTGTCAATAAGAGAATATAAACTCATTATTAACTCATCAACTATTGAAAAAGAGAATGTAAACTCATTATTCACCATCAGATTATTATAAATTCATGTTAATTAGGTTGGCTACCTACCTACCATCTGCTTTGTTCACATAAGCTCTTGCATGCCTCCTCCCTTGCTTCTAGTTGATATTTTGCCTTGATTTTCCTTGTTTTTTCAATCTGGAAAAAACGCTGATTTTCTCAAGCCCCACAAGCATTCTTCTAGCACTGCTGCATTCTTGGCCTTAATCTTCAGTCAGACCCACACCATGAGGCCAACATACTAACTTGAGAAATGCACGCATTACTTTTAACTTTCTTGCAAATCTCCCATTGACATCAATGCATGATTTCCATAGATGTTCGAGTTATGCATGCATCTCTCAAGGTAGAATAGGACTCTGATCGAATAACCCTCTGATCGAACTTACATTGCTCCTGGCTAGTTTTCGGTATTTTTTGTTGTTTACTTTGTTGTGTGGAATTTAGATTTGTTTTTAGGCAAGTCCCTTAAACTGAAGCCTTTTGCTGTTTTCCAATCAATTTTTGGATTCAGAAGGCAACGGCAGTTACGTGGGCATACTTACAATATAAAACAGCTACAGTATAAAGACATACTCATACTGTAGCAACATGAAACTTGTTAATCGATTTGTGTATTCCCTTAGTAAGAAAGATCACATTCTTACATTGATTTGTCAAGACATTGTGCATTTAATATGTTTGCCAGTGCTGCCCATTAACACACAACAGAAAAATAGCCTTGTCGTGCTAAAATCTGATTTTTCATCTCTAAATTAACAATTTACTGAATTATCTGAATATTTTGTGGTCTTGCTTCATTTTTGGTTAATACTTTTTAATCAACTACAATAAGTCAGCAGCTATACTATCAGGGTAGTGGACATATTAAGGTAAGGTATTGATTAGTTTTGTAGTAAACAGTAGCTTTGGCCACATGTGTACTGTTTGCTTCTGCATGCTGTAATGTCTGTATTCCTGTTTCGTCCAGTTCATATTCTGTGCCTTGTAGCCATACTGTCAACATATTTTCTTTAAGTCCAAAAGCTTTTTTCATACCTATTTAACCTTTCATAAATGTTTGTTGTTATATATATATTTAGTTTTACAGTATACCCCTTTAACACAAAGAAAATCAAATCAACAAGTGACTTTTGATCTACTGACGTTTGATATGTAAAATTATTTTCAAAATAGTTAGTCGATTATCAAGTAACTGTCTTTGAGTTGACCATTAAGAACTGCAGTAGCCCACTCTTGCATTAAATTTGCATACATTTGTTTGTTTTGATTTGTTAGCAGGTTTAACCAATATGTAAATAGCAACCTGCCCTCAAATAAACAGTACTCAACTATATACAGTATCCAGGTGCCTTAACTATTGAGAGTAATACATTACCAAAAATTATGCCTTAAGTGAGAAGTTATGGCTCGTAAAAAACTGCAAAATACAGGAAATAAAAACCACCCATTACTTCACCTAGATGCACTAACAAGGTTTTCCAGCACACAGCTTTGATACCTGCTATAGTGCTGTGTGTTGGTCTACTGTACTTCAAACAACATGTTCACCACTGGGCAGGTTGCTTAGGATTCAAAGCTTCTCTCAAACAGCCTTTAATCCATATGATAGTCAAATAAACAGAAATGATGCATCATTTTTATGCATGCATCATATAATAAGTACACTAATATATTTGTTACATAGGTCCAGATGAGGTGTGGTATGAAATGGAATTGACCATTTTAAAAAAGCTTAAAGAAAAATCATCTTGAATACATCATTTTGAATTGATCTCATGGTGAAGAAATCATGCATGTACAATACTATAACAGGAACACAGTCAGATGGAAACCTACCCTTACCTGTACCTGGAGGCAAGATGTCTGAGATAAGCTCTTTCATGGATTGTACTGTACATGTAGCTGTTGCATAATCTCCAACAAAGAAGCGATTATCCTTTTTTTAATCTGTTACTGAATTCCACAGTCCTCTTTGACCTCTCCTGTCATTCAATACCCGAAATGCATTGTATTAAGAACACTACTCCTCTGACCACTTACCTACATGACATTACCATTTACTCCATGTTGTAGAAACTCGTGAAATGTGATTAACTGTAGTGTGGAGAATATGTTATAAGAAACATATACGCTATATGTATACCGGTACAAGAGGTTGTCAACAGAAACCTATTTTCCGGAAAACTATCTCCTTTTCGAAAGTCATTCAGTGGTTACTCTGTGGACAACACATTTGACAGACCCACCCCATAATTTCATTTTAATTTCAGGTCCAAGGAGGACGGTGATGTGCAGCTTTGAGCAGACCATCGTCGATTAAATCTCATGATTACACATGGCTTTTATTTTCTAGGCACATCGTGGTCTGTGGTCATATAACACTTGAAAGTGTGTCGAACTTCCTGAAAGACTTCCTGCACAAGGACAGGGATGATGTCAATGTAGAAATAGTTTTTCTCCATAAGTAAGTACATCACAGGACCTAAAGAAAAAAAAAAACACAATGCATTTGAAATCAGTGCTTATTTACTGAGGAGAAGAAGCCTGTCTCACCAAAGGAGACTCATCTTCCTGTCACTGCAGTAACCTACTTTATGCCCTTTTCTCTGTCCCAGTATTTCCCCTAATCTTGAGCTGGAAGCCTTGTTTAAACGCCACTTCACCCAGGTGGAGTTTTACCAAGGGTCCGTTCTCAACCCACACGATCTGGCCAGAGTCAAGGTAACCGGCATATGTCAACAGAAACATAATATGACACACAGTAGGTTAGAGATGAACCCATGGACCTTAACGATATGGACTATGATAAACCATATGACCACCTCCATACAGTGCTGTGTCTCTAATCAATTCAGTTAAGATGTTTTTGATGCCGCTGTACAGTAACCGCTCTAATGTGGTGGGAGTGTTTGTGGATCTGTCTGTTGTGTCGTGTATGTATAGAGAGTTGGGGGGTCATCTGTCTCTGTCATCTCCCATGCTCAGATCGAGTCAGCTGACGCCTGTTTGATCCTAGCCAATAAATACTGTCCAGACCCTGATGCAGAGGACGCGTCCAACATCATGAGGTGAGGATACACAGGAGGGTCTCTGTTGTTGGAACGCAATTATGGAGTTGTTGAAGCTTCTCAGATGTCCGTGTTGATGTCTGTTTCTCGTGTTTCCCGATAAGCCTGACAATTTGTTGTTGGTTTCTTCATGGCATTCCAGGGTGATATCCATCAAGAACTACCATCCAAAGATCAGAATCATCACCCAGATGTTGCAGTACCACAACAAGGTGGGGGGAAGCCATTTTGAACAGGGCTGAGGAACCGTTCATAATTCTCCCCAATGAAGGCAGATGAAAAATGAGTTTGCTGATGATTTTTCTACATCCCCCCCCCCAGGCCCACCTGTTAAACATTCCAAGTTGGAACTGGAAGGAAGGAGATGATGCCATATGCCTTGCTGAGCTGAAGCTGGGTTTCATCGCCCAGAGCTGCCTGGCTCAGGGCCTCTCCACCATGCTGGCCAACCTGTTCTCCATGAGGTCATTCATCAAGGTACAGCGCTGCTGTTCTCTGGTCACACTCATACTCCAAGTCTCTGGTCACACTCATACTCCAAGTCTCTGGTCAGACTCATCCTCCGGTCTCTGGTCAGACTCATCCTCCAAGTCTCTGGTCAGACTCATCCTCCGGTCTCTGGTCAGACTCATCCTCTGGTCTCTGGTCAGATTCTCCCCAAAGTGACAAGAGTCAAGATTAATGGAGGAAAAAAACATTTGAAGTGGATATTTTGGTTAGAGGGTTAGGGTTAGTAAATACCCTAACCCTAACCCTAACTTCAGTAAATACCCTAACCCTAACCCTAACTTCAGTAAATACGTCACTTTTAACTGATCTTTTGTTCAAGGTAACTTATTTTTTTCTTTTGTGAGATGTGCGAGAGATGTTTTTGAAAAGACATACCTTACCAGTATGCGCTGCTGTATA
The DNA here is from genome assembly GCF_951799395.1 of Argentina silus. Taxonomy (NCBI): domain Eukaryota; kingdom Metazoa; phylum Chordata; class Actinopteri; order Argentiniformes; family Argentinidae; genus Argentina; species Argentina silus. The sequence goes on along the minus strand of NC_139670.1, from coordinate 2,207,949 downwards.
TTTTATAAATGTTTTTATTTTCATTTGATTATTATTTTATTCTAGATTGAAGAGGATACATGGCAGAAGTATTACCTGGAAGGAGTAGCCAATGAAATGTACACTGAGTACTTGTCTAGTGCCTTTGTAGGCTTATCCTTCCCCACAATTTGTGAGTAAGTACGGCCCTCTTTTCTTCAAAGATTATAAACTAACATTTATACTACACTAAAGTATGTACTATAACTCCTGCTCTCTCTCTCTTTTTCTCCCTTCTCTCACACACATTCACACGCATCCCGTTAATTGAAGTAAACGTAATTGCATGTTTCTGAATGCTCCTCTCTCCTAGACTCTGCTATGTGAAGCTGAAGCTCCTATTGATAGCTATCGAATACAAGTCTGACATACGGGAAAGCAGGTGAGGTTCATCACACCTACGCTGCACTGTCCTTATATAAGGATGCAATAAGAATGAGACGCGATTTATTATGCTACGATGCTAAGTGACTATGCAGGGGCTCCCTTGTAGAAGAGACCTTGGTCTCAACGGGACTCCCTGCTAAAATAAAGGTTAATAAAAAGAAGTATTATTCTCCGTTACTGACGACGGTTTATTTGTTTGCGTCTGAGCAGCACTCTCATCAACCCTGGCAACCATGTGAAGATGCAGGAGGGGACCTTGGGGTTCTTTATTGCCAGTGACGCCAAAGAAGTGAAGAGGTAAGTTCAGGTGACGAGGGGTAGAAATCTACCTCAGAGAGTAGTATACGCCATACTATATACTAATATAACTATACTAACATATAATAATATATACGCCATTTAGGTATATATTACTATATACTAATATAATATAATATACGCCATTTAGGTATATATTACTATATACTAATATAACTATACTAACATATAATATAATATACGCCATTTAGGTATATATTACTATATACTAATATAATATACGCCATTTAGGTATATATTACTATATACTAATATAACTATACTAACATATAATATAATATACGCCATTTAGGTATATATTACTATATACTAATATAACTATACTAACATATAATAATATAAATGCCATTTAGGTATATATTACTATATACTAATATAATATAATATATGCCATTTAGCTGACGCTTTTATCCAAAGCGACTTACATCGCAGTGAGTGCATAACATTTTTCAGTAGATATGGTCCCAGCGGGAATCAAACCCACAACCTAAGCGTTGTTAGCACCATGCTCTACCAACTGAGCCACAGAGGACCGTGAGTCCTGAGAGTCTGAAAAATGAACTACGACATGGATGAATGAGGTCTCGATTTATTTTCCGTTACTAAGGTTTTTCGTACGTCACAGCTAGGCATAAGATTACAAAACTATGCTCAAATATAAATCTACAATATTCACATGAACTACTAGTACTATTAGTAGGTGACGGACAGCTGATTCACACATATGCAAACATAATACGTTCAGGGACCGGCTTAAAGGCAGCTGTTCCACACATTCCACCAGGGTTAAACAGTTATACATAAGGATAACTCTCAACACCTCTGGCTGTGAGAGTTATACTTATGGGTCGTCCCACCGGCCGCCCCAGCCTCCACCCGCCGCCCCAGCCTCCACCCGCCACCCCAGCCTCCACCCGCCGCCCCAGCCTCCACCCGCCGCCCCAGCCTCCACCGGCTCGGTGCTCTGTTTTAACCTACGGGGGGGTTTGATGAGTCATGGGCTCTCTGCCTTTATGTTATTTTGTATTTTATGTTGTTAAATTACCATTAATCGTTAAACAATGATTACACCGACGTTAAGTGTCCGGACTGAGCTGTTATTCTTTGACTTTGGCACTTAGGTAGTATACTAAAGTGATGACTGAATAATTTTGCACATTTTGAATATTGTTGTTGTTTGTTTTCGTAGGGCACTGTTCTACTGCAAAGCTTGTCATGATGACATCACAGATCCCAAAAGGATAAAGAAATGTGGATGCAAACGATGTAAGCATTTGTTTACCCTCTATTTGCTCACAACAGTGACCAACATTTCTACCAATATTTATTTTGACTTCTTAGACTACTAAAACACAGCAAATTCGTACATGTAGCAATGAATGAATGTGCGTTGGTTTCGTATTTACCAAATGGTTTGGTATTTATTTTGAATAAGATAAGGTGAGATTTAAGGTGAAATATATATACTAAATGTTCAATATATACTAAATGTTCTGGAATTGTAGAATATACCCCTCTTAGATTATTGATGTTGACGGGTATTTGTCTAAAGTCTTTGTTATAGCTAACATTAGCGTAAACAAAACAGTGTCACTTAAAGGCAGCTGTTCCACACATTCCACCATGACCTACATAGACACTTGTCTAAACCAGTTAGGCCCTGCATTAATAATGCACATGATCAAATGCTGTAACCTGTGAATCTGAAAAGGTCATAAGACTACTTTAAAAAGCCAGCGCATAAATAACAGGCCCACAGGATAGAAATCAGCATCTATATTTGTTTTAATAATTAATGTTATACATACAGACAATTTCTGATTCATTGGATGAGGAAGATAACCATGTGGCCTTACATTCAGAACTTGTAGTGTGTGTATGACGTCTGTTGTGTCTCTCTTTTGAAGATGTTCAAACAGACTTCAAAAGTGGCTCGACTGAGGAAGTTTGTCTCTAGTAACCTTTCTGACCATAATCATTGATCTTGTGTCTGATGTATTCTTTCCCTGCTGCCTTGGAACATGAATCAATGTTTTAACCATTCACTTTGTAGTGATATATTGTGAGTAATATGGGTGCCCTTCCCCCCAAACACAGCCCGTGTTTTCTTGATAGAGATGTTTTCTTTAAATGTCGCATGTGCAATGTTGGATACGGCATCCTTCCATCATGTCATTTGCATGCTGCTCTCAAATCAAGGAGAATATATCTAAATATATATATATATATTTTATATTTTAAGGGCTGAGTGATAGTTGAGCATGCAATGTACTATAATATCTATTAATATTATATATATTATATATAATATATATATATATACAGGACCAGTCAAAAGTTTGGACACACCTTCTCATTCAATGGTTTTTCTTTATTTTTAGTATTTTCTAAGTTGTAGATTAATATTGAAGACATCAAAACCATGAAGGAACACATATGGAATTATGTAGTAAACAAAAAAGTCTTAAACAAACCAGAATATGTTTTATATTTTAGATTCTTCAAAGTAGCCACCTTTTGCTTTGATGACAGCTTTGCACACTCTTGGCAAGGTGTGTCCAAACTTTTGACTGGTACTGTATGTATATTATATATAAAGTACCTACCCTTCAATCTTAAGGAAATGAAAAAGCTTAGAACACAATGTGGCCTTAGAGGAGTCAAATTAAATCAGTTGACTGTGTGCAGTGTCTGACATTTGACTCCGAAAAGCGAAACGTTACTAATATTGAACTGTCATACCGAACATACAGCTGTTGTACTGTAACTCACCACCAGATGGCACCCCAGCCCTGTGACATCATCACTGTGGTTAGAACACAGCACTGCTCGAAATGTACAGAAGAAAAAAAACTAAACTATCTTTGTCAAGATGAGTTGTTGATATTTAGCCGGGTGACTTGAGCTGGTCTAAAGGTCCCACTAACAACACACCTTCAGTATATGATTCCTATGGTCAGTGTCTGTAAAAACCATGCATCTCATAAAAGACAACTTCGCAACAATTGAATCAACAGTTTTATCAACATGAAACTTGCTCCCCACAAGGAGGGCAACAACAGCTTTCAGTCAATGTATAAACAACGAAAGGTTATCAAGGTTTTATTTTACATTTTACAAAAAAAGATGCTACAACGTTTTTTTTTTTTCCTTTTGCTTTTGTTCTTTCTGTTCCTTTTCACATACAAGGTCACAAGGATTCCAGATACAAGGTTTTTCCAGGCAGCAAACGCTATTCGAATCAACAAAGTGAGCACTTTGAATATACAGAAACCAGTTCACAACCATGCAGGCGAACAGTGTTGTGTACCTCGCTAACGCTAACTCTCATGTGTTTATGTGGCTAACATTTCATCATGTGATTACATCATGTGCCGTTTGAGAATGTCGGACGAGAGAAAAGATCCTCCCATAGCTTACAGCGTAACGTTGAGATTTCACAGCCCTGCTTCGCTTCGTTTGCCAAACGCTTACAAGGCTGCACAGTACATTTTCATCATGACTCCAGCAAACTGCTTTTAACCCCCTCGGCTGCGTCCTACATCATGAGAAAATAGGCTTTTAAAACATTGATTTTTGACCTATTGCGTTGGAAGCTCCAACCCCATGCAAGTTCATCTCCAGTGTCCGTGAGAAGAGTTGTAATGGGATCAGATGGCTTCAGGGTCACACTAAAAAGAGAATTATGAAAGAGCTGTGATACTCAGTACATATAGTTATGAGTCACGGTATGATAGATATAGTATGTAACACACTCGCCTGTTAGACGCGATTGCGAACCAGTACTCCCCTGTACTGCTCAAGTCAAGCCAAAGGAGAGTTCCCGACAAAGGTTGTTTTGCTGAGGACATCTTCCGTTCATGACCTTGAATGCCCCCTTCCCCCCTCCCTCCCTCCCGCCCTCCCTCCCTCCGTCTCTCCCTTCCTCCCCTTAACCCATCCACAGTCCCGCTTGACCCCCTGACCATTTGGTATTTACATCAACAGACTTTGAACAGAGCTTGGCTGAAGCCCTCCCTTTCATGTGCATATATATATATATATATATATATATATATATATATATATATATATATATATATATATATATATATTAAAAAAAAATAGCACTGCTTTTGAAAACAAAGTCTGGTATCCATGGGAGTTAGCTAGAGCAACACAGCTCTGTCTCAGATAGGGGTAGAAGCTGTACAGTGTCAGTGTGTTAGTCCTGAGCTACGCCCTGTACTTGTGTTCCTTCTTCGATAGCACCTCTCTCCCCATACCTCTCCTTCTTCTCCATCCAGGTACAGAATGATCTGTATCACCATTAACCTACTGCTTTTCCTCCTCTCCTCCTCTCCTCTCATCCAACCAACCCAACCAACCCATGACTTTTAGCCAAGATGTCCATCTTCAAGAGAATGAAACTGGCATGTTGTTTTGATTGCGGCCGTTCTGAACGTGACTGCTCTTGCATGTCAGCCAATGTGCGTAGTCACAAGGACACGCTCCAGCGAGACATCCCCCTCTCTCCTGTCTCTGTTAATGATTGCTCAACCACTTTACGTGCCTGTAAGTCGTCGAACATGACACATGCTGTCGTTTCCATGTTTGTGCGTGACTTGTATGTAGTCTCATGTACTGTACTGTACGGTGTCTTTGGCCCTGTACGTGTTGTGTGTCTAGCACTGTAGACGTTGTTAGCTGCTAGTTGTGTTAGCTACTACCATGATTGTCTGTGTTGTCTGTTGGATATAAGTGTTATGATTTGAGCTATCTGGTCCTTCTCTGGTCTTCCTTCCTCCTTGGGATGTTAGCTGTGTTGTTTGGAGCATGCTGGAGTGAGTCTGACGTGTGGTGTTTTGTCGTAGTTTGTGTTTTTTTGATATACTTTTAGTTATTTTAGTTTGTTGTGTAAGTTGATTCTTTCAAGAGGATACTAAAATACACTCACTGAGCACTTTATTAGGAACACTATACGAATACTAAGTAGGGCCCTTTGCTCTCAAAACAGCCTCAATTCTTCATGGCATTGATTCCACAAGATATTGGAAACATTCCTTTGAGATTCTGGTCCCTGATGACACGATTGCATCACGCAGTTCCTGCAGATTTTTCAGGTGCACTTTCAAGCTGTGAATCTGCCGTTCTGCCACATCCCAAAGGTGTTCTATTGGATTCAGATCCGGTGACTGGGAAGGCCACTAAAGAACACTGAACTCATTGTCATGTTCATGAAACCAGTTTGAGACGACTTTTGCTTTGTGACATGGTGCAATATCATGCTGGAAGTAGCCATTAGAAGATGGGTAAATTGTGGCCATGTTTGTGCGCCAAGAAAACATTCCCCACACCACTACACCACCTCCACCATGAGAAGGTGTACAGGTGTTCCTAATAAAGTGTTCTGCGAGTGTAGATATTTGTTCATGTTTTATTTAATAATGATATATTGCTATTGGTTTTAGTGGCCTATGAGGTATGTGATAGAGATGATGTTTATTGAGTAGATTGGTGGCTGGTACCATCTGAATGCAGCTTGCCTTGATTTTTCAAGGGTAGTTATAGAGTGGGTTTTTCAGAGCTGCATGTGATAGGACTGTTAAATCTCTCCTGCTACAGTGACCTGGATCACTCTTACTCAATTAGATGCCTTCAGAGTCAGGGAAGTAAGACACAACAGCCAGCCAAGAGAGCCCTGCAGATACAGAGATACAGGCCAGGAGCCAGAGGGACATGATTTCAGATAACTCAGGGCATTCTTCTGAAGTGTCTAAGAATGACATCACCAACCACAATAGTGATGTTTTCCTTTTTTGGAGGGGGGGGGTGGAGAGTGGTGTGGGGAAATATAGCCTGGTTGAGTTTTTCGCAATATGTTGTTGTTACAATTCGCTCGGGTATATTGAGACCGTCAAAATGTTTTAAACAAACATCTTTTGATCAAAACCAGATCAGTGCATAGTTGAATCTCTCCGGGTATCCTCTCCCCCGCAGCCCGTCCTCCAGGGCTGTGTAGGATGTGACTAGTGCCTGGCAGGAGCTAAGATAGCGGAGCGCTCCCGCGCTGCTGTCGGCTCGGGGTGCACCGCGCGGAGAACAGGCCCTTATGCGGGCTGACATAGAAATTATGTTTGCATTTTCATTTTTGGAGTGCTACCGGTTGTCATGAAACTCGCCTTGACAGTTCCTAACCACCAGGCAGCTGAGAGCCCCCCCTCCCTCCCTCCCTCTCTCTCTCGTTGTGGGACAGATGCTAGCCTGTTAGTCCTGCGTCTCTGTCTGCTTGCGCCCACCAATCGCAGGCGACAGATGCCAGAGCCAGCGTGGGTCCCTGGTTGAACATTGCTGTCACTGTCCTGCCTTTAGCTCAAAGCCTGACCTTTATGGTGCGATGGGGGGATGGGATAAGGTACCAATGAACATGTGGGACGCTCTGGTTCCAAACGCTGACTCACATAAAGTTCCCGGCACCCAGCGTTCTCTCAGGCGGTCTAGTTATATCAGGGGCATTTGGTCTTGTGTTGTAGGGAAGAGGCCTCGTCTCCGTAATGAGACGGTGACCTACTGAGTCGTCGGGTGTACCTTGTTGGTAAAAACCGGAACGTTCCGTTCCACTGGAACCCTTTGACTCGTTGGAGAACACAGCTTGTGATACGATGGGAAATATGTCAATGTGTTTATTTACGACATTTGTTTTTTTCCCCGTACGTGCGGAAGAGTCTTAAAAATCACGTTTTGAGTTCTGTTCCACCACTCATATTTTCAGCTTGCTTTCGCCTTCGCAGCGTTGCCCCCCGCAGTCACCCTATTTGTGATTAACAGATTATTTATTTTTTTGGGTTTCCCATTGCTTTGTCCTTGGCCTTCGAGGCAAAACCCCAGTTCAGAAGTGCCTTAAAGAGATTCTCAGCGCGCTAATGCTAGCTGCTTTATACCCACCCATGTTATCCATCCACTTCAGTTACCGGTTGTCATGCTAGTTTATTTGCTCATATTTGTCCATTGCAACATTTTTTCGTCCATGTAACCTCTCATTGTCTTTGCATTTTTCTTAGCAAAAAATAGCTATAACGGATATATCAAATCAAGTAAGTTTATTTCCATCTCCTTTTTCATTTGTTTCTTAACCCTCCTCCTCCCCTGTGTATTCTCTGCTCTCATCCTTCTTCACTCGTTTCTAATCCTCCATATTTCCCTGTTCACTCGTCATTGCTGTGTTAATCTGCTAATCTTCCATTCCCAATCACTGGCTGTGATTAGGGTACTGTGTGTCCCTCGGGGCGGATGTGTGTTATGTCTGTGTGGAAATGGCTGCCGTCTGTCTGACGATGTCCTTCTGTAAGTAAGACGGCATGGTTCTGATGTACATGGTGCCATGGAGAAAACATGCAGCCATTTGTACTCTCCCTCTCCAGATAGCATTTCATTATGTTACCGTTCCATTGGTGTAATTTAGGCGTCAGTTGTGTTTTCAGCAGTAGATGGTGCTGCTGCTCAATAGTAACCCCTGCTGCAGTTGTTTGAGTTTCACTCAACGTAGTTCTGTACTTCAGAAGAGGAGAGACACACTGTTGATTTTCTGATTATAGTCATACCATGTGGGATCATTTCACAAGATTCCAGAAACTGTACTTCAAAACAGCGGTACTTCAAGCTGTCAGAACAACATTGATTGGTTTTTGGAAAAAGGGTGTGTTCAACCTGACAAAAGGTCACCCTTCTACATTTTTTTTTTTGATGGCAGTCTTTACAAGAGCTATTTTCCGATTTCATATCTACATAGTGGGAGAAGAGACGTACTCAAGGCTATCTACAGTACGGTCCTTGATAGCCACCATATCTGCCACATTGCATTGTCCCAAAGTAATGCTGTGTATGTTTGACATGGGACAGATGAGTGCAGGAGGTCTGGAGCAGGGATGGTAATCTGCTAGGCAGCTGACGCATGAAATAATCATCTCTATACACTGGCTTTTGCTCCCAGCTAGTTTTTGGAGAGGTGGAAAGAATTGTTTCTATCTTTCTTGTGTTCTCTTGAATATTGTTAGATTTCACAGTAGTTGTACTAGATATTTCAGTATTAGAGGTGAACTAGAACAGGGGTGTGTAATAAAACAAACAGATTTGGCCGTTTATAGCAATGCTTTTTTGCATGACTGAATCTTGGCCAAAAAAAAAACCACTTCAATAAATATTGTATTATATTGTATATTACGTGAATACTACAGTAGTTGGAAAAAAATAATGAATTCATCATAATAATTAATTCTTCCCTCTTCAGACCGTGGTTGTTACGTTGCGTTGTCATGTCCTTGTTTCCCTGGCAGAACAATCGCAGTAACACCTGAAAGGCTGCCGTTAATTAATTCATGTTTATTATGAATATCAAAGTAAATGTCATATCTAACATTTCATTGTTAGAGTATACGGCAAGTGGTTAAGTGGTGTTTAATAACAATGAGGTTCTTAATTATTTACTATTAGTATTCTTGTGCCACAAAGAACTATCCCTTTTACGTTTGGAAATATTTCAAAGTGATAAGAAATGACATTACTGAAATTAAAGATTTTGTATTTTCATAGCAGGTCCAGTTTAAAGCCAACCGTATGTTATTATGACCTACGTCTAAACTTTAACTAACAATTCATTTAAAGGACAAAAATTCCCTAAAGCATGGATCTGGTCTTCTTCACTGATCTGGATTCTTCTTCATTCAGCAGTAACAGATGAGCCCCCCATCAAACTAACGCCTCATAACAACCAGCCCGTTAAACTGAACCACAACTCAGCCAATCCGCCGGCCCCTAGAGCCCCTCCCCGTGGTAGGAAGGCAGTAGTGGCTGGTTCCGTCCCGCTGGTGAACAACCGCAAGGGAAGCCTGCTGCCCCCCAGCAACCCCCCCCCGGTGCTGCAGCGCAGCCTCATGGGCTCCAGGGAGCTGGGCCAAGTGGCGCAGGCACCAGGGGTGGCAGAAGAGGCCAGCCGGCTCCTCCAGCGGGCTCGCAGCCTGCCGGTGAAATACAGATACCACCCCAGTCAATCCAGTAACGCCATGCTCAATCACAGGCACTGTAAGCCCGTCCCCCCCCCCGTCTACCGCCCGTCCCCCCCCCCCCCCGTCTACCGCCTCCCGCCTCCTGTGTGTGTGGTGTGCAGCAGCACTGCGTCGCGACAGAGGAAGGGCCTGCTCAACAACACTACCACAACGCATGTGTTTGTGAGGCTGGAAGTGGAGTGGTTGCATGTGTAGCATTCCTAACGAATGACCCAGAGAGTGTGTGCAGCTGTCAGCTGTGGGGCTATTAAATATTGAACAGGCCGAGGGAGATGTAAAGGACCAGTGTGTGGTAGTACGAGTAGGAGCATCCCCACCACACCCCACTCCACTGAAAGCCCTGACTTCAGTACGCGTTCCATTATGGTGTCACAGATAGACATGCCAGCAGCGTTGAGGTTGGCAGTTAAACTCCATCTACGAAGAACCATGATCTTTGAGATGTTATTAATTTTAATGTTCACTGTTTTTAAGTCCTTTGTAAGAGGGGTCAGGTGGCCGGGACGTGTGTTGTGTCGACAGTCAGAGACATCATTTAAAAGCACTCAGGAACTTCTCCCGGTTTAGTGTCTCCGATGCAGCGTAACGTAACATGGCTGCTAACAGGCTATTTATGTGTTAAAGGACAGATGAACAAACCCAGACATCCAGTGAGAGGCTAATCAGATGTAATTATATTAGTAAAAAAAAAACCTAAAAAAACACTGAAGTTTCTGTTTCTATATATTTTTATTTGCAGTTACTGACAGAGTATCTTTTCTTTTTCTTCCTTTTTTTTTTTTTGTGTTGAATAAATGTGATATATAGCTAGCGTAAAAATGTGGCTGATTAATTTTGACTCGAGGGCAACAACGTGTGATTTGTTTTTCCATGAAGAGCTCAGTGTAGTTTCATGTAGTGGCAAAGACAATGTCCAAGGGCCATCACAGCTGTGCATTAATCACACTGGCACTCAGACCAACCTAATTACATGAGCCAAGGGCGTCGGTTCCTGAGAAGCGGAGAGACCTGCAATCTTTTAGATGCTCAAAGAAATTGGAACAAAGAGGCCATATTTACAATGTCATATCCATGGTATTTATGGTTTATTAACTTAATGAGATAAACGTAGTGGTGATTTGCATGCCACCGCTGTGGAGCTTCTTAAGTGTTCTAGTGTTAATGAGATAATACGCACTAATAGGATATGGAAATATTGAATTTCTCAAATTCAATTTGCATACTGGGTTAATGCATGTGTCACACACTTGAAGTGGCTACTAATAACGTCTGTTAATGCAGGGGTTTTTTTAAGGAGAATTTGAATGATCCTGAAATTATTTGTGTTTGGAGAATTTATTAAAGCTTGAAACTGAGCGTAGAAAGTAAGCGTTACAATGTTATGTGTTGTATATTTTTCAGATGTGAACCTACAGTAACAGATGTACGTATTTGACAATGGATTTTGTTTCTCAGGGGAAAGATAAAAATACAGTTTATAAGTGGTATATTGAATAATTATCACGTTGTGGCATAAATGATCAACGTTTTGGGGTAAAACATAGTAATATATTCTAGTCATTTTTGTATGGTTACATGTAGTGTTGTACCTTTTGGGGTGAGGAACCAACCATGGGTCATTGGTATGCAACCGTTTAAATTCGAACATTACCGATGTTTCTGTGTTACATATTAAGAACACAAACTCTTGACTCCTTCCCTGTCAGGTACTGTATGGTATGTGTCGATCCCAGCGTAATGCTTGAGAGTACGGCAGTCGGCCATGTTTAGAATGGGCAGCATGAAGATGATGGCCTTTCTGCATGTTGCATCATGATTCAGACTCACGGCGACTTTGTGCAAATGCATTTTGACAGAGATGCACTTTTAGCCTATTGACTGTTTGTCAGGTTTCCCTGTTGCCATGCATTCCACGTGTCCTCTCTCTCACACACCGACCTCTTCTCTCCTTCTAAGTGTTCTGTTTTCCATTCTGATCTTCTCTTTGCTTTGGGGTCTTCTCTGACTTTTTTTTATTTTTTTTTACTGAGTGTGTTGTGTTGTGTCTTTGTGTGTTACTTACTTAGTTACTTAGTTACTTTACTGGAAGTTTATTTGTAAGACTTGTGTTGTTGTTGTTGTTGTTGTTGTTGGTGTTGTCATTCCTCCGCTCACGCTTTTACCTGTGCTCGCAGTCGAGGAGGAGCAGCAGTCAGCGCTGTCGCCCAAGAAAAACAAACAACGCAACGGAGGCATGAGAAACTCACCCAACTCCTCGCCCAAAATGATGAGGTAGGACAACAGCTTTTTGAAAAGAATACCACACACCTACGTCAATGTTTTGCACGTCTGCACGGTCGAACTAATTCAGAAAAGGATTTTGCGTTGAAAGGACAACAGAACAAGAGAGAAGGGCGCAGCACGTTCTAAATGATGAAACATTTACCCTGTCAGCAGCTCGTCAGCCGGTTAATGACAGAGCTTCGCTGTTTCTCTCACGAGAGGGATTATGAGAAGCTGCACGAAAATGAAAAATACTGTTGCTTTAAGGTCTCAACTGTCACCTCACCCAGTCCCATCCCCATGTACTGTAGCACTTAAGCAGTGGTGGCACTAATGACAGTACTAGCCAATCAGGGAGGCCCTGGCAGCTAGATAGCCCCAGGCTAACCCTCTATTGTAGGAGCCCCTTTGAGGTCTATTTTTGGTACGTAAGGCCACGGGTGATGTGCACCGTCACAATCAAAACAGAAATCAAATGCTACCTTGCTTTTATCTTGTCCCGAGGAATTACATAAGCGTTTATTGATTTTGACTGGCGATGGGACTGCTATTTAACACACGAGAGACCATTAGAGGGAATATCACAGTGATTATCATAAAGTGGAAGGAATTAGAGGAAGCAGGTCAGGGTAAAGCCAGGCAGCATATGGCAGGGTTAAAGGTTAAAGACGTTTCTACATTCGGCTCTTCTACTGTAACGGTATGATGGTGTAACAAACAGGGTGAAAGTAATGTGGAATGTAAACAAAGCAATACTACTGTGCTGTACTTTACACACACTGATGGTTTACTCTTTCTCCCAAATAAGGAAAACAGTCTGGGTGTGGGGGTGACGGCCCCCTAGTGGGCAGCATATTTCATGCGTCTTATCGTTGATCTTTGGCTCATAATTTCTCTCAGGAGGCATTTGCCCTCGTTTGATTTTCTTCAAAGTGCTGTCACCGTTGCACTGCTTCAGGATGCTCCCCGGCATTTGGCTATGAAAATAAGGCTGTATGATCTGTAATGTTACTCAACTCTCGGCCTTTTCATGTCTTGGCCCTTAGCTAAACCTCAACCCACCCTACAGACGCCTCTGTTTGCCATTCTAACACTTGAAATACAGGTGGATATGTTATTTCACATATGAAATGCTTAGGAGCTGCGTGGTGCATTGCCTGCACAGTGGAACATGATTATTTGGGGCAGCCTAAGGGATACTTTATTTCTACAAGCGAGGAAAAAAAAACATCTGGGTGTATACCATATCAAATGTGTTTTTTACAGGACCTGAGGCCTCAAGGCCTTTGTAAATAAGTAATGATCAACAGATTGGCTGTGGGTTTTTGAAAAGCATGCCTTTGTCAGTTTGCATGAGGGAGGAGGAGGGGGGTTGGGGTGTTCAAAGCCTTCCCCTGCTTTCATTGCCTGCTGGAGCGGGGCTAGACTGCTCATCCAAAGCTACTAGGCTACAGTAGTTTTAGTCAAGGGAATGCCGGAACAGCAGATTTATAGACTGAAATTCCCGACCTCTGGTGCAGTTTCTTCTCAGTTTTGACTTTGTCTGTCGCCCCCTTTGCCCTAGAATCCACACACAGATGTTTCATCTTTCTGTTGAAAGTTAATTTAATTTCCTGAATACAGGCAGATGAGGTATCGCTAATTGGAACGTCAAAAAAATCTATTTGATCACAGATCTAAGATCGGTGGCGTGCGTTCGCAACAATCCCAGCTCTGCGTACTGTAAATAATGAAACACAAACGTGATGAAAGCAATCATCTGTGGAAATATATAACCGTCTCCCGATTACCCAACGTGAAGTGTCACCGAAGTAACAAGTCACATCTCACCCCCGTCCCTTCCCTTCCTTGACAATCTCCTCCTCGCTGAAATTAACACCATTTCCGCAGACCCCTTGATGGGTCACGAGACACATCTAATTGTGGAAAGTCACAACGCATTTGCTCATACCCGTCCACCCGGTGACACGGGCGTCACGTCGGGTAGAGTGCGGCTGAAGCGGTCGTCGGCGCGCGGTAGTGACAGGACGTCATGGCTGACAGGCTGTGAGAGATAGCTATCCTGGCAGAGAGGCGCCTCAGCCGTCATCGCGGCGAGCGGAGATTGAAGTGACAGGCCTCCGCAGAGTGAGTGGTGAAACACGGTGCCTTCTGATGAAATATTTAGCCGGGTGTAAAGCACTAAATGCTTTCACTCTCATTAGCACCTGTTCTTCGCTTCACCCCTGTACAGAATACAGTCTACAGCACGCCAGGTGCTAATATTAGAATATTCATGTGCAAAATACAGCGCGTTGGTTGGTAGTATTAGAATATCCATGATGTGCAAAGTACAGGTTAAGGACCTGAATAATTTTGGACTGGGGATGCTTTGAAAAAGAGATATTACTTGACCTCACCTCCCCCCCCCATTTAAACTAAGCCTTTGTGTGTCTCTCACACAGATATGCAGGCCATTTTGAATTAGATGACTCCTGACAGACAGGGCGGTTGAGAAACAAGAGAGAGTGTTTTAAGGAAGACATTTGCCTTAGAAAACTGCTTCCCTGAGAGGACATTATGGCGTGGCCTTGGGGTATAACCCCAGAGGCAGACATTTTGGCTTCTATCTCATGGAGCCTAAGGGATGGTAGTTTCAGTTGACACTGTCATGCATACTTAAAACCTTACTTAAGGTGGCATTCTTCTAAAATGCCCACATGGATCAAAGATATGGTTGTCTTAGGGATAAAATATATGAAGTATTTAAAAGGGCTGCAGATAAAGACAGCAGCTCCCTGTCTATATTTCAGAGGGTATTATCATCAGCGGAATTTGACTTATTCTTGCTGGCATGAATGACATGGAGCGGAATGGGAATAAATGGGAAGAGTGCATAGTTCGTTGAAGATCCAAATGTTTACTTACTTCACTGAATTGTAGATTGGGTTGTAAGCAGACTCATTTCCCTCTATTGCCTTACAGTTTGTTGCGTAGTGTAGTGATTTACAGTTTCCTGTAGTATACTGAAGCTATAGATCAGGTATTGCAACCTGCTGTACACTCAAGTCCACGTCCTATTATACAGTTAAGATAAATGTGTGATAAGATACCTTCTCCTCCTTCCTCCCCCCCACCCCCCCCCCCCACCCACGCACCCACCTTCCCCCCAGCCACTTCCTTCAGCCTGAGTGTTAGAGTGTTAGAATCTGTTTCCAGAAGCCTGTAAAGATCATACCTCCGTACCTGTCAGCGTTAGCACGGCAGGACCGCAGGTACCTTGTTCCAGAGACCACTTCCAGTGGTCAGTGTTGGGTAGAATCAGGCTCAGATGTTCATGCTGTGCTCAGTGAAATTAGTTGTGTTCGGTCCTGACTCTGTGCTTTGAAACATTAATGGCCTTCAGTTTGGAAAGCAAATATGATTGGGCAAATTGCTGAAATATTTAAAGTGCGGTCTGTTAAAGCTTTTACCACGAGGA
Source organism: Argentina silus (assembly GCF_951799395.1). Taxonomy (NCBI): domain Eukaryota; kingdom Metazoa; phylum Chordata; class Actinopteri; order Argentiniformes; family Argentinidae; genus Argentina; species Argentina silus. The sequence continues at coordinate 2,192,463 of NC_139670.1, read as the reverse complement.
GCGCGGCGTCAGAAGCTGTTTGCTGTAAGGAGGGAGTAATTGCTTCCCCATGCTCATGCCAGTCAGGGCAGTGTATTGCTGCCATCTCCTTCCGCCTGGTTGACACCATTGATGTCAATCACTTTGATGACTAAGCAGTTTTGTTGGCATTTCTGAAAATGCCTTCTGACAGGTATAAGCAGTGAACAACTTCAACTCCCTGGCCTCCCCCCCCACCCCCAAAACCCCCCCAAAAAAGAAGAAGAAAAAAAAAAAAGCAATAAGAATGCAATTTCTTGAGTGAATGTGATTTGTTTGCAGATACCCACAAATGTTCTAATGTTATATTGATGAGTGTGTTTGAAGATGAAAATGGCTTTTTATGGGTAGTTCTGCTGATATGTCAGAAACCCAAAGGGGGAAAGTGCTCTGTTGAGTGCAGGGACACTTAACACCTTTGAAAGAGGGTGCGAACACACACTGTAAGCCGGAGTTAGGTTTCCTAACCTGGAATAGGTTCCGAAAGGCAGAGACAAAACATCTCCTAGCCCTGATGTTGTTCACATTCACACCAACGCTTTTATGCATGATTACTTCCGCTGAGCGTACATGTACAGTAAACCGGATGAATATGTCTCACCAACAATCCACTCTCAGGTTTTACGACCGCATGTGAATAAGGCTCCCGCGATTTATCGCGCAATAATCCCCCAACCGTGGACGTTCAAATATTGCGCACCAGTTCATTTAGTTTGAGGGCACATGACATGACAAACCCCAAGGTCTCCCATCTCTCTTCCCCTTCATCCTTTTGTTTGATTAGGCATGACCCTTTACTCATCCCGGGGAACGAGCAGATTGAGAGCATGGATGGGAATGTGAAGAAATACGACTCCACCGGGATGTTCCATTGGTGCCCTTCCAAAGACATCGAGAAGGTCATCCTGGTAGGTACCACTCCCTCACAGCTGAGAGGGTCGTTTGTCCGTGACACTTCCTCTCCCCCGTGACAGATGGGCGGTGTCACAGAGCAGCGTCAGGCGTCAACAGGGCAGTTAAACACTTCATAATGTGTTTGACATGTCATTGGCTCTGCGTTAGGGGCCCCTGTGTAAAGGACATCCGTTATACCAATACATGTGTCTCGTACTGCAAATTGGTGTTAATGGGCAGTCAATTAGAGCCGGTCGTAATCGTTCCCACTGACGCCTTGTTCTTAGAAATATTCAAAATAACTGAATGAAAGTAGATTGTACCGTACTGTAGGATTATGTCATTGTGATGCATGCGATTGTTTACTGACTTGAAGTGTAATTGTTGTTGAAACCTGAGTGTGATTGTTATGCAATTATCAGGCAATAAACATTTTACAAAGAGAGTATTGAGACTACAATGCTTTGTAAAACGGTTATTACCTGGTAATTGCATAATACAGAGCCGTAAAATTACAACAGAGGTAATAATTTAATGTAATTGTTCTTCTTCCTTCCGTCTCCACAGACCCGGAGTGAGGCAGCCATGACAGTTCTCAGTGGCCATGTGGTCGTCTGTATATTCGGAGACGTGAAGTCAGCGCTGGTCGGCCTTCGAAACCTCGTCATGCCGCTGCGGGCGAGCAACTTCCACTACCACGAGCTGAAGCCCATCGTGTTCGTGGGCTCGCTGGAGTACCTGAAGAGGGAATGGGAGACCCTCCACAACTTCCCCAAGATCTCCATCTTACCTGTGAGTAGAAACGAGACGAACCACACTCTGCTGCTCAGCTGGCGTCCGGATATCTTCCCTCCAGAGACGCACAAAATGAGTTGTGTTGTGTTGTGTTGGATAGTCAGCCTGAGAACAACTTAAACATTGTTTTATTTTTTAATCATCTGCTGATTCTGTGTGTATGGTTTTGTCCAGGTTAGAATATTGTTATGTTTGTTGAATGTGTTGGATAAACAGCATCTCAAGCAGCCTCAAATATATATCTTTTTTTGTTTTGTTTTTAATAATCTACTGATTCTGTATGTATGGCTTCGTCCAGGTTAGAATATTGTTGTGCTTGTTGTCATGCGTTGTCATTGGTCTCCTCTTGAAGGGCACACCATTAAGCCGGGCTGATCTGAGGGCTGTCAACATCAACCTCTGCGACATGTGTGTCATCCTGTCAGCCAATCAGAACAATATTGACGATGCGTCACTACAGGACAAGGAATGCATCTTGGCGTCACTCAACATCAAGTCCATGCAGTTTGACGACAGCATCGGGGTCTTGCAGGCTAATTCCCAAGGTAAGGAGTGCCCTGTCATAGTTCACTGCACTGCCCAGAGGGGACAGGGACTGGCAGGGAGAATATCCCTCACTGGGTGGCGTGTGTGTGTGCGCGTGTGCGGCCATGCATGTGTGGGTGTGTTTGCGTAAGTGTGTGCGTGCGCGTGTAAGTGTAAGTGTGCGTGCGTGTGTCTATGCGTAAGTGTGTGTGCGTGCATCTGTGTGTAAGTGTGTGTGTGCGCAACACTGACCTGGTGTCATTGTGTGTGACAGCGAACCCCAATGGTTATTCCTCAGGTCCAAATAACAACTGGTGTCCTTACAAACCCTCACAGTAACTGGTTCTAATATGCAGTGATGTATTGAGTAGCAGTATAATCAAGTGAAACCGATGTACACCTGTGTGTATGAAATATATTTACAAACAGGATTCTGATGCAGTTTACTCTGGAGAAGTAGCATTTTTGGGATGCACATAAATAAAGTAATCTATGAATATTACATTACACAGTTGTGGCTGAGCAAGGCAGGCGGGCACGTGGTGTGAGATAGCCTTCAATAATGTCCCTACCCTGTCGTTGGATGTAATGCTTTTAGAAACCTTTTGACCTGTAAAAAAAAAAAAATGTCTTTGCACTTTGGTTGTTATTGTAATAGTTGTATGACCGAGCATTTTGTCTTAGTCAGCAGTTAGTGATGGATGTCAAAACCCAGGAGATGTATAATGCATACAGCATCACTGATTTAATGTGTTTGCTTGTCAGTTTGAGGAAAGCAAGGAATGTCAAGTCAATTTGAATTCAGTCACATGTCACTTGTTTTGTATTTTCGTGGCTGGACCGAATGATACTTTTTTTTTTCCTGCATAAGACGTTATTTTTTTTCTGGTCTGCACTCGGACACTTTTAAGGAGACAAAATGAGCAACATGTAACATGTATTATGGATCAACTGATGGAACCTCTCAAGAATTGCACTCAACATTGGGTTACAGTATATTGCTTTCCAAAGATGGCTGGGTTTGACCAATAATAGCTCACAGTGTAAGTCAGGTTATTGTTGAATCAGCAAACCGGGTCTACTTTCCTTTCCTTTCAGAAATTATTGCCACATAACAGGGATGTATTATATTTATTTTTCTCCTCATAGGTTTCACACCACCTGGAATGGACAGGTCCTCCCCTGAGAACAGTCCGGTTCATGGATTAGTTCGACAGGCGTCCATCACAACAGGAGCAAATATCCCTATCATAACGGAGCTAGGTATGTCAGCAATACTGTTGAGAACCCCCATCAAATGATACAGTAGTCTGGTCTTGTCTTTAGAGAGAAATGGGTCGAAATGAGTGTCTCATTCATCTGCAGTATATTAAGTATTTTAATTCAATGTTTGTACAGAGTTGTAAAAAAACAAAACAAAGAAAAACACCTGTTCAATACAGTAAGAACGTTTCAGGCATTGAGAATGAATACCTTAAATAGTGTACTTACAGGTATCAATCAATATGTAGTCTCTCTCTTTCTCACATTCTTAACCTCCTGCTTCAGTAACTATTTCTCCCCCCCTCCCCAATGCTTGTTCAGCACCATTAGCAAAACCGGGCAAAGTTCTGCCTGTGGTTCAGTTGAGTCAGGATAAGAGCAATGGGATCAACATACAAATGATCACAGAGCTGGGTAAGGACTGCCGACACGCTGCCTGTGTCCTTTACCGCGGTGTTGTTCCTGTACAGTACAGCTGTTACCGTCTCCATCATCAGCTTCCTTTTGATTTCTCTGGCTGCACAAGAGGCCAGCCTGCTCTCTCGGCCGGCCCATTCCCATGGCGTCACTTCCAGCACATTTGACTCTTGGTTCTGGTTGAAATTCACTGTCTTATTGTGGCCCTCTTTAAAGTTTATCTTCTTATTTTTTTTTTTTTTTCCTCCTCTTCTGTTTTTCTTTTTTCCTCTGGGGATCGCAGAGCCTTTGATCGCCCTCAAGTCCTTGTGGCTGTTTCCATAGCATCTTCTCATAGATCAAATTCTCTGGCCAATGCCCCTTTCATCCCAGGCTTGTCAATATGACTGACATTTATTTTCTCAGCCGGCTGGAAGTCCTGATAGATGTAGCACTTCTGAAACAAAACTCAACATCAATACTTTCTTTAAGCTATATGTGATTTTTGTGCTCAAAAGTGTATTTCCCCAAAATATTGACATGGTTCTGGGGCAATGCAACAAAGATACCTTGTAAATGTTCTTTGAAATTAATTGGAACTTACTGTATTTACAGTAAAAGACAAACAATAGCTTATTGGTGTTGCTGATATATTTCGCCTCCGGAGGATTTCTTGTTTCAATATCAAAGCTTGGGTCTTTAAATATGCATGGTGTCACCCTGAGTGCATGAACGGCCTGGATATGGGGTGGAGGAGAGAGGAGAGCATACTAACTCATACTAACCGGTCACAAAGCCCACCGAAAACACACTCCTCTCCTATTTATGTGTTTGGTTCCATGGGAGACTTGTAAACATTTAACACCTTTCCCATATATGAAAACTATCAGTTTGGATGTTGAATTATGATATTATAAACTCCACATGCCTCTCATAACAATCCATATCCACTACCATGTCCCACTCTCTGCCTCATTGGTGTTCCACAGTCACTGTCCGATGTGAACCATGTCTCCAATGACTGTATACATCCACAACAAGTATGCAATGTGCTGTATATTAAGATATACGCATGCCTTTCCTTCAGTTCCTACTACTGATCCTATGATCAGGTCAGGATATGTATCTTGATATGCAGCCAGCTCTGTAAAGTAAAGCGCGTGTGACGTGACGACTCACATCACGGCAGTAAGTAAACGTTGTTGTGTTTTCCTCCTAGTGAACGACTCCAACGTTCAGTTCCTGGACCAGGACGACGACGACGACCCCGACACCGAGCTGTACCTCACTCAGCCCTTCGCCTGCGGGACGGCGTTCGCCGTCAGCGTGCTGGACTCCCTCATGAGTGCGGTAAGACGCGGGGGAGTAAACGGCTTACATGCATGTCCGGCGCTCGCTGTTCTCATGCAGCGATTATGGTCCACTGTGGCTCGGTTGGTGGAGCATGGCGCTAACAAAACTTAGGTTGTGGGTTCGATTCCCGCTGGGACCATATATACTGAAAATAAAAACAATATATTTCAATTAACTTAATATTAACAATAAGATGCCAACTTCATTGCGGTGAATTGTCCTCATTTCTGGCCTTGCAGGGCACTAGCCCACGTTATGTCACATGGCTGAGTTCATCATAATCTATTCCAATCTAAATGTATACTTTTATGTGACAGACTACTACAATCATAGCATATTTTTAAAGCCAATCTGGGACAAAATACATTACAAAATACGTATTACTAAATGTGCATTCCTACCTGCAAACATTTTACAATAAAATTATAATTTGTCATTTGATCAACCCCCTTCTGTTTGAGGTTGACCAACCATAGGTCTCTGTTAGGCTGTTATTAATTCATTAATCTTATCTTGTCCTTAGGAATTCCTTTAAAAGGGAATTTACACAGTAATATCTGGTGGACTAGTTGTTCCCCAGCAACAACTAGTGTGCTGCTTTTTGTTTGCAAAGTGAATTAAATTTAGCATGCAGCTGATGGTCATCACCCCTGTTCTCCCCGTGATCTCCTGTCTCCCTCGATTAACAAACCAGATGGAAGCACTCAGCTAATCTGCAAGACCGCTCATTTGGTAGCAACTGACCCATGTAAAAGAGCTGTCGATAATCAAAACAACAAAACAAATTGTCCACAAATACTCAAATACAAGATAGTCCTCGTCCGAATCCCTTTGGTACAGTTGTCCCAGTTTTAAATCCCTGAAAGACAAGACTGACACTTCACCTGGTACAGTATGATGCCTTCATTTGTCTGCCTTTCAGTTTGAGTGAGGTTGGGACAGGGCTGCCTTCAAGTGCGCCTCAGTGTAGACAAAGGTAATGCTACCTAATAGACAGCACTCGTCCATCAACCTGCTCAATAGCGCTGTCAGCAGCCCAGGGAGACGTCACTGTGGAGAATGAGCACAGGGAGACAGAAGGTTCTAGAGCAGCAGACATTATTGGCTCGCAAACGGAAACGAAGCAGTAACTTAGATTGTCGTGTTAGAGAGAGAAAAAAGAGCAGGCTAAGACCTGACCGTGTGCTTTAGCTAAAAATAGGTTTTTATTGCATTTGTTGTGTTTGTCCCACTAAACTACTCTACTGTATCAGCCTTTCATTCCCTATCTGGCCATCTCTCTCAAGAGATACCTGAACAGCATGGATATGTTTAAGAAGTCACTGTGACTCTTGTCTGATGGGAAGGAGAGTAACCTGCAGTAATTGGATTCTGCTGTCTTTTCACTCCTGGCACAGAGCAATCTGACGAGACATGCCGGGGCTAGATAGCACTGTCCAGGCTGGCTCGGCTCTCTGACTGGATGAGGGTTGTGACTTTTCCTGGCTGCTTGCTTAAGGATCTCTCTCCCGCCACTTCCTCCTCCCTTCATCCTTTCAGACATACTTCAATGATAATATCCTCACCCTGATCCGGACGCTGGTCACGGGGGGGGCCACCCCGGAGCTGGAGGGGCTGCTGGCGGAGGAGAACGCCCTGCGAGGCGGGTACAGCACGCCGCAGACGCTGGCTAACCGGGACAGGTGTCGCGTGGCACAGCTGGCCTTGTATGACGGACCCTTCGCAGACCTGGGGGTAAGTGACTGGTTCTGTCACCTCACGCCAGGGCTGTTCTGCTCAGTGGTGCTGGGAGGAGAACACTGGGGGGGGAGAGAAGGAGGAGGGGAGGGAGAGAAGGGGAGAGAGAGAGAGAAAAGGCCTTGAGTGTGTTTTACTGCAGTAACACTAAGGGACATGTTTATGGTGAAATGTGAAGCCATGGATGAACTGTATACTGTACCTTGATATGACTGACTAAGGGCTGTCATGACTCACGATGTGTATATATATATATATATATATATATATATATATCTATATACAGTACCAGTCACAAGTTTGGACACACCTTCTCATTCAATGGTTTTTATTATTTTCTACATTGTAGATTAATATTGAAGACATCAAAACTATGAAGGAACACATATGGAATTATGTAGTAAACAAAAAAGTGTTAAACAAACCAGAATATTTTTTATATTGTAGATTCTTCAAAGTAGCCACCTTTTGCTTTGTTGACAGCTTTGCACACTCTTGGCAAGGTGTGTCCAAACCTTTGACTGGTCCTGTATGTGTATAAGATCACTCTGTAGAAGTGTTTATGTTTGTGTCTTTCAGGATGGGGGTTGCTACGGTGACTTATTTTGTAAAGCGTTAAAAACGTACAACATGCTGTGCTTCGGAATCTACCGATTAAGAGACGCACATTTCACACACACTCAGACCCAGTGCACGAAGCGGTGAGTTCTGTTATACTGTTGATGACATCAGTGAACCCTACATGTCTCACACACACACACACTACTGTACATTATTCATTTCAGAAATCACTTTTCAGACTCTATATCGATCGATATTCATCGCTCATCCCTTTCTCTCTTTCTTTTTTCTCCCTCTCTCTCTCTCTCTCTGTAGCTACGTCATCACCAATCCGCCCTACGCGTTTGAGCTGGTCCCCTCAGACCTGATCTTCTGCCTGATGCAGTTCGACCACAACGCTGGCCAGTCCCGGGCCAGCCTGTCCCACTCCTCCCACTCCTCCCATTCCTCCAGCAAAAAGAGCTCCTCCGTCCACTCCATCCCGCCCACCACCACCACCAACCGCACAGCCAACCGCGCCAAAAGCAGGGACTCACGGGACAAACAGAAGTACGTCTAAAGATGTCTGTCTGACTCTCTCTGTGTTTGTGAAGCAGTGCCTGTCGACAGCTGTTGTCCTGCGTCCGTCTTCTGTCTCCGGGTCCAGAGAGTGTGTATGTGTGTCTTAAGTGTCTGTATACTGTGTGTGTGTGTGACTTATGTTGACATTTTCTGTTAGTTTGAGCAATGCTCCATATGCATGGGGACTTGACTCTGACAATTCAAATGTAACATCATCACAATCAACACTTATTTCACTTGAAGAAGATACACATCGGAAGCAACACTGCAATATATTTTCTTGAGCTAAATTAGCAAAGACATTTCCTCTATAAACTTTTAATTTCACTTATGTACTTGCTTATTATTCAGCTGTTATATCAGCCGTGTCTCTTTTGTTGTAGTGATCAGTCTTTTACTTCAAGTATGTTTTGCCATTTGGAAACAAATTGTTGACAAATTGTTATATCATTTATTGAATTATGTTATATAATTTGCTTAACCATATTGCACTGGAATTGCACTTTAAACCATTATTACTGTAAGGACCTGTTTTACTAATCTATAGCACTTCATATGGTAACCATAAATTGAAGGACCCAATTAACATTGAACTTCTTAATTTTCTTTAAAAAGCCTTTTTGATAGTGGAGATCCTCCATATACTGTTTTACCAGAGTTTAAACAACACTGAAGCCAGTTGTAACAGTCAACTTCTCTCACATTCGAGGGGCGAATGCCTGAAAATAAATCATAGATTATATCTTTTTTTTTAAGTTTAAGTCCTGAAATACACAGTGGAATAAAGTAATAAAGCTCAATATGAACAGAGCAATAAGCCATTGTCTTCAGAGTCTAACACCAAGCTAACACAAGTGTTTACAAATTGAAAGCACACATAACTATGACTTGATACAGAATAGGATTAATGTTCATGTCTAATGTTTAAAGGAGCTATAGTATTCACATGGTCACACTGACAACATTTGTATGTGCCATAGAAATCTACACTCACTGAACACTTTATTAGGAGCACCTGTACACCTTCTCATGGTGGAGGTGGTGGGATGGGGTGGGGAATGTTTTCTTGGCAACACTTCGGACCTGTTAATACCAATCAATCATCACTTGAATGCCACAGCCTATTTGAGTATTGTTGCTGACCATGTGCATCCCTTCATGGCCACAATGTACCCATCTTCGAATGGCTACTTCCAGCATGATAATGCACCATGTCACAAAGCAAAAGTCGCCTCAAACTGGTTTCATGAACATGACTTCAGTGTTTTTCAGTGGCCTTCCCAGTCACCAGATCTGAATCCGGTAGATTAAGGGAGGCCCTACCCAGTATTAGTATAGTATTCCTAATAAAAGGAGGCCCTACCCAGTGTTAGTATAGTATTCCTAATAAAGGGAGGCCCTACCCAGTATTAGTATAGTGTTCCTAATAAAGTGCTCAGTGAGTGTATATTACAGTTGTCATCTCCTTTAAAATACTGAAATTGTTCAACTTTGAGTATGAATGACTTATGAATGGTTTTATAAATGGGCATGTTAATTATATATGTTATAGATCTTTAACAGTTGCTGAGTGAATACCACAATATTTCAGTGAGTGGTAAGTGAGGGTAAACTTCCAAGCTTGTTTTGATCTATTCGACATGATACAGCTTTCAATTATTCTTTTGCGCTGATTTCAGTATTTTAAAAGGCGAATGACAATGTCAGTTATATTTGGTATGGCAGTTGCATGCTAGTCGTTTGTTTTTGAATTACAGCAGAATCCACGGGGATTCCATAGCATGGAATACTAATTCTTAAATTGCCGTGGAAACAAGCATGGATATTCTAAGGTTGCATTCCATTGCAGTACATGTAACACACACAAGCACTTACTGTACTGTAACTGTCCCTGGTATGATAATTTGTCAAATTATTAGCAGCAAATGAATAAACGCCATATTTGGTGTATTTAGAAAATACTGTATATTACTGTATGTGCAGTTATACGTTTGAACGTCTGTTGATGGACATTAGCTTGTAAACATGTATGGCGGCTAGCTCACATATAGCATAATGTACTTCTTTTTCTAAAGTGCAACAAGGATGAATAGAATGGGCCAAGGTATGAAAGCTCATGAATATGCATGACGTGCATCAAATAAAGAAGTCAAGCCGTTGTTGACTTTTTGTTTTCTAAATGAAAGCAAAGTGGCTTTTGGTGTTTCCAACTGGCTGCATCGCCCAGCTGCACCCCAGGACTGCATGGATAGGAGCTCATCACCAGTGTCTAGACCCTCATTAATACGACAAACGTGATCCATGTGATATGACCTCACCGAGCGGTTTGATGCTACTCTGACTTTTCTCCCATAAAGTTATTCTCTCAACGGTTTTATTTGTAATCGACCACGGTCAACAATATACCCCTTAGAAAAATGTTTACTTCTTAGGATATTGTTAAGTCCCTGAGTCATTCATGGATTTCCAGTGAAATCTGTCAATTTGTCCAACATTTATAGTTTCACACTTACAAAGCAGGTTGCATCAAGCCGAAGCCTGAAGCCCCTCAAAGACAAAGGTCTTTGTGAACGCTATCCAATCTTGAAAACTGTATCAATTGTAGTTTTCCCCTGCTGATACAGTGTTGTTTGTTGTTTGTTTAGATTGTGGTAGAGTAATACTGTCTGACATCTGCATTGCATGCCTGCGGACCAACACAACAGCATAGCTCACTACTTGAAGGACTTTGTCTTTACCGGTTTGGACTTCCACTGCTCTGCATGTACAGTACAGTACAAGCAACGCCTGGGAGGTTAACTAATGATTAGCTTAATTGATTAATTAGTTAAATAACTGATTAGGTTAATTCATAATAAACCACAGGAGTCCAGTATGACCTCTGTCATAATTGTCATTCAACGTGCATTCACCATGTCAGAATATTCATCTAGCTTTATCCAACAGGAAAGTAACTTCCATCGACTAAATGTTATTTGCAATTCCGCTCTGTGCAATTTACCGTAATTTACCGTGTCCTACCACGTGAAAAAACAAATACCATAGAAAAGCTCCTGATTTGGAATGCTGTTAACAATTGAAAAATCACGTTAACGGCAACAGAGCCATGGCAACAGAACCATTCACTCACATGTATTTGATTTCCCCCCCCCCCCTCCTCTCTTTCTCTGTATGATTTGGCCTTTTCTCAGAAAAGACATGGTTTACAGATGAGCCACAGAATGCCTACCCGAGGAACATTCAGATCAAGCCTATGAGCACTCTCACAGCCAACCAAGTCACTCAGTACAAGTCCACTAGCAACCTGATCCCTCCCATCAGAGAGGTGGAGGATGAGTGCTGAACTCCACCCCCCCGTTGACACCCGGACCAGACGCGGACGAGGCATCTAATGGACAAATGAGTGTTAACACGGAAATACTCTCCTTCAGACATCAATGATTTAACCATACCGGAAAAAAGGACGCGAATGACTTTCATTGAATCCATATGTACAGTTAATAATATCCACATGCTTTTGGACATGTTTTATAGATATGCATATATATAGAGATGCAAATATGTATGATGTACATACAGACAATCATATTCAATTGTACAGTCACTTGCGGTCAGCCATTAGTTTGCACAACCTAACCAGTGACCAGACCCCAGAATTATGACTGTTTTGGAGAATGAGGGTCACTGCAGTGAGCATAGCGAAGTGAAGCAACTGGCGATTACGTACAGTATAAAACACTATCATATATTGTATCGTGTATCCGGACAAACGTTGCCATTGTAAGCTTTTTTTTTTTTTTTTTTTTTCATTATTTGTACAATGGTTTAATCACGAAGCATACTTACTCAATGTTGGAGAATACTTATAAATGTGTAGTAAGTGTGTGTATTTGGAGGTCCAATACATGACAACAGTTGCCATGGTGTTATGGTGTGAGTGTATTCCCACCAGTTATACTGTTATTGATTACTGATTGATCACCATGATATTCTCACTCACTTGATTGTCGTTTAACGTCAGGTCAGATTAGCACATCAACATCTTTATCTGTGTTTATTTAGACGGTCAAAGATCACGTCAAGATGTTATGGTAATGGCCCCCAGCCTTAGTTCTATTATTTTTAACATTTTGTAACTTCTGTTCTATTATTTCTGCCTTTTTATAAGTTATGTCAGATATGATTATTTTCCAATTGTGAGTTCTCAGCCGAAGCTTTGGCACCAACGTCCAAGAGCCTAGAAATTCTAAACATACATGAAGATGAAACATGAAGCTTTAAGATAATAGCAATTTCTTTTCAACGTGAAAACTGCAAAGCTGAATGGAAATAAACCATTCACTGATTACACCAGAGACACCGGTTACCTGTCACAAGGCCAGATATGATGGAGCTGTTTTGAAGGAGACATTATAATATGTTACTAACATGTTACCTACTTTAGCTACTCTATATGGTTAGCTGCTAACAAATACAGTACCTTATTAGGCCTACCCAAGAGCTACGGGAGGCTATAGACATACATCATAACCTACTGTATGATATCGTTGTAGATTTGAAAAGAGAAAGCCACATATCGCATAAAGCGGGCATAAAATGGGTCCTCCTTTGGCCGTAAGCACTGCCTGACACAGAGCGGGCATGGAGGCGTTAGAGTCCTTGGGTGTTCTCCATGACCAGTCCTAATGCCATACTCACACTACACTGTGCGGTACAGGGTCAAGTTATGTATGTAAATGTTAGAAACTCCAAAAACAGCTCAATCATAGGTGGAACGTTCGGCTTGCCACACATCTCGTCAGACCAGTTTCCCCATCTTGCTGGTGTAACACGGCTTCCCATTAAAGCACTCTTTACATGACAGTTTGTCAATGTTGTGGGTTGTTTGTAAATGAACATGGTCATCGAATGAGTCATAACCATAAGCATACTCTCATGTTCATCATCATGTCATATCTGTTGAAACACTTGTACTTAGAAAGACAACGAGCTAAATGTAACATAAATAACTAAGCCAAGGATTTCCTATTTACTACAGAGCTCAACATGGTCCTCTGTTGTCATCTTCTGACTTATACCTTCAAAGTGTGGCAGCATTGTTGAGGAGTCAATGAGGGAAAAAATGACATGCTTACCTCAGAGTAAGGTATGTCCTTGTACAGTATCAAGCATTTTCAGTTTACATGCAGTTCAGAGTATGGCCCATAGAGGCGCCAGTTGTAAAGCAAAGAAAGGGTGTGGCATTTTTGCTGGCATAGGGAACATCCAACCTCTCTAATGCCTCTGTGCCAGTGGTGTGCCAGGCAGTGTTCAGTCCAAAGGAGGGCCCATATAAGACCCACTGTTGCGAAAAGTGGCTTTTGTAGGGGTATGCATACTACTGCTATTACTAAACGAAAGTGTCTTACTTGTGCATTGAGAAAAAGCCAATCTCTTACCACCATATGTTCTATAAATACATTCTAACCAATTCAGTAAACTCTCATTTAAAAGATTTTTTTTTTTTTTTTTTAAACAATTATTTTTCTCGTATCATATGAGAATCAACTCATTTTAATTCTTGGAGTTGATTTGATATTTAAATCGTAAAAAGGTTATATTACAGGTGACATGTTCCCTGGGAAAATAATAGAATTGTAGCAGATAATCTGAGTGAATAAAAGTCTTAAACTAACATTCAAATAAGGCGATTTAGTAATTGCGAAATATAGCTTTCTATTATTATTATTATTATTATGTTAATGTATTGGTCCTTTGGAAAAGTACAGAGCTTTATTGAATTATTCCTTTTGAGTGTATAGAAACTCTTGACACCTACTAGTGGTGAGGTGGAGGCGTTGCAGTATAGTTTGTTTTGTTTGTACATTTTTAGCACATTGATTTTTGGAGACCATGACAGTGCTAAGTGTATATTTCTGACTATGTCATACAATATCCAATGATAAATACAGTTTATTGTCTTGTACAGAAGGTCTGTAAATAACTTGTACATGATTTCATTTTGTATTTTCACAGATTAAAAACTAATGTATTGTGTTCTCTCTCACGTTATCGTGGTGTGTTGGTTTTTTGTTTTTAAATTAAAAGCAATTCCTTTGTTGCTGGACTACAAATGACAACATGAAACCAGCCTCATTCACAGTTGACTACACTAGCTCCAGAACAAGGCCTACACTAGCTCCAGAACAAGGCCTACACTAGCTCCAGAACAACGCCTACACTAGCTCCAGAACAAGGCCTACACTAGCTCCAGAACAAGGCCTACACTAGCTCCAGAACAAGGCCTACACTAGCTCCAGAACAAGGCCTACAGTACCTCTACATCTGTTGATGTGCTACTTGCCTCTCAGCACGGGGCACGGTGGGACCACGCTGTCTTCTCTAAAAGCCCCCTCCTCTCCCATGTTGACACAAGGCACTTTGCGATCGCCAGACAAATCATCTGACAGGGGACACCTCGGTGCACCCTCTGGATAATGGTTGATAAAAACAGCCTCCACATTCTCACCTTGGGATGTAGTGGGCCCTTCATGTGGCTTATTAGCGATTTTACACACCACAGCACGGCAGGGGACTGTCAGCATGCCAATAATATTTGCCGTCTGACACCTTGCCACTACAGAGGCAGCCGCAGAGGCTGTTGATTGCACTGATACGCCTGCCTGCCAGAGGCCTCTTCCTCCCAGCCATACTAAACAAAACAGGTTTAGAGACAGACACTGTCGCTGGAGGGGAAATAGGAGCTGTTACTGATCCACTGATGAATCCTTATTGTGCTGGATTCTGTGCAGTACGGTTTGAACATGTTTTAATCATGTCAACTACAGTACATCACTGTTAATGCATCCTAGTGTTGACTGCGTCTCTCTTGATGGCCACCGTGCCCCAGGACACGACTAAGGTTGATCATATATGTTATCTTATATAAGGAAGGATATATCTTTATTCAAATCGTTGGGCACAAACACACAAACAGACAAACACACAAACAAACAAACAGACAGAGTCAGGGGACAAGCAGAGGGGGAGGATAAGGTGAGACTGTTGTCAATGTTGATAAAGCTTCCTCTCCTCTCTCTGTCTCAGTGAACCGTACATGTCACACAAACACACACACACACACCCAGAACCTCCCTCAGCGATTACCTCCAGAGCTGCACAGGCTGTGGCTGGTGATAATAGTTTCCATGACAATGGCGGAGCGCTCTTAGTGCATCAATGCCATCCTGGATAAACAGTGATCCTTTACCAAAACAAGGAGGTCATTACGGCAGCTTGTCAAATCAATGTTGAGAGTGTCCTGGCTGATTAAGCCGTCCCCTCTCAGCTCTGACACAGTGTCAATACTGGCTGGCCTATGGCAGCACACTCACATGATTGGACTGAAATGCCTATCAGTCAGGCAGCTGAGCTGGACTAATGATTCCCTGTGCTGCCTATTAGAGGGACATGACAATTTAATCCTGTGGGCCAGGGAAGGAAAATGTGACCTTGGTGCTTTATTTGAAGCTGAAGTAAATTGACAAGAGCAGATAAATCTTTACCTTGGGCTATTAACAGAATTAAAGAATAACAACAAAGGGAAGGTCCTCTGTTTTTCGCTCTGTTTATCTGTTGTTTTGAGTCCCAGTTTTAAGCCCGCAAATATGACCTTTATGAAACGGCCGTGTCTTTTGAAACCCCATAATCTTGTTTGAATACCCCCCGAAAAAATCATTGTTTCTTAGTAAGCTGGAATCACGCAACCTGAGTCTATGTGCAATACTTTAAAAGAGGGAAAACACCACAAAAAGCAACCAGAAAAAAAACAGAAAATATTACTGTACAGTACATTCTTTGTAAAGACTGTTCAGTGAAATTGTTTCCATTAACTACCAGGAGTAATAAGCTGGGTGATCAAAACAAATATTTGTAACAAAGACCCAAAATTAAGAGCCCAAGCTTAATACCGCTCTGCTCTGCTGCAAAGCTCTGATATTGCATGTGGATATTGCATGTAGATCTGGGCTCTTCAGATGTTCAAAGACATTCTGGCGTGCCCTCGGGGTACATTGCCTTGGACATCTATCTTAAGGCTATGAGAACATTGCCTACATGGTTGGAAGATGGCCATGTGTTTACACAGATGTTGCAAGCTTTTAGAACACAGATCTCCTGTGCCAAGCTATACCACCATCTTTTGTGCCAAGGGCCACATGCATTTTGCATTAGTTGACTCTTTGATACAGAAACGAGAGATTCGGGGGGGGGGGAACGAAGAGCGGAGAGCAGAGAGATCTGACCCGCACGCAGGGGTTGAACAACACCGGGCCAATAGTGCAGCTGCAACCATGTCAAAACATTTAGATAAACCCAACTAGAACACTAGAAGGAAATTATTTGCATTGGATCACGTCCACAATCACTAGCCCGCGATCACCTTTCTCCTGTTTTTAACCCTGTCCGTCCTTTAACCCCATCATGGTGTTGTTACCAAGTCAGCCTACAGTATATCAGAAGACTTATAAAATAAGATAAAAGACTAGTCTAAGAGTCAAAAGAGCCCCTTCCACTTCTCCATGCTGCACGACCAGTCGAACGTGTGCACCAATGGAAGAAGATAAACATTTCATCCCTGTCATAAGGGAAGGCCTTCTGCACCGGGGGGCAATTTGCCTCAGAGGCGAGCTTGCTCCACGACCCTTTATGTTCTTTGTAAAGGTCAACATTTCCTAGTCTTTTGTTTCAGCGCTTGCATGCATAAATCACGGCTGCTGGCTATTTCAGTGTTTGAACCTTATCCTGGGGTGTGCACACAACATCAAACACAGCATACAACCCCATAGGGGCATAGCATAACTACAGTACAAGGAATAATACAATACAATACAATATTACATATTGTTTGATATAGTGTACTATTGTCAGTGGAATAGTCTGCTGGCTTTTGACCTCTTGATAGCAATAGCCTATATTAACTATACAGTACAGTACAAAGTTCAGCTTTATACAGCCCAGAATGAAATGAAATGAGTTTAAACGATACTTCCAACTGTTGTGGTTCTGAAAGTATGGTGGATTGATTGCGCAAGTATTTTGACAAGGCCCCTGAAGGCACTAATTACAGCAGTACACAGTTGTTCATTATTACTACACCCAACCCCTAAAACACAACACTCAATTTTACAACTGTGCTAAGAAATTAGCCATAACTGCAAACAGATGGCAGAATCCAACAACATTACCCCTCTCCTACGGTAGTAAACATGATTTATAATTTGGGAGATATTATTTACCGTGATTCATGT
Organism: Argentina silus; assembly: GCF_951799395.1. Lineage (NCBI taxonomy): Eukaryota > Metazoa > Chordata > Actinopteri > Argentiniformes > Argentinidae > Argentina > Argentina silus. Next base: position 2,175,073 of record NC_139670.1, on the reverse strand, counting down.
TTCTGTCAGTTGCCCATTGGAGGTTAATAGGAATGCCAGCATGCTCACTGATTTACTTAGTAAAATTTTCATCCCAAGGTTCAGGTTCAGAAGATTGGAGTCAGTAAGAATTACAGGATTCATGCATTATGTAGAGGAAATTGACACGACCTTCAGCCATCACAGGCTACTCCATATATTACACTAGGGTTGACCCTCCCAAGGCTGAAAGATACATTTGATATATTTAACCGCTATTCCCATTAAACTACACACATTCTTTATGAGCTGGAGTCATTTTATACGGCCGGACACAAGAGTGCTTTGATTTTGATTAAAAGCAGTTTTTTTTGCTCTGTATATTTTCGCCTCTTGCTGTTTCGATGCTCGGGTATAAAATGGAAAGAAGTTCACAAATCAAATGTAAATGTGTTCCGACTGTACATATACACATGCTGTGAGAGCGCCCATAATTCATAATTATCATTAGCCTTACTACTATTATGGTTTGACCATATGGTTTTACAGTACCATATATATAAAAAATGAATTCTGCTCCTGCTGCTGGAGGAAATGATAGGGAACACAGTGCTTTTTTAGAGCACGGGCTCCATTTTGATATAATTGGCTTTAGAATTATTTATGACATTAATTGCCACATTATCGACTGGCTGTCAGCTCCTTCGCCGTGCAGTCCATCCTTCTTCCCAACGAGAGCTAGCTCAGCCTAAAGTAGACTGACAAGCTAATTATACCATCTTCCCTCTCAGTGATAAATGTCAGTAATCTGAAACCAGGGCTGAAATAAGAGTCCTTCTTAGTCTCTCTCCTTAACTCTCGGTCGTAGTCCTGCTGCCCAGTTCTCAGGCCAATATCCTCAGATGGAGAATTCCATTAAGGGCTTATTCCCTCCCAATTTTGCCTAAATGAAGTTATCTTACACAATCCCCTTCGAGTCCTAAATCATGGGCAAGCTTCTCTCCACCGTGTACGCATAGGCTGAGGTCTCACATAGGACCCAAGTGTTTACGACTCGGGAGAGTCTCCGTAGCAAATACTATTCAAACAGTAAGTGCCTCTGCAGTGTCTCTCCTACAGTACGTCAAATATGTCCTACGGTATTTTCTTCAAAGCCAGGGACACAAAGTACCCCGGCAGACGAGACAGAGTGGGTGGTCAACATGTTCTATTCATCTGTTTTTCCAAAGAACATCCCCAGAGCAAGTATGCTAATGGCCTGGCAACTCCACAATGAGTAATTCTGGGTAAACCCGTACAGGTACTGTATGCATCCAGAATGCAATTACTGTACGTAGATGACATTCTTCTACCTACACGTACGACTTCTCCCACCAAAAAATATGTCTCGGTTAAAGCTGGACTTCTTTCCTAATGATGCTGTTTACGTATTCGGGATCTTCTTAAGATGGTGTTTTTGACAACAATGGGAGCTGACATGTACCAAACTGGGTATGTCCCAGAGCCATCTTCAATGGCTGCTGCGCTGTCAGGTCCACATGCATCAGCGGCACTGTCTCAATGGTAGTGTGACACATGTCACAAACTTTTAAATGTCTGCTCTTTTCAGCAGAGTGCCTCTCCAGCCCGACCAGGGGAAAGATGACATTTTGTGTTTATATGTACGGTATATGTGCGTGTGGATGAGTGTGTGGATGAGTGTGTGAGAGGGAGATAAGAGGGAGGTGGGGTGCAGATTGTGGTCTCTGTCTTCTCCCACTGTCAGCGCCAGTTGTCTGTAAACATATTGGTTTGGCGAAGGAGCAAGCCCTCCACGTCTCGCAATAAGACAGGCATTAAAACCAGCACTCCACAGCCCGTCAGACGGGCCAATCAATCACTCTGGATAAACCTCCGAGATCAATGAGCTCAGCTGTAGCTGACCTGACACGTTTTCCGGCCAAAATATCACTTAACAATAATCTGGGGTTAGAAACACACTACTACACGTCGCACAAACTTATTTATTTAGTTTTGTATATATATATATATATATATATATATATATATATATATATATATAAAAAAACTAAATAAATAAGATTTACACAAAAAAAAAAGAAAAAAAAAGAGAGGAAGAAGATCCATCTCTGGTGATTGCAGACGCCTTCCGTTCACGTGCAGCAGCCAGGCAGGCCCAGATACGACCTTTGACCTCTTTTGATCAGCAGTTTTGGCAAGGCAATCCATCATGGTGCTCTTACTGTCAAAAGAGGTGCCGGGCTGCAGCTGTGTGTCACTAGCCGAGAGGGGCGGCTGCTTAAAGGCAATCATGTCAACCTCTGTTCACGACCGCTCAGACGGGCCGATTGAAGGGCTTGAAGAGTCAGCTGAAGACACTAGAGGGCTGTGTCTGATTACTCCACGGACAGGCAGACGACTGCTGATTTAATCCTCTGGTTGAAGGAAAGGGAGGAAACTCCGGGAAGAAATTGTGTGTACCGTGGCAGAGTCTGTGTAAAATATTTTGGAAATTTTACGCAAGATTTGTCAGACTTGTCCATTTGGTTGTGTAAATTGTAGTAATTTATGCCTGGAGTGACAAAAAGGTTTTTGAGTGCTTGTGAATTGATTGGTGAGGTCTTTGAGGATTAACTGAAACACAGAACGAGTGTGCTAGCAATAGATATTGACATCCAGAGGTGTCCTTCGGTTGACACAGCCCGATATCCTCCATTTTGTTTTTAATCATACAGCCTATTTTAACTATAGTTAAAACTATTAACTATAGTAGTCATGTATCTCACTGTAGAAGAATCTTGGGTAGAGACCCTCACTATCGACTGTACACAGCAGCCTTCCATAACCTTAAACATTGAAAGAAATCATAGACAATGTCTGCGAGACAAATCCTTTGAGTAAAGTTTCACAAAAAGGATAGAGTAGGATGTGTACTTTGAGCCTGAGCTTCAAAACCCTTGAATATACGTTGCCTAAGGACAACGTCTAGACAGCCACAAGTGCAGCTTGGTACCTTGTGCTCTAGGAACAAGTAGTTGTTTTGTGTTGTTTCCCAAGGAAGGGTGAATCAAAGGCCGTATTGTATAATCTGAAGACTTGCTCTACTCAGTAACTTAACAGACCATTTTAGATTTAGTCATATACTATTTTCAAGTGTCTCTGGCTGAATATAATTGAATTGCGCCCTGTTCTAAATGTATAGTACTACACATAGTACTACACATAGTACTACACATACACAACAACCCCACAAGGGGTCAAAAATACATTTGCATGCCCTGGAATATTTGGTTAATGTGTGTTTTTTTTGCCTGGGGCAAGCATACCAAATCACACCGGCTATGCAGTGTAGGGCTCACATACAGTAATGCATTATAAATACTTGGAGCATGCCTACGATTTCACTCCGTAGAGTTCTGCACTGAAATATCTCCCTCCTCTGTGATCTTGGAGAGATGAAGAGACAGACAGCCAGAGAGGGAGAGAGAGAGAGGGGGGGGGGGGGGGAGAGAGAGACAGAGAGAGAGACAGAGAGAGACAGAGAGAGAGACAGACAGACAGAGAGAGAGAGAGAGACAGAGAGAGAGAGACAGAGAGAGAGAGAGACAGAGAGAGAGAGAGAGACAGAGAGAGACAGACAGAGAGAGAGATAGGGGATAGGATAGGATAAGATAGCACTGACACAATGAAATAATAGTGCTGTAGATTACCACTTGTCAGATCCTTGACGCTGCGGCGAGGTCTCTGTGCAAATGAGGCACGAAGACAGTGAGTGCCATTACTACTGTCAATGATCCCCTGACAAGACAACAGATAGCACATTCAACCATCACTTCCAAACACAGGCACGCCAACCGGGGAAGGGGCGAGGGCATTAATGGCAGGAGAAGAGAGGGCAGACTTCAGACAGAGAGAGAGAGAGGGAGAGGGAGGGGGAGAGAGAGGGAGAGGGAGAGAGACACAGAGTGATGACTTGCTGACTGCAGCTCAGAGTGTGCAAATGAAATAACATGATGTGAAAGGACATTGTCAGGGCAGGGCGTCGGGCGGAGGCGTCGTCGTCGTCGGGGGAGACAGGGGCCGGGCATAGTACATGGTGACAGAAAACAGAGATGGGGACAGAGATACTGGTGCCATATTAGTGGCCGGCATATTCAAACACTGTCCTTGAGTCTAAGCAAACCTGACATCACCTCCTATCGCTTCAAAGTGTTCAAACCCCCTCCCCACCCCTCACCATCCACCCGCACCCCCACCCCCCCCCCCCCACTTCTGTCTCCAGCCAGCATTCCTCTCTGATGTCTCCCTCTCTCCCTCTCTCCCTCTCTCCCTCTCTCTCCCTCTCTCTCGTGTGTAGCCGGTGAGTTACCAGCAGGCCTGTTCTGTCAGAGAGGGGAGAGGCGTACTGTAGCAGGCGGGCGGGGGGCCCGCGGACACCCTCAGTCAATCTACATTTGCTCCTCCTGGTGGGAAGTGTGCTCATTTTTTCCGATATCTGAGCTACTTGAGGTGATCCAAACACTGAAGTGTGAGGAGCTGTCACCTCGCATGAAGATCTCCACCACCAGGGGAAGACGCCCGGGTCCCGATACTGGGATGGATGTATGTGTGTGTGTTGGGAGGAGGCATGTGGGGGGGGGGAGATGGGGGCCCTGATACACTGGGAGGAGGATGGGGGAGATGCCCTGCGTGCTGATATACTGGGGGGGGGGGGGGGGGTCAGGGTGGGGGTTGTGTGGGGAACCCTATCAGAGAGGGGGTGGAGGAACGTATTCCAGCTGCTGCTGCTGCTCGCCTGGGGGCATGGGGGGTCTCAGGGGGGGTGGGGGGGTGTTGCGAATATGGAGATGGCTCAACATCCGATCCCCCATAGTCTCCAGGTCTTACCAAGTTACCAGCCAGGGAAAGACATGTGGCTGAACTGTTTATGCCCACTATTGTCAAAGTGGGGTACGGGGTGGATGGATCTAGGGGGTACGCGAAACAAATCTGTGATTTCCCTTCCCAAACAGTCCTGTCGAATAGCCGACTGCAGTCTCAGTACCAAAAATAAATGCATGCACCCTATCCAACAGAATAATACTATCACAATGTCTAATATGTAAAGGGATAATGTTCATAGAATATCAATTAGGCTACAGAATAACCGACAGGGGGTATGTGGCTGTTAAAAGTTTGGGGACCACTGGTTTATGGCATACAGTAGCTGGTGAGGGGGCACGATGCGGTGCCGAATAACAGCCCAATGATGCGGTGCTGAATATGGCTGCCCTGTGGCCAGAGCCCTGAGCCCTGTTCTCCCTCGGGGGTGTGGTGTGTGTGTTGTCTCGGGAGGGGTGTGCACGTGTCAAATTCCTACAATTGATGAGAATTGATTGCCTGGCCAAATAAAGAGTCGTCTTCTTCTTCTTCTTCTTCTTCTTCTTCTTCTTCTTCTTCTTCGTCGTGTTCTTATGCTGGAGTAAAGCAGTACCACGCGAGAGGGCGTCCTAAATCTGGGTCTCAGCCCGCCGGCCGAGCTGGCGGCCAAAGGCAATGGGGCGCAGTCAACAACAACACAGCGGGAATAACATTATCCTGAATAATGTCATGTTGGAATATTGTTAACATAAAACATACGCTAGTGCCCCCCCCCAACCCCAAAAAAACAACAAAAAAAGGGTTTGAGGGGTGCCACAAGTTGTGAAAGTTGGTGCCTAAAGCACATCGTCCCATTTACAGAGGAACAGCGTATTGGCTATTCTGGCAGGGCTCCTGTTTGTTTTGGCTGTGTTTGGGTTTCTTTAGCTAGACCGGCTGCCTGACTGTGTGTGTGTTGGCCCTCGCCGAGCATGCTGCTGGTATGCCCAGCGGCTGTGGGCACCAGTGTGTGAGTACGCTGCAGGATGTTAACATTAACAGTTCACCTCACCATACTCCTGAGGAGCCAGCTGGAGGGGGTGGGGTGGGGAGGGGGGGGGACCGGAATGAGAGGATGAGAGGATGATAGCCAGCCAGCTCCAGCAACACGGAGAAGATTGTGGCCAGAGGCTTGGTTAGACTGGAGCTGCATACTCAAGAGCACAACTGGCAGTTGGTGCTGGTTGTGTGATGAAGTGCAGCTTGCCATAAATACACTCTGGGGCTCCCTACACAGCTGGTGACCTAAGTTACAGTTTGAAAGATAGAGCACAGGAAAGGAAAGAGGGAATGGGGAGGGGGGGGGGGGAGGGAGGGGAGGGAGGAGGGAGGTGTGGGGTTGTGAGAGGAGAAGAGCGATGAGGGGAAATGCATACCTTGCCCTCGCACATCATCTGTCTGAGGGAAATGGAGGAGCTTGTCTGAGTCCATGGGAACAGCGGGATGAGAGCGCGGTGAGAGAGGAAGGGAATAAATAAGAAGCGTCGTGTCAGTGGACGGAACGTTCCAAGACTCTCGTTTTCGGGCCTCAGAGGACAAGGGAGCACTCCTGTCTGACATTCATACCAGGGCCTGCGTACAATTAAAGAGCCATTATGCTGACAGGATGAAAGCGATTTGGAGTCTAATGCTTCCATTATTCCACTATTACTCTGACTATATAAAAAAAATAAAAATAATAATAATACACTTTGTGTTACGCATTATAATGGAGGTGTCGGAAGACGTCAGAAGCATGTGTGGCTGATGTTACGATGACTTTTTTTTATCCACTTGTGATGATCCTGAGTTATCATTGCCAGACCGAAAGACAACATATCATAAAAGAGTTAAACTATCATAAAGACCCATCGACTGTTATAACATCTCTATGGGTGCTTATACGGCATAATAAACACATTCTATTCAGCAACAATTTTATTCACATTTCATATCAGAGAAAGCCGGGATAATGCAGACTAGAGCAGTAAAGCTGTCATCAGAACTAACAAGCCGCACAGATCTGTCAGAGAGAGAAAATAATTGCGAGCTGGAGTTACACTGTAGTAATGATTGCATTATGCATACAATCAGCTTTTAGCTTCTCAAGGCCCATCAATATGTCAAGGGATGACACACCCGAAGGATGTCGCGCTTAGCATCAAGGTTATCTTTTCTCTGCAAGACACACCGCAAACACTTATAGGCTGTTCTTTTACATCACAAGTGTATAACACTGTCATCAACTCAACGATCAATGGGGGGGGGTCAAAACATTTTTCTTAATTAAAAATGCAATTAAACTTTTCTTATCATCTCCAAAAGCTTAAATAATAGCCGTATTGTTAGCTGCAAACTGTCAGCCTGATCTGTACAGAACATATCATCATCAGCTCCACTGGATGAAGTCAATATGTGTTGTTGTAAACAATAAAAAAACTAATCGGATAACATTTGAGATCCGCGGTCCATTAGTCCATGTATGAATATGCAGCATGTCTGTTCAAAGCGCAGATATTTGCTTATCATTTCTGGTTAGCAATAGTGTACATGTTGACAACATATGAACATATGGAGGTTGTTAATGATTTACAGCAATAGTTGGAGCAACAATGGTGTATTAAATCTGCTCAGCCTATGGAATGATGATTAGAGTTGGCATAGTTTTCGTCCAGGGGGACCAATAAATTGCTCTAACTTGTGTGGGAGTTTGACGTGAAGAGTCTGCGTGTCATTACTCAAAATAAAATGTTGCTTTTTCATGACATTGTCTCAGACAATATTTAGGTCATTGATGATAGAGGGGAGAGGACGGGGAACATGGAGGTGGTGAGTTAGAGCGTTTGCCTCCATCATTCACGCTCACCTTATCTTCTTCGCCAACCAACCATCTTAAATCTCAAAGGAAGGCTTGGATGCACAGCTGATAAAGTCTTACCAGACGTTTATTTTTCGCTTCCAATGAAAATATTTAGTGCAGGAATGCTTGTCATCGTGATTTAGTGGGCCTGAAATTCCTGTTTGCCCCAGCTATGTTTATTGTGACCAAACAAGTGCAATGCCTGCATGTTTTCAACTTCAGGCGTATTGATTAAAGTTTTAAATGGCTGCCATATTACCCAGAGACTTCTGGGAGATTAATTTGCGTCAATGTTCATCTGTAATTCATTAGCCATTTATACTGCAGCACAACCGCATGGGCTATCAGGGGAGAGACGGCCATTTTTCACTCTAGGAAGCTTGGGAACAGATTCAGGAAAGCCTACCGCATACTGTACCAATAACAGGGGGAGGCTGTATTATAGTAAGACTCAACCCTGGACGAAATTACATTTCTTAAAGCTCTGAGACATATTTGGAATGTAGCACAAAGCCAAGATATATTCACGAACGTTTTACTTGAAACTCGAGATCTTATCTCAACCATGAACTGATTTTGATGTATCTACGCAATTATAACGATGGCAATTTACTGGAACAATATCTTGAATGTTTGTCAACTTTTCAACCACTTGCATTAGGCCAACTCATCCCATTAGTGATGAGTAATTTCACCTTTATTATATAAAGGTCTCAAGCACTCAAAAATTAATTACCATAAGTAACTGAATAATGGAGAATGCAGGCAAATTAAGTATCAAGTGTACAGTAGGTTTCTGTTTTGCAGTTTTATCAGTGCACAGTTTCCATTAACTTTTCCAATTTATGAAAGCATCTGACAGAAAGATGACTCAGAAATCCAAGGGCTTGGAAAATATCTGCCCATGCTTTTACCTTGATACACAACAGATTTGTTTTCCAATATCACAGCCTGAGCCTCCCAGGGTTACCCCGGCGATGACCCGAGTTAGCAAACTGTCAACAACAGACGTAGCCAACAAATGTTGGTAATTTAAGAACTGAACAGCGTTCACAGTGCTGTTCCAAAACAGAGCTTGGTTTGTCTACTGTTACAATACGTTTACAACATTCAAGTGTTCCTGGTACACGTGTGTTGAAGTAGGCCTGCATGTATTTCAACAAGAGAAGGCAGACGATAAGGAAGGTCAAAAGTTAGCCATGTGTCGTACAGCTAGCCATGTGCTGTATAGCGTTGTGTATCCTGAAACCTCGGGTCAACAGTCAATGAAATGATTACTTTAAATTGAAAGACAACCCTTTACTGTATAATAGTTGTTAGACGCTTCCTATCCCCTATGGTGTTCTGTATAGAGATTGCAGCAGTGGGATTAGGGTCTTGATCCCCTGCAAGTGATGTGTCCAGTCTGAAACCACTATCCTCTTATCTCCCGGCTGCAGAGCTACAGTACGTTACGTTCGGACTTTGTTCTAGATAGAATGGATGTCATTGAAATTAATTTAATCTTCTTTAAATTAGCTTCTGACTATGATCTCTCCCGCAGTCAGAATTTATGTCCTCCAGAATTCAATTTCCTCCGGAGTGATATGCCTTTATCAGTTGGTGACTATTCTGTGGCCCTCCGATAATGAGACCTGTCATTGGGGATGAAAACGGGGAGTGTTTGATGTCGGCCATCTTGTGACCACTGCGCCAGTCTACTACATCTCACTGAGGGAAAAAAAAAAAAAAAAAAAAAAAAAAACCCTTAAGGTGTCTTCAGTTCACAGGGATGTCAGTCTGCCGAAGACAAAGGCAGCATCATCTCAAATAAGTCTCCCATCTTTGAGTAAATCACATCAGAGTCCATCATGTACTGTCATGCTACTACTGTGCACCTATGTTAGATTTATGGCAGGTGAAACCACGGTCACCTGACGACAGGACCTTCTTTAGATTCTCTGCGATATTGAGAAGACGGCTTGTAACCCGTACTTATCGCCTATGAAACAGAACAAACGCTGTTCATCAACTGTTATCCAAACGGGCACTTGCAGGGACTTAAGTGATGAATCAATTAACTGATAAAACATAATAGAGGCCCGTTGGATGTTTAATCCTCTTGAAGCCCTCATTATATTATGTGACTGACTCTCGACACTGATTATTTTTCATGTGACATTGAAGCCCGTAGTGAAGCGATGGTGCACTGTCATTGTGCAGTAGAGCTGTCAGGGAAATGACAGGACCTGGAGCTGGGGGACCCGAGGTTGCAGGCTCCATCACCACCGCCTGAAGGGAATGAAAACCTAGCTTTGTTTTTGTCACATTGATTTTGGCCAAAGTCTATAACGAGGGCAAACATCCCATTTATAAGAGGAAATACATTACGTACCAACATACAATTTACTCTGAGATTAACGAGCGTGCACATGACTAACCCCCTTACCCAGGATGCATTACTCCGTACAAATCACTGGTGTCATTTACTACCCTACGCTCCAGGGGAGGCTGGTGGAGGTAGAAATCGGAGGACGGGGCGGGCTCGTTGTAATGCAGGGAATGGAATAGGGAATAGCATCATGTGGAGGCTGGTGGAGGTAGAAATCGGAGGACAGGGCGGGCTCATTGTGATGCAGGGAATGGAATGAGGAGTGGCCTCACCTCATTCCATTCCATGCGTTACACTGAGCCCGCCCGTCCTCCGATTTCTACCTCCACATGATACCGTTCCCTATTCCATTCCATGCATTACACTGAGCCCGCCCGTCCTCCGATTTCTACCTCCGCCAGCCTCCCTTGCCGGTCCCTCCTTGTTATTACTCGTCTCTCCCAGGTTCCTGATAAGCGACTACCTGAGGGTCCTGCCTGCCTGCTGTCTCTGCTGCCGAAGCGACTGATTTGATGTGGCACGGAGACAGGAAACAGGGGAGATGGGGGACAGAAATAAAAGAACAAGGGATCAAAATAACTGTGGCTGGCTGGGCCGCGCGGAGTGGTGGGGCCCATCAACACCAATAAGCGTTAGCTGTGAACGCGGGTGTCACAGTGGGACAAGTGTCATATCACTCAGCCCGGTGCTTCATTTGACTGGAGCACATCAATCACTCAGGCTAATCTGCGCGGACGTGGCGAGATAGGCCTCACCTCTGGCTCCTCATTATGTTGCGTCAGTGTTAGTGAAACCTTCTCCTGTCAAAGAGTCACCCACTGCCACACCACCACCACCACCACCACCATCATCATCATCATCCTCGTTCCCTTTCCCTTGTCTCTCGGGAGGGGGCTGCTCCTGGTGTCCAGTTGTCTCCATCGGGGGGGGGGGGCGACTCGTGGTGCAGTACAGTATGATGATGAGCAGTGGTGCGTGAAAATCCTTTGGTTATTACACATGTCAATTTGTTTGTGTTGTGGTTGACCTCAAGAAGCTCCCCCAAAAAGGAAAGCACCGGCTTGACTGCACACATCACGACCCAGCGGTAGCAGCAGAGTGCAGGAGCCCAGAGCAAATCTCTTATGACAATGGCTTTGGCTGTTCCACAAGAAACGACAACAAAGAGTCATTCTCAAACACGGATTCCCTGCGTGGTTCCTCGGTAACAAATGAGACCTCCAACCGTGATTAGAATGAAAGACAATACCGACAATAAGCTCTCACTCACACACACACACACACACACACACACACACACACACACACACACACTAGCTTAACTGTCCTTTTAGAAAAAGCTAAATCAAGTTTATTTGTATAGCGATTTTTACATAGACAAATGTCACAAAGTGCTTCACAACAAAATAATACTAAACAATATAAACAATAAGTACAATACAAACAATATGATCCAAATCATAGACCCTCAGGAGTAAGCCAAGGAAAAAAAAACTCCCCAGAGGGGAGAAAAATATAGGGCACAGTGGCACGGAATACTCCCTCAGAAAGAGTGCACAGTCTCTGACAATAATCACGCTTTTGACCTTATTCATACAGCGAAAATTAGAAAGTATCCCCTTGCTCCCCTTGCGTTTAACAATGTCTGAACAACATCCGAACAACGTCTGATTAACAAAGGAGTCCCCTGCAAGCGAGCCAGGCCGTCTCCCCAGTCGCCTTCTCCTAGCCGCTATGCTCAGCTGTGTATACAACTCTGACAGGTACAATAATAACCTCTCTACATCACTGCACCTGAAAGCATCATCTAAATCTTCCCCCCCACCGCCCCCGTCGCCAGACCAGCCTCCATTACTTTATTGACATGCAATCTTCAGAAGGAGAGAAATATTGCGCTTGTAAGGTCACTTGGTTATGAAGACATATTATCATATTATCTGCATGAGGGTTGTAGGGGCTCAGGCCTGACAAAGCTAATTATAATTGGACATGATACAGAGCTCAGAGCATATTATGTGCTTGGCTGCGTGACAGAGTCGCAGCTGAGAGATATGGGGGGGGTGTGTGTGTGTGTGTGTGTGTGTGTGTGTGTGTGTGTAGGAACATGATATGAAACTCAATGTGAACTGGGGGTGCGGGTACAGTTATAGGATATCATTGGAATGCTAGAAATGAGGGTTCATTTATTCATGTATCTGCTGTAAATATCAAGTCAAACATGTTTTTGTTTTTTTCCTAACTTGCCCATAAAGCATGTGTACTGCAAGTGTGAATTCAGTTTTTCCAAAATATCCATTTCTGATGTGCGGTGACTTGAAACAGCTCTACTGTCCAACTGTCACATTCAGTTAGCGATGAAGAAACAGCCCTGTGGCTTTTTATCCCAGTTCTCAAGGTTATCTCAATATCACCAGATCCCACTACTACAGCACGTCAATATTTCATCTCACATCAGCCACTGCTGAGCACTCCTCTCCCCCGAAAAAGTATCATCGTAAAAAAATGTTTTGTCTTCTCTGATAAAGCTTCAATCCCCATAACTTTGCTAAACCTGTTATTCCAAAAGTAGAACAAAAAAAAAAAACGGATAAAAATATCCCCGAGACACAAAATGATCCCAGTTTCTTCGTAAACAATTATGTGTGTTCCCTCCTGAAGCCCTGGACAGACAAAGTAAAATAACACTAGACATCTGTTCCCATTCGTTCTCATTTCAACTCTTCCGTCCATACACAGCGCTCTTCCCCAGAGTCCAGCCAATGGCATTATAATCTCATTCAGATGATAATGGTAACTGCTGCAGCGGCTCCGATCGGTGGCGAACTCCCAAAGGTCAGTGGTTAGCATTAGTTTAATAGTGTCAAAGCGGAGGGACATTTTTTCCCGCTCATTTACTGTGATTCATTGCTTAAGAGGAGTCTATTAATGTAAAATCCAGGCAGTTATTCCCAGGGATATTACTGCTTTTAACCGGGACAACAAGAATAACAAAATGGAGGAGGATTTTGTGGTGTGTACTCTGAGTGCGGTAAATAGTACTGACTGTATTACTGTCACCGCTGAAAAAGCTATCATCATAATCAATACCACACAGAAGTCGAAATTGCTCATTGAATAATAATTACCGTGGGTTGACTCAAAGGTTAACTTTAAGAGTTTAATCTGCATAATGTGTGATGTCTTCACTGGACGTGGGAAGGCCATTGTCTGGAATTACAGCCGAGGAGTCAGGCGTTCAACTGTGACCTCCATGACTCAGTCAACTGAATCATCTTGCAGCGACACGTCATGTCAAAAAAGATCAACCTTTCGAGTTTTGACAGTGAGATGAGATGTCTTGTTGCATTAGAGTAACTCAGAAACCTTTACCCTGCCCGTGTTGAACAAACAACTGTCTTGACAGATAGGGTGGGTGACTACAGACTATTATGCACAGTCTGGGTAGGTTTACACACAGAGATGCAGAGTAACAGTAATATCAGTAATCATTCGTACAACCATGAGAAGGAAAGTTTTATGTCCATTAGATCATCTCCATCTCATAGAAGTTTAGAAAGATTCCTAAACAGTGCAAAAAAACCACCATGTTGCTCCAACTGTGCTGTCAGGGAGAGCCTTCCAACGATCCACGATCCAACCCCACAGTGAAAGATACCCATAACATCTGGAAGCCTGTCTGGTCGTAAATCTCACTGATAAATGCTGGGGCTTCAAAAGTCTGAGAAAAATAATGACTAGCGCAACATCTTGGCACAACTAGAAACATACTTGAAATACAAGACAGCAACTCGGAGGCCACAAATCATCCAGGCACATGAATTACGGTTTCGCTGCATTAGGGATCGCTCTCAAAGACGATTATAACATACGCGTTGGTTTGCGATTCCATGACTTTCCAGATATTGGCATGGGATACTGGGAAACTACTGCAGATCGGTTCACATGCACTGACAAATAGCTTCGAAATGCTCCCAAACCGTCTAAATCAACTGGAGATCGTGTCCATGGTGCTATTCTGTTTATTAATAAGAATAGGGCTTCAGAGCAGACAGACCATCATCCGTCAGCATTTCCATGAAGACACTGTTGCTGTGTGGAATAAGATGTGGACGGTATGAAGCATGTCTGCAGTATCGTCTCCATTACAGACGCCGTCTCCTTCTCCAATCCCCAAATCAATCAGTTGTTTTCTGTGAAATGAAGCCGTATGACAAAGCAAGAGGCCTGCAAAAACCTGAACAAATCGCTTGCACGGGAATGAGAGCACAAAACAACTTTAATTAACGCGTCAGTGTGTGTTAGTCAGTAAACTCTGGTGCCCATACTACAGTAAACCAGCCCCCACAGCTTTGTCATCTGGCCGGTAAGACTCTGTATGACAGGCCATTTTTCATGATTTCTCTTATGTTGGAGACACCCACATTTTTTTAATTAAGTGAGCCCGAATGTCCAGATGCTTGCTTATTTGTGTCAAATGGATTACTGAGAGAGGGAACAAGCATCAATGAAAGGCAAAGTAGGAATTCTCTAGTGTGCTCTGATGGAAATTGGCTTTGGAAGGGAAACCTTCTCCCGTGGCTGTGTGCAAGTAATCAGTTCAATAGTGTTGTAGTAAATTCTAATATGCTGTTGTAAGAACACTGACGTGAACCAAAGCTCAAGCTAAAGCAGGTCTCAGAGCCCACGGCTTCTCATAAGTTGCTATATTGAAAACCTAAGCTATTGTATATTTGCTATAAAGTTGCTATTCCGTGTTTGTGAAAAATAAATCCACAACGGTACAGGGTGTGTAACAGTTCTGCAAGACGCAAGAGCATTCCGGACATACTGTACTAAGTTCCACAAATTGTGACACCGGGGAATGATAATGATGGGACACACAGGGTCAAGAGGTGGTTTCAAGAAACAGTCGAGTTTCTCTCCACTCCCGACTTGTGCTGCTATGTGAGGACAATCCAACAGGTGGCATGACACTACTACCCTACCATGTGGTGCTCTCCTCCCAGAGTGCAGTTAGGCAGCCTGCACAGGCCCAGCTGCCTACGCGTGTCTTGATGTAGATGTTTTTGTTGTTGCGTTGGCTTAATTAGCTAGCAGACAAGGGGAGCTTAGGGAGTGGGCCCCATTTGGATATTTCAGTGTTGACAAAATAGGAGATGAGCCACATTATCTTCTCCCCATGCAGATTTGGGGGAAAATAGAAATGGGATATTCAACCTCAGGGATCTGGGGAAATAACACAACATTCAAAGTTCTTTTGAAGTCCTGTTTAAACATTTGATCTACAGCGTGAAGGGTGAATTCATGCATAGTTTACAGTGCTTCCTCTGAATGAAGTTGATGGATTTTTTTTTTTTTTTAATAACATGGAACAATGTTCCATTTCTATTTGAATATGTTTATAATTAGCCTATCGTACATAAACTAAGGCCATTGAATAGAAAGTCCCTTCATGAAATCAGAATAACCATAGTAGAACTATATACTACATATACAATAATACATAGTAGTATTCTTCTGACGTTGAGTATTTTGTCTGTTGAGTATTTTACATCTTGTGTTTACAACGGTGGACATTTTGGGGGGGATATAGGCTTTCAAGAATGTCAACGATTTTCTGGTTACTTATTTCAATATCCTCTTTGCGTTTGGCTTTCATTTCCTAAGTACCCTGTTAATAGGCAGCTCCATTCTGCCCTGACTAATTTCCTCTCAGCCCCACAGATCACAGGCCTTTCCCACCCAGCACTCCCTTTGCTCCCACAAAGCCCCCTCGTAATCCCGCTGATTGTCTACAATTAATCTTCCCAGTTGCCACATTATTAACACCACCACCCACGGGCAAGAGGATGCAAACGCACAAATGGACACTGGGCCCTCTGTCCGCCCCTGCCCCTGCCCCTACCCCTGCCCCTGCCCCACACCGCACCACAGTGAAGCTCCAGGGGTGTCAATCACCCAGGGGGGATCAGGCTGTTACCCACAGTCAGCATCAAGGGCTTTTCATCCTCCTTCTGTCTGCTGATCAAACAATCTGCCCCTCAGAAGGTTAATCCCAGAGCCCTCCTCCCATTTCCTTCTCTCTCTCTCTGTAGCCTCTCTCTCTCTCTCCCCCTCTCTCTCTGCCTCTCTCTCTCTTCACTTTCCTCAGTGACCCATCCTCCTGACGAGGAGGGAGGGAGTGAGGGAGGGAGGGACACCATGGGAAGAAGAAGTCCTCTGAATCAAGATGAAGAAGAGTCTGAGTCTGGAATCATCCCTTTATGTCAGAGGCCTAGTGTGGACAAGGAAGGGCTTTGAACTCACGGCCTTAAGGTTTAACACAAACATGATAAAGACTGTGGTTGCTTCGGGCAACATGGGTTGATTCATCTGCCGTGTAAACACACACGACAAAGGAGGCCCGTGATACATAACGGATCCATTCATAGCTGCTTTTGTTGTTTGGTTTTGAAGACACGTAATTAGTCATTGTTTTGAGTCTTCCCTGCTTGGTTTTGTCATCCTCTGTGCACATGCAAATCTATCACACAAGAGAAAGCAAGCTTGGTTAAAAACAATATTTAGAAAAAAATAAATACGAATGTTCAAAAAGAATACGAAATAAAGTTATATTCCAACTTGAGAACGCTTCAGAAAACTTTGTGAAAGATGTTCAGAAGAGACGGTGCCAGATCTAGATGCATTGTGACTACTTCTAAAAGTTTGTCACTCTATTGCCCTCAATGGCACTTGAAGCACCAGCAGTTCTCGGGAGATCCAAGCCGTTCCTCAGTGGTTGAAATGCTATTGTGAGCCAGACAAAGGACACCGCTTCATAGCATAGCCCTCTTGTTCACATGCATGAACCAGCACTTTCAAATAAGGCCTCAGATCTAGATCTTAAAGGCTTAGGCCCGCTCAGGATATAAGGCAACTGGGAGCTTTGTTAGCACTGAGAAATTACTGGGGAAGTACAAACTGAAACTAGGCTTTTAAATCCCAGCACAACAGTTCTGATTATGTCCCTCCATTTTAATATTTACTAGGATTACTAGTAATCTATACTGAGAAAATGCATATATTACTGACAAGCCTATGTGTTTGGATTTCCAGAATATAATGATACTTTACTTAGATCCATTGAGTCCTTTTTTGTATTCTGTTTAATTGCTGTCTACACTTCCTGAGTGTGATACCACTTGTGTCCACACGGCTCAGATCACCAAGCTCAGGGCTATTTTCAAACACAGTCCTCATGGCATATGTCTGAGTGTTTATATCCTACACGCATTACCATGACTCATCATCACAGCAATTAGTTTGATTGCATCAGAATTCATTACCATGGGAGCACAACATCTGCCCTGGCTAACAGGACAGATGTGCCAAATAAGGCCCTGGCGTTCCTGGAGAGGTTCAGGGCTCATCTCGTGGTACTGTGTGTATAGCTGCTCCTGAATTATTTGACAACCTAATGTTACGGTAGAACTCACAACACACTTCTTGGGGTGACATATTTAACTGGCAACATCATAGACCACCACCTGTTGAGGTTGGACAGACATGCACGTCTGTCACAGACACTGACGCCTCATAAAGGGGATCATTTGTCAGTTCAAATGGCCGAAGGTGAAATTACACTAAGTAGCTTTTGCTAGACCTCCCCAGGCGATCGCCTGCGTCTCACATCAACATGGAGAACCACATCAGAAACACGATTTAATTATAACTGGAAAAAAAGTTTAAACACCACTTTCTTTTTTATCCCCCTTATACATGTGGACAAGAAGACAATGTGCTAAAACGAAATAAATCTGCCTTGACAGCCACATCAAAGGGAGCAGTGAGGGGCTTACTGCTACTTAAGGCACAGGAATGCTGTTGCTAAGCATCAGTCCACAACCTATCAGGCCCTAAAGGACTTTTCTCTTTTCAAGGGAGGGGCATTAGGGGTAACCAGGGGGCAGAAACTCCACACTGACAAAGCTCTGTGGATTCATGGTGATTAGATTGCTAAAAGCAGCTGTTTGGGAATCCCAACAACTCTTGCCTGAAACAAAAGAAAGCAGACACTTCCTGAGGTGACCTACTCTATAGAACGGGATCTCTGGAGGCTCAGGAGAGGAATCTTGACAAGTCTATGGATCAACGAATTAATGTTGGAAACATAATGCAGTCTAGCCTGTCAATCTGTCCTCAGAAAATATCTGTTCCGGGGGCAGTTTGTTATTAGCTAATAGGCACTAGATTTTCCGCAAACCCTGTTCACTCGTTAATAAATTAAAGACTACAACTTGTAATCTACGATCCTCCTCCTCCTCCGCTCTTTTATAAGAGACAAGTTTGGTGATGAATTAAGACTCGCTGGACTGAATAAAGGCTATGAGTCAGTATTAGCAGCCACCTTCCTGTGAATAAATTCAATACCCCCAGTCCCCAGTCCTCCATCCTCCCCCTGCTAGGGTGCTACAGTAAATCACCAGGACTGTTCAGGACACATCGGAGCCGTGTGCGTCATTGGAGGGGAAGGGAGCCAGCACGTTATATTTCTGTCCATCAACCTGATTCATTATTCCAGGGACTTTGGTTTCCTGCTATGAGTTACAGGAAGTGACACGTTGGAATTCAGTTCAAAGGCGCAAAAAAAAAAAAAAAAAAAAAAAAAACAACCAACCAACCAAAAAACTTAAAGACTTGCACAAATGTTTTAAGATACCATGTCAACAATAAAACTGCCAAGTCAAAAACACTTGACATAAACGTTTTGGCCAAGAGGAGAAAATTAAAAAAAAAAAAGTTTAAAAAAAAAAGTTTAAAAAAAGACGTCCTTCAGTCTCACTTATAGGAAACAGAACCGATCGTTGACCTCTCACTAACTTGTAATCCACAGAGAATCAGTCATAACAACAGTCGGTAAATCCCTCTGAGAGAGCTGAGCCGGCTAAGTGTGGCATGGGGCTGCCTGGCCGACAAATCTCCTTTTTTTATCTCATCGTTGAGATGAAAGGGAAGTGGCGCTCCGGCTTACCGAGAACAATCACGCATTATTAGCAAGAAGAAATCGGGAAAGGCCGTTCTGAGGGCCCACTCATTACCAATTAGGCCCAGTTTCTGACAGCCAGGAGCAGCCACACCAAGCCTCTTGAACAGCCTCTTGAACAGCCCCTTACGCTTTCCTGCCTCAGTAGGCCTGTAAACGCAAACGGAACACATACCGTACCCGTACTGTATACACTGACTGAGCGTGAAAGGACGTATTTTCCTTTCATTTGGTGTCCTTCTTTTGTATTTCCTGAGTGTTTAGGCGTTTATGAGCCCTTCTCAGTACATGATATCAATCAAACACGCCTGAAGGAGGTGAGGTTGTGAGGTTGTGTGCTGTAGCTAACTATAGGTTTGAAATGACGGGATAGCATGACAACACACTTGGAAAACACAGGGAGAATAACATCAAACCTGCTTGGGTGGACGTTTTAGTACATACGCCATAAATTAACTGGAGTTTCTGGGGAACTGCAGTTGCGTTCGCTTAAAACAACACGCACCTTTAATTAAATCTTTAGGAGCGTTACTCTGTTGCTGTGTTTGGCTCCGCGCTCCGTTCCGTCTCCGGCGCCGTGGAATCCGGCAGGGCTGAAGCGCTGCCCTTTATTGTAATCAGCTTTCATTCCAACCCTTTTGATCCTCTGCTTGCCTTTGTGCGACACACCTCATCACCTTTAGTTTCTGCCATAATTGCATGGGAAAGATTTCCCCTTTGATACTCCCTGCATGCCAGATCACCAGAGGAGGAGTGTGGAATACTGCCATGTGTGCTGTCTGTCTGCCGGGAGAAGAAGGGAGCTCATACACCTGCGCAAGACAAACAGGCTTTTCAGAGATATGACATATCTATCATCCCCGCGCAGGATATGAACAGTTCTGTCATCTTAATAGTGAGGGGGGCTTTGCATGGCGGAACAGTGGGTGCTGAGAGACGTGTGTTGCACGTGGTGAACTGTCTGGCAGCTGGCATTCCCTTCCTGGGGCTCGGGCCCAGACCGACCCCCACGTCTCATCTCCAGGTCCTTATCTGCAGACACTGCCCACCCCCAACCCCAACCCCAACCCCAACCCCATCCACCCCCACTCAGGGCTCATCACTGGGGCTGCTGAGTGGGGCCGGACAGGACAGGACAGAACAGGACAGGACAGGGCCCTCTGGTCTACCCCGCCCTCCCCGCCCCCCCCGCCCCCGTTGTCAGTCAGGTGCGTCCGTCTGCCGTCACCTTGGTGACTCGGTCACATGCTCCTGAATTACAGGTCTGCCCTCCTCTTAGCTTCAGGCTCGGCTGGCGCTGATAAAGATGTTATTGCCGCTGGTTGTGATGGTAACTTAACTCCTCCTGACCCCTCGTTGCTCCCCCCCGTCTCTCTAACCTTAAGTCACAAATAATAATAAATAAAAACACGTTTTGCTCTGACGACTCTGGACACTTTTTCTTTTTTTTTCCTTTTTTTTTTACTAAGACTAGTATGTTCCAAAGAATTGCCGAATTGATCATCGACGTACAACAAAAGGATGTGATTTGGAAACTCATCTGCCAAATTTTACACTTAACCGGGTTTTTACACCAAAGCCAAAAAAGTCTAGCTAACAACATTGTCTGCATGGTATCCTCACACAGGGGATGACACGGGCTGAGAGATAAGTGAGGTGGACTCTACTGAAAGAATCTCTTATCAGGGACGGTGCTATGGACTGACATTAAGGATAATCATATCTATCAGCAGGCTGCCAACCATCGCCAAGTGAGCTTGGCAGGGAACAAAGCCGCCGTCCCCCCTCAAAGCTAAGGTTACAGAGCTACGATGATGTCCTTGTCACTGGGGTGCGAATGATCCGCTGCTTTAACCAGCTCACAGAGCAATGAATACAACACACACACACACACACACACACACACACACACAATCCCCTTTCTGATGCTTGCATGCTCACATTTACATCCAAATATATTCAGATGTCTGTCTGTTAATATCTAGTGTAGTTTGGATCAAGTTTGAACACGGACACTGTGTCTGTACACTGGATACGTACTATTACTACAAGCTGAATAAGGAAACTGTCGAGAAGGAGAAGTGTCTAATTATCTTTTGTCATCTGTCATCGCCGGCGCAGACACACCTGCCTGGTCTATTCTTAAGGCCCTATCAAAGTTGTTGTTTGCTCTGGATTAGCTCTTTCATTATTCCCAGATCTGGGTATCATCTTCTTTGTGTGCTCCGAGTGACACGGCCTGTCGTCCCTCAGACTCGCCTGCCATTGAGGTGGTGAAGACAGAAAATGCAATTACATGTAGGGTGGATTTCACAGAGGTTTCAGGGACAAGAGGACAGGGGTTGTTGAGTTGCTCCGAAAGGGGGTGGGAGTCGTCAACACGGTCGGCTCGGCATTGCTCTCTGGTGTTGTTATAAGTTGTCATACCTGTCTCGGCGAGAGAAGGTACATACCGAGCCTTAGTTGGCGATGCTTCCACCGACCAGACCTCAGGAAGCCAAGGTAAACAAAAACCCAAAGAAAAGAGTGGCACTCGGTGTAACTGAGCAGCTAAGATGTGATGACACGTAAATTAAGTCAAACTTAAGTAAACATAAATTTCACCTCGAATATCAAACTTACCGGTGCAGATGAAGGCAGCTTATTAGTTCTTTAAAAAAAATTGTTTTATTTGTTTTACACACACACACACACACACACACACACACACACACACATACTCACACCCACACACAAGCCTGAGAAAAACTAAACAAAAGGGTTAAGACAATTTGAGTCAGACAAACTGGTTTGGAATGAGTCAGTAAGTGAATCATTGTGAGCATCGTAAACCAGAGCACGGTTGCTGAGAAGATGGATTTTCCGGGCAGGGGAGCATTCCATTGGCGATGATGAATTACCTTTGACTGCATCGTCCTCCACATGGCTCTCATCAGTATCAC
This sequence comes from Argentina silus, assembly GCF_951799395.1. Lineage (NCBI taxonomy): Eukaryota > Metazoa > Chordata > Actinopteri > Argentiniformes > Argentinidae > Argentina > Argentina silus. The sequence goes on along the minus strand of NC_139670.1, from coordinate 2,153,042 downwards.
ATTCATTATGATGTATTGACTCATATTACAGGTATCCTCCGCTGTTAAATGCATATTTCAGAACATTTCCAATTGATCTGCCTCCAGTTTATGATAACACATCATCTCCCTCCATGAGAGAATGTGCGGAGAAGGGAATTGCCCAAGAGCTCCACAGGTATGTCATCGTCTCCCCGGCTGTGTTGTCTTTGTTATGAAGGTCACGTAAGTTAAAATATATTATTTCTGAGGAAATGTTTGTTTATGTTTCACTGGTGGTGCTAGTGCTGTACTCTAGGTTTTATTTTATTTTTTTTAAACGACACTTTTGTGGTTATATGGACCACATACATACATACATGGACAATAGATTGATTGCATTTCTGTTTCAGATTGCTGGATGTGGAAACAGCACAGTAATTACTACTACATTGTAGAACAAGTCCAATAAAAACTCCCAACCCACATTAAATAAAACAAGCCGTGTTTTATGACAATGTCAGCTTACCTCAAACTGTCTGTATCATGTCTCAGTCACCCCGGCCCCCCGCCCCCCCCCCCCACACACACACACACACAGTGTGATTCAACAGAGCCCTGGCCTCAGAGGGCCATCAGAGGCAGACCTACCCAGGGGTGACCGGGCGAGGGCAGATGAAACGGGTGTCAGGCGTGACTCTCAGCCAGACGAGGGAGCGGGAGAGAGAGAGAGAGAGAGAACCCAACCGACCAAACCGATCACTCCACTACTTCTCTCGGCACACTGGAGTCTAAACAAGTCTCTGTTTTCATTTCCATAAAGCCGCGCTCTGTCTTTTGTTCTGACAGAGATAAGATGTATAAATTATGAGCAGCTGACAAAGTATACTCGGGCGCTGTAGGCAGCTCATCAGTCATGCTCTCCCTGTCAGCAGGTAACTGATGGGGGCCCTACAGGCACAAAGCCCCCTTTTAGGTGGAGGGGAGAGGGGGGGAGGCGGGGGGGGGGAGTGGATGCGGGAAGAGGGGTGGGGGAGGGGGGGGCGGGGGGGGGGGGGAGATGGAGGAATTAAAGCTGGTGTTGGAGTCCCAAGCACAACAGCTGACTCATACTTAACAATCTCTTTAAAGAGAGCAACTGTCGTTGGTGCCAAGGGAGTCAACCTTGGGAGTTTTCTGGTCTTTTTTTTTTTTTTTTTTCTGGCCTCACTTCAGTAGTGTGTGTCTTAGCGATGCGCTCGGTCAATATTCTACAACCGTCATCAGACAGACACACAGAGGTCGGGAATAGAGACAGATCGCCAGCCACAGGAAGGGAAGACCACCCAAGAGTGGCTAGTCTCTCTCTCTCTCTCTGTCTCAGTCTCTCTCAGTCTCTCTCAGTCTCTCTCTCTCTCTCTCTCTCAGTCTCTCTCTCTCTCTCTCTGTCTCAGTCTCTCTCAGTCTCAATCTCTCTCTCTCTCTCTCTCTGTCTCTGTCTCAGTCTCTCTCTCTCTCTCTCTCTCTGTCTCAGTCTCTCTCAGTCTCTCTCTCTCTCTCTCTCTCTCTGTCTCTCTCAGTCTCAATCTCTCTCTCTTAGTTATAATCACACTGGCAACTGTAAAGTTGGCCAACCTACACAGAGGAGTATGTAAAGGGACATTCAAACACTTAATCACATCTGAAAGCCTGTCCAATCAAGACTCCTCGCCCACTGAGTTTGTTATAAGTGTACACGAACGTCCTGTTCTTTATCATTCCAAAGATAACAAGGGTCGACTGACTGGTTTACACTCCAATCCAAAATATATGAAATGATCTGTCCTGAGAGAGCTCGAATCCCACGCCTGACCTCGTAACCTTGTATCCCCCATAATGTATGCCACCGCCGTACCCGTACTTCACCGCATCGCCGAGGCGGTACACAACCTGCATGGAAGAAAGTGGATCTGATTTGCTCTGGCTTTTATGCGCTATGTGCAACGGGGAGATAACCATAATGAGACAGCAGCGAGCGCACTAGGGGGAAATATGACAGGTGAGAACTGATGTCTCTTCTACGGTGCAGCCACAGCCACGAGTACGAGTCGGGGGGGGAACGAGTCGAGTTTATTTCACCCTGCTCCTGCTCCTCTTATCTCTCCTCCAGTAACAGTCACTTTCCAGCCTGTCTTGCGGGCTGTAATCTCTCATGGTGGCTATGCCCTGCCATAACGCATGAGCCATCGCTAACTTAAAAGGGCTGCTTCTCCTCTCAGGGTGCTGTGGCTGCTCAGGGTCGTATTACGTCAGGAAGGAGGGCTGTATCTGGAGACGGGATGTGACACGCGTGTTGTTAGCACCGCCGAGCCTCTCTGAGGGGCTGCAGACCGAAGGTAGAACCAGTACCAGAGAGGGGGTCCATAGCATGCCCAAGGGTAGGGTAGGGTAGAGCATGCCCAAGGGTAGGGTAGGGTAGGGTAGGGTAGGGTAGGGTAGAGCATGCCCAAGGGTAGGGTAGGGTAGAGCATGCCCAAGGGTAGGGTAGAGTAGGGTAGAGCATGCCCAAGGGTAGGGTAGGGTAGGGTAGAGCATGCCCAAGGGTAGGGTAGGGTAGGGTAGGGTAGGGTAGAGCATGCCCAAGGGTAGGGTAGGGTAGGGTAGGGTAGGGTAGAGCATGCCCAAGGGTAGGGTAGGGTAGAGCATGCCCAAGGGTAGGGTAGGGTAGGGTAGGGTAGAGCATGCCCAAGGGTAGGGTAGGGTAGGGTAGGGTAGGGTAGGGTAGAGCATGCCCAAGGGTAGGGTAGGGTAGGGTAGGGTAGAGCATGCCCAAGGGTAGAGTAGGGTAGGGTAGAGCATGCCCAAGGGTAGGGTAGGGTAGGGTAGGGTAGAGCATGCCCAAGGGTAGGGTAGGGTAGGGTAGGGCCACTGATTACTGGGCATGCTGAACTCATTTAGTGCAAATTATCAACATTCCAGAGTGCCAAGGTTGACTTTACTCACCAAAAATGTATAAATTATGATGCTTAATTTTATAGCCGATGTTGTTGCTTGGTAAACACCACATAGAACACTTGGCACTGCAGGTGAGGAGTGTTCCGGAATTCTTTGGCAGTTGGTGAGTTCAAATATGCATTTATTGAACCAATGGGAGATACACTGTATGGTAACACTTGATACATAAAGTTGTCGCTATACATGTGTAGTAACACAGTAATTACTACTGTACCAACGCGGTAATAACAAAAGCTTCAACTCCATTTTTGAAAAACGAGCCAGGTTCATTTCTAGCGGGTGTGAGTGTTTCTCACATTGTGAAAGGTTTAGTAAAAGCAACCACTGATAGAAAGCACTTTCCCTGGATGGAGCCGACTGCGTGTAACACAATGCACGATCGCAGGTGAGGGCCCTCGAGTTCAGCGTGAAGTCTATGATTTATACTCCTTATCAAATTGCTGCAAACCAATCCTGTTCTGTCTGAATGGAATGGAGTGACAGAGTACCACACCGTCATGTGGGTCAGACGGCTACTGCCCTGTGCTGTATCAAATTATTTGGGGATACAGTTCTAGATCGTTGAATAGAGACTGTCAGGGGCTGTGAAAACAGGCCACTGGCACTCAGGAAGTTGAAAGTGATCCAGTATACCCCTGATGGCCGCAATGAAAACAGGAGCAAGAGCAAATCATGACACCCATGCTTAGAACGTGTAATTCTGCCCTATTAAAAGGTCCTGTATGTAACATTCAAGCCTTCTAAAAGCTTCCTAATGGTTGTAATGAGTATCTTTAATCGGTAGCCATCAGGGAAAGACATGCCTTGAAAGAAATACTTCATTTACGAATGCTGTTTTGGTCCGGAAAAAAAGTGCTTTCTAAAATGGAGTGTCCTACTCCTACTGAATTTCCCTGCAGTGGCCAGAGGTGGCAGATTGCCAACAATGCTCCTTTAAGCTCAAAACCAGCCCTGTTGTGTAGCCTTGAATATGGCTCAAACATTAACAAAGCAAAGACACAACACATGCATGTGTCCCAAAGCAACTTCACTGAGACTCAACAATGACTACTACTCCTACAACTCAGCGGGGCTGAATTGTTCACGTATGACCTCATTAGCATTCCACCCAAGTCATTTGCATGTACTATAGAGAGCTTATTGTAGTGCTTCAGGCACCTCTCCTTTGAAGCTGACGTCTTCATTAGGAGACCACCGATACCGGGGTGAAGCAACCGTCACAGATCCTCTCGGTTTAACCTGACAGCACTTTGTCTTTGAACAGGAATGCTTAGCATGACAACTACACGGGAGAGCATTAGCATCGCAATACCCATCTCCCTTAGCCATTCGCTAAGTATCCTGCACCACAGACTGTAGCACATGGTGCAGAATACCTAGCAAACGGCTAGGAGAGACGGGCATAAATCACTGAAATGTACGGGTGTGGTCGAATGGTTGAAAAGTCAGTTCTTTAGTCGGAAATGAGTCCTGAAACGCCACCGTTGGCTAGTTCACATATACTGTAGTACGGTACGGTACCGTGTGAATGAGTTAGGGCTAAGGTTAGGGTCAGCTCGAACCCTAACCCTGTAATCATTGGAGAAGTTACGGGAATGTTGACAGTAGTTACCATCCGTAGAGATCAAAGCTCACCCATCCATTAGTGTGTCATGGTTAAGTCAAGCACCCTCTGCCTCGTCAATACAGTCAAACTACTGTAGGTTGAGTGTCACTTGACCTCCCTGACCTGGGTTTGACCCCTGTGATGTGTCAGCTGGAGGCCTCTGATACTACACTGTTAGCACTTTCAACTGTGTGTGTGTGTGTGTGTGTGTGTGTGTGTGTGTGTGTGTGTGTGTGTGTGTGTGTGTAACAGAGAGGGTTTGGGTATCAGCTAGCTGTTAGCTAATAAGTTCATGACAGTGGTAGATAGGTTATGTTAGCTCTGGGCTATTAAAAGTGAGTTCCAGATGGCTATTGTGGAGCTTCACATAATCTAATAATGATTTTCTCTGCCCACATCAGGAAGCACAAACCATCTCTAAGAGCATAATATAATTCACACAGCTCCCTTGCTTGATCCAGGAGGAGTATTTGCAATTATCCACGTTAAAATAGTTCCAAGAGCCTTTTGCCTGAACAAAAAGGTGTTTGAAACAGTTTTACTTCTTTATTCAACTAACTGAGTCAGGCGTGTTTCTCTCACACACACACAAGCAAGGGCACTCGTGTCCTTGTGTTCACCGTTTGCTGAAATAAAGAAAGAAAAAAAAAGAAATCTTGAAATGAAAATTATGACAAGAGCATGCCCACTTGAACACTTGTCCTTGTTTTGAGTGCCGCATGGGGAGATTACAGGTAATTTGTGTCCTTTCTAGTGAGAGGTGGAAAAGCAATCAACGTGCTGTCTGTTGAGTATTGAGGCGCCTTTTCAACAAGTGACACAGAGTGTCACACAATTTCTTCTTTTTTTTTTTTTAAGGTTAACCTTGGGGGGGAAAAAAACCCCGATAAATAACTTTCGTCGGTTTTATTCAACATCACCATGAGCCTCAGTGATACCAAGTCGATATTCAGGAAATAAGTGCACAGTCTCTTCCCCGCTTGACACAGTCATGCATAATTGAGCGCTGTTTTGAAGCGGTAACTAAGCACATTGTGAATGCCTGCAATTGACAGACAGTCAATTCTGTTGTGCTGAGCATGGGTGAGATTGCTCACGATTGCATCAATAAGGTTATGTTCTTGAGCTGATGTATATCCAATGATTTTACAGGCTTTAAAAGAGGGCCGTTAAAGATATCTTGCCATCACCAGACACCAGACCTTGATATCACTGTGCTAGTACAGGCTAACTGAGTATGAAAATACAGAGCAGACATTTTGGCCTTTGTGAACGTTTTGTCACGGCACTGCAGTAACAGACTATCACAGAGACACGACAATGTATCCTAGTTGATAGACTGGTCTTTCTAACAGGGCAACTTTGAGTGGGAGGCTCTCTCGCCTGTGTTTGTGTCTGACTGTGTGTGTGTGTGTGCGTGTCTGCATGTGTGCATTCCTGAGTGTGTGTGTGTGTGTGTGTGTGTGTCTGCGCCCCTATTCAACATCAGCCCAAAAGAGAGTTGTCTCAAGAACAACAATAGTGGGAAACATAATATTTCATTACACACTGTGTAAACAGTGTAACATCTCAGTGCTGTCAATCACAATGATTGATTGCAGGCTGTCACCAGAGGAGAGTGACACATCAGAAAAGTTTTTTTCTTAAACAAAGCCCATAGTGCTTTGAGCCTGCCAGAGAAGGAGGTGATTAATGTGTTCTCACTGGGTAATCCCACACTCCTGGCTAATGAAGGAAGAATCTATCATCTGGACTGGGTGGCAGATGTCGTGAGGACAGGAATCCAAGTGCCTGGGAACAATATACTTCTTTGCTCTAATTGTTCTTGATAAGTGTGACACGGCCCCGGAGAAAAACGTCGCGTTGAAAGCTCCTCCGGGCAGGCAGACCTAACAACAATCAAAACTACCACTTACCAGAACATCCCAACTCACATCATTCTCTGATCTCGAGCCATCACAAAACACAGCACAGATAAATACGAACGAGACCTCTTAACTCGTACGAGAAAATAGCCTTTTAGGCACGGCTTTCACTGGAAGTGGTGTTAATCAAGGGATAAACATTAATTTCACACATTATCGCGTTTGCAACAATCGAAGGGAAACATGCGCAAAACACATCGAGTTACATGCGAGCTGATTTGAAAAGCCCATGGTACACGGTCTCCACGAAAGCAAGGGATATTATGCAGCCAGGAGTTCATAAACAACCCATCTGTGTTTAATTAAGCCGGCAACATCTTATAATCATCTGAGAAAAACAAGAAATTAAATTGCAATTAGACAATAGAGGCTGAAGCTAAGGGATTAGCCTCCCTGAAGAGTTGAGCGCTCAACCGTCAGCCAGACCTGCACTGTTAGCAACATCAGCACACAAAAACAGCCGTTGAGCTGTTGTCTTTGGGGAAAAGCTGGTTCCACTTATTTATTCTAATTTCATACAATTTAGAAAGCTGGACAAGACCGATCCAACAACAATTGAGAGGTCGGTCGAAGGGGTTGAGTGTCCGTAACAAGCTGCAAACCTGATAAAACAAACTTAGTCCCCCGACTAATGCATACAAAACTGACAAGTTTACGACTGCAATTGTTGGAGCCTGTTAATCACACATTTTCAATCTCTTCCCTCTCTAAATTTCCGTATCAGAGGAGATATACTGGGACTTTGCTGACATTGGGATAATGCGTCAGCAGCAAAGTTTGCATAAAGGCTCTTATGTTTGGGAGTCTTTAGTAATAACAAGAGGGGGGAAAATATAAAGAGAAAAATCTCAAATGATTCACAGCTGTCTGTTCTCACATCGTTTGATTTTAATCTGGTTTCATGCCTGTTCACATTACCGCGCTGATAAAATAGCAACACTTTCAAACATCTGCTTGCAGGGTGCTTGTTGATTATTCATTCAGCTGAGGGTGGGGTGGGGTGAGGGTGGGGTGGAGGGGTGGGGGGGGGGACAGGGGGAGAGGAGGGGGGGTCAAATGGCATTCAGCTCACACACACACCCTCACACCCCGAGCTAATAAATCAATTCTGGAGCAATTATGAGTAATCGTGTGCGCTTTTAAGTTTTACAGTCTGTTTTTTACGAGGTGTAATTTAATGTGAATTATGAGAGCGAGATGAGTCACCGCTCTAATTGCACTTGTTTTGGTGAACGAAGTGGCGACCTTTGTCTGACCTTTCTGCAGCTGGCGCTTCACTTCAGGAACTCTTGTAGTCTAAAGATCACACCCGTGTGACACAGTTAGAACCTAAAGCCTAAACTCCAACCCACTCAAACTGCCGAAGGGGAAACACTCCATCTAGTCTGGTGTTAACGGTAGGCCACAGAGAGAATAGAGCCCTACTGTATGTGTTGAACAATGGTTGTTTTTCAAACCAGGCTATGACGTCACAAGGAGCAGCTATGACTAGCTGTGTCTCTAACCCTTCAGTGAACTCAGTGTGGTTCTACATCTACACACAGGGGAAGAAAACAACTAACTAACCCTACCCCAACAACTAACTAACCCTACCCAAACAACTAACTAACCCTACCCCAACAACTAACTAACCCTACCCCAACAACTAACTAACCCTACCCAAACAACTAACTAACCCTACCCCAACAACTAACTAACCCTACCCCAACAACTAACTAACCCTACCCCAACAACTAACTAACCCTACCCAAACAACTAACTAACCCTACCCCAACAACTAACTAACCCTACCCCAACAACTAACTAACCCTACCCCAACAACTAACTAACCCTACCCCAACAACTAACTAACCCTACCCAAACAACTAACTAACCCTACCCCAACAACTAACTAACCCTACCCCAACAACTAACTAACCCTACCCAAACAACTAACTAACCCTACCCCAACAACTAACTAACCCTACCCCAACAACTAACTAACCCTACCCCAACAACTAACTAACCCTACCCCAACAACTAACTAACCCTACCCAAACAACTAACTAACCCTACCCAAACAACTAACTAACCCTACCCCAACAACTAACTAACCCTACCCCAACAACTAACTAACCCTACCCCAACAACTAACTAACCCTACCCAAACAACTAACTAACCCTACCCCAACAACTAACTAACCCTACCCCAACAACTAACTAACCCTACCCCAACAACTAACTAACCCTACCCCAACAACTAACTAACCCTACCCAAACAACTAACTAACCCTACCCCAACAACTAACTAACCCTACCCCAACAACTAACTAACCCTACCCAAACAACTAACTAACCCTACCCCAACAACTAACTAACCCTACCCCAACAACTAACTAACCCTACCCCAACAACTAACTAACCCTACCCCAACAACTAACTAACCCTACCCAAACAACTAACTAACCCTACCCAAACAACTAACTAACCCTACCCCAACAACTAACTAACCCTACCCCAACAACTAACTAACCCTACCCCAACAACTAACTAACCCTACCCAAACAACTAACTAACCCTACCCCAACAACTAACTAACCCTACCCCAACAACTAACTAACCCTACCCCAACAACTAACTAACCCTACCCCAACAACTAACTAACCCTACCCCAACAACTAACTAACCCTACCCCAACAACTAACTAACCCTACCCCAACAACTAACTAACCCTACCCCAACAACTAACTAACCCTACCCCAACAACTAACTAACCCTACCCCAACAACTAACTAACCCTACCCAAACAACTAACTAACCCTACCCAAACAACTAACTAACCCTACCCCAACAACTAACTAACCCTACCCCAACAACTAACTAACCCTACCCCAACAACTAACTAACCCTACCCCAACAACTAACTAACCCTACCCCAACAACTAACTAACCCTACCCCAACAACTAACTAACCCTACCCCAACAACTAACTAACCCTACCCCAACAACTAACTAACCCTACCCAAACAACTAACTAACCCTACCCAAACAACTAACTAACCCTACCCCAACAACTAACTAACCCTACCCAAACAACTAACTAACCCTACCCCAACAACTAACTAACCCTACCCCAACAACTAACTAACCCTACCCCAACCCTATAACATCTCTGTTTACTCCTAAACGGTAAACAATACAGATTACGAACGCATAGTATAAAAGGTTCATCTCCGTCTTAGCCACAGATGTACTAGGGCCTAGCTCCTATGGTCAGGGGACAATAGAGACGATGATGAAGGTAATTAGTCCCAGGGTGTACACATGCCCCGCGGAGCTGATAATGGCTGACGTCCCAGGTCTTATCACAACCAAAACAAATGGCATGGAAATGCTGCCCCGCTGAGATCACGGAGGGACGGCTAGATCAACACGGCTGTTTGGGTTTGGCCTCTCTCTCACAAACCTCCATTCAGTGATCTGCCTGCCACCTGGCAAAGGAATAATGGACTTACTGTAGACCAAACAGTCAAACCAGCTTTTCATTAGATGGGGCAGCGTATCTCTGGGTGTGGGGTGGGGCACGGTGGATAGATTACCTTTTTGCCTGTCATAACACATTTATTTGTTTTACCTCTTAGGTTCTCCTGAAGTCGATGATTTTGATAAGCCTGTTGAGGGTTGAATTTCACAACAAAAAAAACCCCAAAAAAAGAAAAAAGCACACGGTGGATCGAATACAGTGACGGAAAAAAAAAAAAAAACGGTGACGTAAATCCCGACCGATCAAAACGCATTTTTCCCCTCAAGGATGACAGCGTGCCTCTCAAGGAGAGGGCAAAGCTGAGCCGAGGTAAAACTGAGAGGGGCCTGAGCCTAATTAAGCAATTACGACCACTGTGCATGTGCTCTGTCGTTCCGATGTGAAACACTGTCAAGTGGAAGGACGGTGCACCGACCGGACAGACGCTGTCTACTTTGATGTGGGCTTATGCATATGAAATGAGGTCAGATCATGGTCATTAAAAAGAACTCCTTTATGTAGGGAGATCACGCTATGAAAGGCAACTTCTTCAAAGGGATTTACTTTGGAGATTTGTGAGGGATTATGACAGGGAGGCATGTATAAACAAAGCAATGTGAGAAGAAAAGAGAAAATGGGTCAGATAATGGCCTCTGTCACAGCTCTTACACATCTCAATTACGCAGGCCACAGAAAGAGCTAGAAGTTAGCTGGGATCGTTTGACCGAGCAACTAAAGCTATAGGCCAGAGTCGACAGTACGCCCCTGTTTGTTTCCCACACAGCGTATTCTATTCCTTTGTAGTTACTTGAACTTATTTGATGTCCTGCCATTTTGTGTGCGTGTGTGTGTCCGTTTTTTTTTTAAAAAGCACTTCAACAAAAACAGATATTGTCTTTTCGGTTACAGCCCGGAACACCTTGTGCCATTCTACACCATGCTGTGTGCCTTCTCATTGAGGGAAACGTCATATTGGCAACAACAGAGACTGTCATTCTGGGGTAAAAGTGGAGGGAGGGGGCTGGCCTGTCAAGGTAGAAATACAAAGGAACGTAGACACTGAAGTGCAGGGAAAGATGAGAAGATGAGACATGTATACTGTATAGTCTCGACGGAGCCAGAGCCTCTCGTGAGACGCAATAGATCTTTCCGACTGTCTTGAAAAACAGAACTGAGGTTGAAGTATTTTTTTTTGTGATTTTGATGTCGATTGGCCACGCAGGACGGCGTGACGGTCAGCTAACCATGCACTTCCCAGACCTACACCTTTCCATAAGTGTCTGTGTGCATCTGCACAATGCTGTACAAGATCACAGGGAATGGGAAGGCTGTATGGAACCATTCATCCGATTACACCAGGAACATTGAGTCCTTTCATTGAATGTGATAATCTGCTTTAATTTATGACTGTATTCCGTTTCCCTAATTCTTCATCACAATGCACTCTGCCATCATCATGTGTTAATGAAATCAGCTGTAAGGAGGAAGGGTAACTAATTCCCGATGCAAACACACAAGGGTGGGTTTTTCCCCAAGACCAGACTACCTTCGTTTAAACCTGCCAGTGCTCTAACCTCGTCAGATCCACCACACGTTACACTGCACAGGAACAGCAGCAGCCAGTCTTTCATGGACGGATGCATGCCTACCCCACATGACACACTATAAATATTGCATCATCAAAACCACCAACGCTGTCAGTCAAGAGATAATGCCTTCCCGTCAGCACCAAACCAACCACAAAGCCTTCCCTCAAAGCAAATGATTCCTTTAAGGTATTCTGTATGGTAAATCATTCATACAGCATCATTGTTAAGAAAGCACTTAAGGGGAACGTGGTAAAAGTAAATATATTTATAAATCATGGTCAAAGAGCACGCTGGTATTATCTTGCCATCCAGCACCGTCTGAAAGCATAATTAATGTACTGTTTCGTTAATGTGACACAAAGGAGGCAGGAAAGTGTTTCGTTTTGGACATTCAGGGCTTTTATGAAATACTTTTGAGAGGTCAATTAACTTGGTCTGTGTTTAAAAGTTATTTTAAATACTTTTAAAACAACAATAAGGCCTTTCGAAATGTAATAAGTAAGGAATATGCTTAAAGGAAGGATACACTAAAATATGCCTCAGGGAAAATACACTTCATCTATTTTGTGTTTTGGAAATATAGTCAACACATCACTATTACACATTATATAACTCTTATAGAGGCATTCTAGACATTAAATCAATATTTCAGACCATAGAAATGTAGAAGTAGAAATATTTCAGGAGGATAATGTATGTTTCAACTGCTGACCAAGCAGGGCCAAGTGGTCAATAAATACAACTCATCAATATTATTCTAAACTATATCAAACTGTATGACACTGTGCAACATTTTCAAACCTTATTCCACATTTGAAAACATAAATAAAGCTGTCATATTGCTTGCAGGCATCAGAATTCGCAGCAAAATTGACTAGCTGTCCATGAGTGTCACTTATGCCAAGTGTTCTGGGAACAGCTACAGAGAAGGTTTCAAGGGGTAAGAGAATGACTCTACGGTTCTACGGTATGTGACCTGCATCTGTACCGTGAAATGTGTACTCCTTCATTTCACTCATACATTTTCAGACATGACACATTTACCTCAGAATTCAACAACTTGTCAAAGTGATTGTCGCCTCGGCCTACAAAAAAAAAAAAGGGACATATTTTAAGCTGTAATATTTGCCATATGTTAAAAAAAAAACACTCCAGGGCTTTGTCCACTGTTTGTGTTCCTCATTTCCTAGGTGGCTTAGGAGCAGAACATTACAACGTTGACAAAATGATGGATGAACCGCGGTGAAGTGGTTAGCGATCGCCCGGGCTGCGAAAACTTTTCCAAAGCAGAAACAAATGACCACTTCACGTCGTATCCATCACTAATACATTCACCTAATTGGAAAATGAGTCCCAGAGTGTCAAAACACAACGCCAAGAGATGCAGCGCTGGAATACAAATCCCTCTCTGCCAGAGTGGAACACAGATAATTAACCCATTCTCTTGTGGATCTACCTCTCCAGACCTGACTGTAGTTCTGGGCATGAGCTCAATGTGCTTCACCCACTGGAGACACACCACCACCACCATCATCATCATCATCATCATCATAGTCCCCCTGAAGAACTGCTGGAAAAGGCAATGAAGACGTCTACACCTAAGGAGATTTAAATGCTTACGTCATTAGTTCAGCCATTTGTGAACTGCCGCTCATTCTCTCCAGCGAGGGAAATGAACAAACAATAATTCAGAGGCTATTAATTCAAAACACAAATGCAATTATTGTTTGCTTAATTGCAATACACATGCCATTTATACAGGAGACCAGGCCAGATACCGCATTTGCATTTCCATTCAGAGGTTAAGATGTAATATCACATGGTCCTAAACTAGACTACTGTACTATACTGTAGTGTACTATACATTCTCACTCTCCACTAGAGGTCTCTCTGGCTTATCCTGCTTCCTAGATCCTCCTGTACCCACTCCTCTCAGCCCCAGCACTGTAAACAGACAGGGCCACAGCTAGAAGACTGTTGTCAGTTACACTGTCATATCTAATCAGACATGCACTGTAGGTGATAAGCATTATCCACCTCTGGACCTAATAGACAAAGTTCAAAATTAGAGGCCAGCCAAACATAATCTGTACCGTGAGGCGACCCTCAATAAAGGATTCTGACGAAGGCTTAAAAAGGTACAGAGGCTTTGTAACCAGGACGGGAGGGGGGAGGAGGGCGGGGGAGTTTCTCAGACATGGATATTTTCAAATCAACCATTTACAGTGTATCTTGCATTGTTGAACAGCATTAGTGTAAATCAGTGACCCACAACGTCGAGGTCTCTGAAAAGCATGAATAGTTCATCTGCGGTTAATGAATACACCGGGAACCTGAATAGTCAGGTTCCCGGTTCCAGGGATCTGAGGAGGCTAAAAGAATGGAGTACAAGCCTCAGCAGAGGCAGTATGGCAGGCATGGTGGGACATTCTTCACACGGTGGCAGCATGAGTGATGCAGGTCACTTAGCGAATGGCCGCGATTCAAAACAAAGAAAAGGCTGTCGCAATGGGCTCCATTGGGTGAATTTGTCAATGTCTTGTGCCTTAAGGCACCCAGCCTCGCCTGACCCCAACCTCCATTCTCAAGATAAATACCTCTGTCACCATTCACCTTCAGTCCCTGGACACAAATTTAACCTGTCATCCATCATCCCTGCACACAGATATAATTTTCCCCTCCAACGTAATGGGCTTAAGACCTTAAGAACCGGCCCGGATGGGATGGGCTTGGCCTCACTAGTGTGGACATGACAAAGCAGTTTGGAAACCAGATTTTATATGGTTATTATTGGTATGAAATGACTTGCTCTCGCACTCTCCCAACCAGAATGGCTTGCAACTGGATAAATGATTGACTGTGACATTCATTGCAACTCAGGGTCCATACAAAGTTCACGCCATGGAAGGTGCACAAAGCTTGGGGTATTTGTTTCCCTCAAATGGCCACAGCTGACAACCTCGTATGATAATGTGCCCACTGTACATCAACTTAATTGACGCTTAAATCTGTCAGAGGCCTTACAAATGCCGACCTTCTTTGGGGAACAAATCCTTTTTAATGTGCATTCTTGTGAGTGAGTGATTGTGTGTGCGTGTGTGTGTGAGAGAGAGAGAGAGAGAGAGACAGACAGAGAGAGAGAGAATGAGAGCGAGAGTGAAATAGAGAAAGATAGAGACAGACTGTGTGTGTGTGTGTGTGTGTGTGTGTGTGTGTGCACAAAGGACAACACAAAAAGACAGACAATTATCACAAAAGAACATATCTGGGTATCCAATGCTTACCTGCATCAGTGTACAGGAAAGGAGCTGCCTTCAGCACATGTCTGTTTAGCACAGATTCAGTTGGGAAAATCTAAAAAAACAAAACAAAATAAACACACCGATTAGACGATGCGAAGGACCCTTAGTTACACGGTACTGTAGCTGCCAGAGATTTGCACTTGGCAATCTATAACCACAGCTTTTGAGACCGCAGCACAATACCGCTCACTTCCCAGAGCAAGCTAATCAAACGGTTCCCAATTCCCTTTACACGTGTCTGATTAGGGTCGTTTTTTTGCGGTGTAATGTTATTAGCGGCTCGGCTGGGAGGGAGGCAGCAGGCCGCTCGGAGGTTTGCTTATTAATTGTTGTTTTGGTGTCACCACTGCCGTGTGCACCCAGAGATTTAATCAGCTAAATTCACCCCCGAGGGAGGGGGACTGAACCTGGTTCAGTAGCATTGTAGAAGTGACCATGAAACTGTGTTTAATATCCTAAGTTTGACTTTTTTAAATGTAGTTTAAGCAGTGCTAGTGCTGAACAGTACAGTGAGGTTTTCCCATACAGTACATGGTTTAATAACACATTGGAAAGGGGCTGTGTGTGTGTTTAGAACATCGGATCAGGTCCAGTGCAGACTGGATGGTACTGGATGGTACTGGGTGGTACTGGATGGTACTGGATGGTACTGTACAGTAGGCAACACAATAAGGTGACCGATAGTAAGAATGATTACAGCAACCAACAACACCTTCTCAACTGTGTTTTAATTTCCTGAATGTGCTTTTAAAGATGGTGGCGAATCCGAGCGAACGGCACGACGGGGAGGCGGCGGCGGCTTTCCAGTAAACGATTTTTTTTATAAGGCTATCGATTATCCACGGCGTTTCATTTATGACGTTGTCACTGACACTTTCTACTCCGCCAGCGAACGAGCATGAATCTCCGACCTGACAGATTAGTTTAACTGGTTGACAGATCAGATCAAGGGGATGGATCTGACCCCCCCCCCCACACACACACACCCTCATTATTCTGAGGACACTGATGAGCATTGAGCTGTGTGTGCATTCTGGTACCGCCTCTTAGTGCACTAATGACCTGAGGGCAGACCGTTAGCTCTCCCTCACAGGTAGGATCTTGTCTACCCTGCCCCCAGACTCACACCTCCGCCCCGGGAGGCCTCCCCTGGCGCGGCTGTACTGTCACCTAGGCCCTGGCTCTAATCACAGAGCATCTCACTAAGCCGGGCGTTGGTTTATCTGCAGGGAGCAGGGAGCAGGGGACGAGGCCCTAGCTATTCGCTGCAATTAACCTGGGGCCTTGTAACCATAACAGTGGATAACTGAGTCTCCTCAGGCTAATGGGACCAACGCGGCATGTGGGTCCTAACCTGCATCCGTTTACGAGCAAAACAGTGACACCCCAATTGACTCAGCAAAAATCTTAAATAAATCATTAAGCCAATTCAAATCAGGGATGTTTTCTTCTGTTTGCATGACAAACAAATGATTGAATTGCGAATTGATGAAAATGATTTCTGAGAGGCCTGACTCAGGATCCGACTCCACCGAGTGCATTTCTCACCTACTGTAGATCGATAGATAGAAGGAGAGATTTCAACGTGACATCGCCTTGCCCTGAAAAAGTATCCCTTTTCCAGCCTCATTTCCAAAAAGGAAGAAGGGAATTGCAAATGGAGCCTCCTAAAGCAAGACCTCTTCAAAGCAAGTTCCCGTGAATGACAAGAGACAGCTAACAGTGATGCAGAGACGGGGGGACAGAGACGGATACGATCGATGGACCAGTGCATATGCAGACATGCGTATTGACAAACTCCTGCTGACAATGGGCGAACACTTGGGGCTTATTGGTGGACATGTCAGTCACGCTGGCCATTAGTTTGCATGCATTTCAGGTTGGATGTCCTCAACCTGTGACCATGGGGCACTGGGTACAGCCTGCGAGGCCTGACACGTGCCAACAGACTTTTTTTCTCACATGTCAAATTGGATTTCACTTGGCATCGTTGGAGTGGTGCTCCCTGCTATGTCTGTGTCTGCAGGTACGAGGTAAAAGTTTTTTTGTTTTTTTTGACAGCCTTGAAAACACGACCAAATACAGCCCACTGAAACAGATAGAAATGTAATTTACGGTATTGAGACGTAGAAAATAAACATCTTTGCTTTCCACTTGGTCTGCAAGGCCCTCTTCCTCTTTTGTTCATCCTGATGAAGCTCCGAAAGAAAAAAAAGAAGATCTTCAAAAGAAAGGATGATTGCACTACGAATAAAAAACAGTACTAGAGCTGTTTTTGTATTTCATCTTTTCAAAAGTTACTCCAGATGCATTTCTAAGAATCTGTTCTACTGTCTGTTGGGCTTGTGAAATGTTAACCTGGAGACGTGTTCTCCACTTTGAGGGGTAATAGCTCATGAAAGACAGGCCTCCGACCGGCACCAGAGGGCTGAGGAGTAGCCTGATGTTTGTATTCCTACAAGGCTACAGAGAGCAGGGAATGACAGGCAAATTGACATGCTGCTCAGGAGCCAGAGAGAGAAACTGCCTGATGAATTTGCCAATACTACAGGAGTGATGGGCCTCATATGTGCATAATGGACTGGATGCTTTGCGGTACAGATTGCCTGTCAAGATAAGAAACCATAATGAATGACTTGGAGGAGCATGGTTGTAAAAAGATTAGGCGTTTTTTTAGTTTTTATTTTTTTTATTTTTTTTTTACATCATTTAAAAGACAACGTCGAGCATCATGCCAAGAGAATTTTCTGTTGCAAAACTGTGCTTCAATCCTCAGCCGTAGGAGAGACTGCTGTTTGGGGATTCCTCAAGCCAGATGTTATGTATTACAAAAATACAACGTTTTCTTCTAGCGAATATAACTGTCAAAATCAGAGAGGGGAATAAATCTCTGATCATTACGCGACTATAAAAACACTATAAATAATTTCACTGTTAAAATAAATAAATAACTATGGATTATTCAATAATGTCATATCATCCCACATTTCATCAGTAAATGCTTTACTTAAAAGTGAATTGAGGGATATCCTTCACTGCTGCTGGACTGTGACTAGTAAATGGTTTAGTAGAGAGGCAGACAGGAGAGAAAGGAGGCTTGAGAAATGAAAATGGGGGAGTTTCACTGAAACCCTGGGGTGAATAATGGACTGTAGCTTCCCAGGGATCCAGCGCTCTTGGTGGTAGGAGGTTAATATTCTCACATGTCATTAGATGTGTTGTCTGGGCTGATGGCTCATTGAATCAGGTAGCAAATGATTTCCTCATGCGGCAGAGGACAGGGCCACTTCAAAGGGAAGGGTCTGAGGTCAGGACAGCTCTCTGCTTTGATTAATGACTTGGGATCAGCCGAGGTTGCCTGTAGGTAGGTAAGAATGTGACGCTGGATTGGATTTGAAGGGGGCTGACTTTTTAAGATGGATTTGACCTAGGCCCGGCCAGGAAAACTTGCAGATAACATATTTTGGCTGGTCTGATAGGTTTCGACATAAATAATAAAAAAAGGTAGCTTCCCCCTCTGGCTTATGCAATTGTAAAAATGAGATGTCCAACTTGCTGGACTGTCCATTCCTCTGGCAATGTTCTCTTCAATGTCTGAAATGTGGTGAATTTATAACATCTTGGGGTACCTTTGTTTCTTCATAACAGTACTAAAGTTGGTTGAAAATGATCATCCAATTTTACATTTTGTAGTATGTCATCCAAATGTGTGCTGAAAAATCTACTTCACGGCAACTAATCAATAACATCCAAACGCCTAATAAATCAACGCTCCTGAAAGACACTTGAACGACCTCTCTCTGGCTACAGGACAAAAAGACCTTCACCCTGACCCACATAGAATCGTCTGGGACTTGCTGCCACAATTGTAAACTTTCTTCACAACGCCGTTCCAAATAATAATTGAAAAATAAACCGTTGGATTGTTTAATTGGAATTAGGCCCGCGGTTCGCCTCCGAAAGGCTTTAAACCAGCTGAACCACCTGGGCTTTAAACCAGCTAAACCACCTGGGCTTTAAACCAGCTAAACCACCTGGGCTTTAAACCAGCTAAACCACCTGGGCTTTAAACCAGCTAAACCACCTGGGCTTTAAACCAGCTAAACCACCTGGGCTTTAAACCAGCTAAACCACCTGGGCTTTAAACCAGCTAAACCACCTGGGCTTTAAACCAGCTAAACCACCTGGGCTTTAAACCAGCTAAACCACCTGGGCTGTCATCCTCATGGGCCCCATTATCACCTACCTTATTAGTTTTGGACTCAACAGAGTAAAACGTGAGCGCAGCCACAATCTTTGATCTCTCACGCGCTGACACAAATCCTTTCAAGTCCTACCGACGTTCTCCTGCGAAGGTAATTAGCACTAATTAAAAGCTTTCCAGCTGCCTTGTGCGCCCTACACTTTTTTTTTTTTGTTCCTCCAGAAAGACATTGTCCCCGCAGGTGCCTCGGCCTCCCATGTTTACCATGTGGACGTCATTCACATTCTTCCCCTCTTATTCACAGATCCTGATCAAGGAGATTAGCCCCAACTATTGTTCGGAGATGATGAAGGAGTTTAGATGAGGGATGGTGGCTAACCTCTGGCCTGTCTGTAGACCTTACAAAGCCTCAGTAACATCTGGCAAAGTGTTTAGCTTGTGAGTGATTGTGTATAAAACTGTCATGAGGGCAATGGCCATTTTGTTTTGCACATTCTCTGTTGTTGATAGGAAGTAAGAAGTTTCCTTGGCTTACTCCTGGGGGTCGATGATTTGGTGTTAGATCATATTGTTTGGATTGTATTTATTGTTTATATTGTTTAGTATTATTTTGTTGTGAAGCACTTTGTGACGTATGTCTAAAAAAATTAAATAAGTGCGATTGAAGTACTTTTAACCTCTTAACCTTTATGCCCTATTTGACTCATTTCCACCTAAAAAACAGGCCCAAACTAAACTACTTACAACATTAGAAATATGATGATCAGATGCAAAAGCAAGATGCCTTTTGATAGGTAACACCTTGAAGCTTTGTGTGGATCTGCTCAGATCATAGTTCAGAATAACATGCTACACATGACAAGGAGAAAGAATAATCAATAAACAATAATCAAATTAATACTCAAATTAAAGCAGAATTTGTCCAGCTTGAATATGCACTGTAATAGAACAGTGAGTGGTGTTGAATACACATTTTAAGACTCTTCTTTAATGTTAGACATGAAAATAAGATTTCGAAGTTGGAATTAATTTGTTGCCATAATTTAAACATCATTAGTTGAAGCAGTAGGAAACGTTAAGTGCAGAAGGTGCAGGTGTGAGTGCTAATCTGCTTCCGAAAGACCAAGAAAAGTGCTAATGAAACGAGTCTAGTTGTCATTACATGCCACCACCTTCTCAGTTGAAAGAGGAGACACATTGACATCTTTGGTGAAGACATGTTTGTTTGAAGACAGGCAACACTAGAACATTGAGGGTATACCGGTCCAGAGGCGTATATATATATATATATTTCAGGAATACATACCCTAACACCATTTTTCTGTTGCAAATTGGATGACACTTCAGCGTTCAGTGTGTTAATAACCTGGTCGGAAGGTGTGTGGTGCTGGTTAGTGCCTCTGTAGGTCATTAGAATAATCTTCAGACATAGAAACCCTAAGTAAATACCATAGCGGATGATCATGTTTGGAACCTTGATGTTTTTTTGTTGTTTTTTTGATACACCAACAGCACGTTAAAAAAGGCATCTTCTGTAACCTTACCCGTTTATCCATTATCCTCTTTAAAAACAACAACAAAACAACAACAAAGCCACAAAGAGAGAGAGAGAGAGAGAGAGCGAGTCTAGCCAAATTCACTTGTAATTCCACGTGGCAGTCGACATCATTAGCCGTCATTTCCCAGCCCACTTCAGTTACATGTGAAGTGCTCTTTATGGCGTAATGAGCCAAGACTCTGAAAAGATTGCCACTTCAAAAGGCTCTCCCGAAAGCTGTCGTCCGTGTAGCATGCAGACATGTCAAGCTGGGATTAAACGTTCTCCCATAATCATTCCTTTGTTTTCAAATAGGTCAATTGTTTATCTGCACCTTGGGTGATGGCCATCAAGGGTATGCAGGACTGTAGCAACATTGAGACAAGGAGCAATATAGAATAGAATTGTCATAGAAGATTGTATGATATTCACTTTAACGCTGACATGAAGTTGACTGTAAAATCAAATGATTGTAAAATCAAGTGTTATCTTTGGCAAACTCTGTCTCTGATTTGACTGTAAAGGCATAAATCACAGCCCTGGATATCTTGATTGAAGAGGTCCCTGAGCATTTTGTCCATAGTCTAAGTGCATCTTTGTGAAGTCATTTACCCAGCCTAAAGAGCATAAACTTCACTCAAGGGGGTATTTGCTTTGTATTCAACAGTGTGATTACCCTGGCAGGAAGCACATCATTGACCTTTAGCATTGATTCCCACAGCCCAAATATGGTCAGAGGTCCTTGTTTAAAAGAAATGCTAAAAGAGGACAAGTGCCTATCGAAGAAATAACATCTTTGAGGGGGTTGGGGGTGGGGGGGGGGTGAATCTCAAGACATGTCTTGGGTTTTTCTTGTGTGATCTTTGGGAAAGGGTGAGGCTCATTGTGTCATTTTTGGGGGTTTTGGGTTTTTTTGGAGGGGGGGGGGGGGGGGATCAACTTCATTTGTTGACCTCATGCCATGCTAAGTCATGTGGCTTTGCTTTCCAACAACAGTGTCCCCTGGTTGCATTATTACAATAGCCTACTGTATTGCAGCTCTGTGTGAGGGAAAAAAGGGCAGTGGTTTTAAAATGAGAAACACCAGGCCCAGCATACTATACTTAATTAGCCGTTTTATGGGATTTATGAACATTTCCTGATTTAGAACACGAGGGTTCAGTTGTAAATCACGCTGGAAAGTGGCCCTAATTATTATGTGAAGAGATGCTCCCCTCCATCTTGTCTTACAAAAACAGGCCTTTGTCCAAGGACAATAATGTGTCATCATTGCTGCCGGGGCCTCCTGCCTCACAGGGACATTGAGCCTAGGCAGCCGCGGAGAGGGGGGGGGGCGGCTTCTCAGGGCCTTTAAGAAGAACTACAGTAAATCTTCAAACAATTTATCGTAACAATGGCCACGGTGTAAAAGGGGAGGGAAAAGACGCAGGAAACAGATGAATAAGCAACATCCATTACCGGGGCTTGACCTTGGGAGCAGCCCCACCACCAAGACGCACATTTCTCACCAAATGGCTGCAGATTGGGGCTGACAAGCCCGCGGTGGAAACGCACCGGCCCCCCTCACAAGGTTACCTACCCATCATGCATTTCTGGAGCTCGGAGAAGCGAGGAGGAGGGTAAGAGGGGGAGAAGAGAGAGAGAAGAGGGGGAGGAAGGAGGAGAGGTGGGGGGGGGAGAGAGAGAGAAGAGGGGGAGGAAGGAGGAGAGGTGGGGGGGGGGGGAGAAGAAGGGGGGGGGCGGTTGTTGAGGTAAGGGAGCCATGAATGAAAAATCACCATAATAGGTCTAGAGTTTATTTTAAAGTGAAACAAAATGGCTCAATTTGGGCACTTAGCCTGCCAGAATTGGTGCAAGTGAGATACAAGAGCAACATACAAGAGGACAGCCAAATCAGTCCCCAGATAAGTAGGCAATAAGGGCCAAACAAAGCCAGATGTCCAACGGGCTTAACAATTCACTGGAGGAGAAGAAGAAGAAGAAGAAGAAGCCTTGAATGCCGTCTCATTCTGAGAGGGCCCGGGTCTTCACCATTAAGCTCTCTCAAAGACAGACACATTCTTAACACTGAAGAAGACGAGCTCCCATTCACAGCTGTTTGGAATAAAGGCCCTGGAAAAAAAAAGGGCCGCACGCAAACTATATAATGAATATGGGTCTGGGCAATATGCATTTGTCGCCTCGCCGAGCCAATTACGACGCAGGACGTCACGTTAAACAGCGGTGTCTCTTCTTAACTCCTGTCCCTCTCTTTAGATCAGTGCCTCTAAACCATTAGGCTGTTGACGAAATGGCTTCCGTCATCGTCTGCTTTGAAACAACAAGCTGACACGGAACCCTTGAAAGGGGAGCGAACACTTGACCTCGTCACGCTGCACACGCGGCACTGTACTAATTAATTGCCTCACAGTGCTCCTCCGTGGCACACGATGACACGTACTACTGTAGGCCTCTCCCCAACAAAACAATGGCTTGGTGTTTTTTTTTTTTGCATGTCGTAAGCTGTTCAGACAATTAATTCAATCTGAATACCCTCCAATTAGCCACTGAAGCAAGAGGTCCCAAGCCTAAGTCAGGAGACCATACACTAATCTCGGTAATACAAACTGACACGCGTAGGTCTAGGGCCTCCCAAAGACAGGGAGGTAACAATTATAAGACAAATCAAGGTATCAAATATCGGACTGTTTTCAAAGGAGCATAGGAGCTTTGCAATATTTTTTTTCTTCTAATATCAACACAAATTAGTCACACGGGAACTGTTTAATAAAGTAGACTTCACGAACGATTTAATGAAAAATAATATTGCCATTGTCCTTAAGTGATGTAGTTATGACTCTTGAAAAGTAGATTTGATCTCAATGAGACGAACCTGGATGAATAAAAGGTCAGATAAAAAACCCACTTGACTTGTTGGATCCCCCTGTAGCTCTACATAACAACCAACATAAAGCCTCATGAACAGCCAAGCAGACGCCTAATGAAGCACCTGAGAGTAGTAAGTGGGGAAATAGCCCTTAAACTATTAACTAAGTCCTCGCTCTCCAGAACTGGTGACTGAGAAAAAAAAACGTGATTGAATTAGTGCACAGTTTAATTACTAACCATGTTAAATCGGAGCCTTGAATCTAATTGAAGTTCTTCATGCTCCAGCTGCCCTGGCCAAACAATTTGCGGCAAAAAAAAAATTGAATGAGCAACCTGACTTTTTCTCTGTATTGATTATTATAACATTTGGAGAGTCCCTGGAGTTTTCCCAGGCAGGGCTGTACAAGACCAAATTGTAAAACATTACTCACAATACCGCATATGTTATAATCGCAGAGAGAACTTACTTAAAATTCAATCCACTTTGGCATCGTTATCATGTATCAACATAATGAATGACTCCTTCAGAGTATGGTAATTATAATTTGATAAATCATCAGCAGAAAATTAACTGGATGTCAAAACATTCATTGGAAAGGGTGATGAATCGAGGATGATTGTGGTGATGAATTGTGTTAATCTGCGCAGTATGAATCCAGTGAAATGGCTAAGCAGCCCAAGATGGATGGGGCAGAGAAAGCTGCAAGGTCAGAACACAAAGACACAGGGAGGAGGAGATTGGAAGAAAAGCCGTGCCTATGCACATTTTTACCAGAGTAATTTCTCTTCCTGTTTTTTTTTTGTGTTTTTTTTTAATGTATTTTTTTTTATTTATTTTTTTAGTTCTTCTCTGTTTTGATTAGATTGTTACTGTACATACCTAAAGCATCTATACCTAGTTTTTGCAACACTTTTGATCAAATTTTTTCCCTTTTGACTAAAGCTTATAAAAAGACACACCACCATTCCCTGTAACCTCAAAACCCCATGGCCCATAATTATGATTCCCTCTTGGACGTCCCCGATGTGAAAGATGTGTCTGGTAAGTGAGAGAGGTCAACCAGGAGTCCAGATATTTATTACACGTACCGCAACCAGATGGAAGCAGCACATTCATCACAGGACACTGTCATGGCGGTAACACCCGTTCCCCATAAAAACGCTTCTCTCTCTCCCCAGCATGCCCACTGGCCTCGGCTGGTGTTTACAGCAACAAACCCTGGGTTAGCACAACGCCGACTCTGTTTAATCATCCCCACCCTGCTCCACCTCCCCCCGCCCCACCCTGACCAAAGACGAAGGATGGTTATTTTTTAAAAACTTTTACTTTTATCAATACTTGCTGCTGGCTGGCCTGTAGCTCTTGGATGCATTAAGAGGCTTAGCAGGGGCAGGGGAAGGGGCAGGGGCAGGGGAAGGGCGTTTCTGACACTTGCTCCCTCCTTCATCAGTCCCCCTCATCGTCCCCCGTCGGTGACAATGAAAAGATTTCACAATACCGCCAGGCAGAAACTCATTCCACCAGTCATCCATCATTCTCCGTCCCGGCAGCCGTTCCACTGACCTAATGCCTGCCTGCGTGCGTGTGTGCGTGCGTGCGTGCGGTCGGCCCCAGCCTTCTTAAAGGACCCCTTCATTAGTGCTACTTATCCCGAGACATGCAGCCGGGCCCTGGGGCAGGGCTGGGGGACTGACTGAGGCCCGTCACGCTCGGGGGAACCAAGATCCTAGCTCTCCCATTCACCTCCGTCCGGCGACTGCAGGGGGACCGTATTGTGTGTGACACCGTTGTCTCACAACAACTATTCCCCTCCACAGGCTAGTGTCCCCATGATCACAAACACAGTTGGGATCCTGTGTTTGTACAGAGGGGGGATTCCAAGATGATGTTTAGAGAAATACGGCAGTGAGATATACGACATTACACATCTAATACACAAACAGCACATAAAACCCCACACCAACTGTAACAACAGCAGTAAATACATCACTGCGTCCCCAAAGAAGTAATTTGTGTTTTGTTTTAAAATCGTATTTTAAGCGAAGATAAATCTGCCTAAATCCCGACTTTTACTGAACCTGTGGACGGCCTCCCCGTCTTCTCCTCTCCTTTTATCTCTGCTCTCTCCTCATCCCCTCCTCTCCCCTTCCTTTTACCTCCCCATCCCCTCCCCTCCTGCGCTCTCTCCCCCCCCCCCTCCTCATCCACTCTCCTCCCCCCTCCTCATCCCCTCCTCTCCTCTGCTCTCTCCTCATCCCCTCCTCTCCCCTTCCTTTTACCTCCCCATCCCCTCCCCTCCTGCGCTCTCCTCCCCCCCCCCTCCTCATCCACTCTCCTCTGCTCTCCTCATCCACTGTTCTCCTCTGCTCTCCACTCCTCTCCTCATCCCCTCCCCTCCCCTCCTCTCCTCCCTCCCACCGCGTGGGGCAGTAGGTGGGGTTCAGCGGGGTCTCCATGCTGCTGTGGGTTGGCCTCCCTCTCCCTGCCGCAGACAGGGCCAAGTTCACACACGGCTCTGGTGAGTGTTAGTTAACACACAGGAGGACGGGGGGCTGGGAGTGCTCTCTGACCCAGCGTTGGCTATTATAGAGAGATTATTCCCCAAACCTCAGAGCTCACTTTCCTGGCACATTTCCCTCATCTCTAGCTAGCTCACGGTTCTGCCTGTCTGCCTGCCGCTTCATCTGTTATGACTGTCTACTGTGACCGGTCTCTCTCTCTCTCTCTCTCTCTCTCTCTCTCTCTCTCGCCAGTCTCTGAAGAGAAGCTGTGTTTTGCCTGGCCCATCATTTGGGTGGAATTAACTCTCGCTCCATCTTTATTGGCTTTAACTTGAAGAGAAAGGCCAAAGAAAAGTGATTATCGTAAACTAAACACTTGGCTAAAATCATACACGATGTATAGTTTTGATGCCATACGCCAGGTCTCGCCTTCAGTGGCTCCCAAACTGTAAGTTGAGAGATGTATAAATCACGAAGCCCTTGGAAGTACAGTACGTGATAACGCACGCGCGCGAGACGTGATGCGTTCATATAGTCAACAAATATAAATGTTTTCAAAAAACCGGCTCAACGGTCATAAACCCTTCATCCATTAGCCTCTGGGGCTTGGAAACCCACCGCTCCGCTGAACTCTCAAAGCCGCTACAGTACAGCTGTGTGAAATGTGGGGGCCTTGGAAGTCCTTCTATCCATCAAGAACCCTAATAGTGCTTTACAGAACAGATGTGAAACTAAGCGTAACAGTACAGCAAGTGCTGTGATATTCTATGACTGCCGTGCCTTGGGGGGTAAACAGGAAAACTAGACACGCTGTACAAAAGGGCACGCATCAGTGTACATACACTACTTTAGATATGTTCGACGGAGAAATAACGAGGGGAGAAAATAACCTTCTTGACTCTCATCAGAGGGGGATCTGTGTTCTTTAGTGAGGTTCAAAACGGTTCTCCTATGTGCGCCGATGTTTGCTCTTTGCCTAGTTAACAGCCACAGGCGGTGGCTGTGGTGGTGGAGGCTGGCGTGGAGCTGTGCTGAGGAAGGGTTAGACAGACTGCTCTGCCAGGGGTCTCGTACCTCCCACTCTCCACCCACGGGGCGCTGACCGCTGGACTCCCGCGCTATCGCATATGAAAGTCAGCGTCCCACACCGTCACATGGTGAAGATGTTGTATAAAAGGTGAGGTTCTCACGTGGCGTGTTAAACCAACGACGCCGAAGACTATTTCCATAAATAGCCGATTTTCTCGCACGTGCGTGGCGAGCGACCGTGGCTGTAGCCGTCTCGTTGAGTAAATGAATCCTTCAATGGACGCACGCAAACACCCCCCAAATGTGTCGATGAAAGCACACAAACACTGAAGTGCATGCAACAAATAACCCCCGCCCTCCCCCCCCCGGCACTCCCCCCCCCCAACCTGTGCGGCAAGCACAGCTCATATCCTTCTATTCTGTTAACTATCAGCAATTATCTCCCTGTCACAGCTCCTGGTGACAAATTTCCCCCATATCCCGCCTGGCAGTATCATCAACCGGACACAAGCCTCATGTGATGGAAACTAAATCACCAGCCCTGCTCACAGGCCTGACAGACAAATGTGGTGCCTTGGAAAAGCTAGGCCCATCACTCTGAGCAGGGGGGAAAAAACTCCTCTCTCTCTCTCTCTCTCTCTCTCTTTCTCTCTCTCTCTCTTCCCCTCTCTCTCTCTTGCTCACTCACCCCCCTCTCTCCCCCCTCTCTCCCAGTTGACCTTTTTTTCTCCATGAGAGGAGATTAAATACCGCAGATTCTGTATGTATGGTCTGTTTCCAAAATATGAGAATTATTAATGGGCTTCACAGAGGGCCCGTTTAATCTTCTGCCAAGTCCCAGTCATCGTTTTACCTTGGGCTGATTTTTCCTTACAGATGGGCCCAGAAAAACAGGAACTATGCCTTACCCTTACTGCAAAGGCAAAGGAAGTGTGTTGCAAGCAGTGACTGGGAGATAATAGCCTGATAAAAACCAATCTCTTTTATAGCAAAGAGTGTAATTGTGTAAAGACAATGAGATTAGGATGTTAGGAATCAGACAACACACAAACACATTTAAACCACTAAGTGGTTCGGGGGACAGAAACGCTCACGTGTTTTTAGTCCTTTCAAAAGATGACAAGGTACATGTTGTGAACAGCACACTGTGCTGAATCAAACAGAAAGTGCTGATGTTAAACTAGTAATGGAATGAGCACCCCGTCTTACACACTTGTTAGCTATTTTGGACACGTAGTAGCAGCTAAACAATAGCAACACCAGTGAGAAAGTAAACTAATACTTTTGATAGTTATATAGCCCACCGCCAACCCCCTCTACCCCCCACCACACACACACACACACACACACACACACACACACACACGTCTCCCTCTGAACTCACGGTCCACTTTTGTGCTATTTTGGAAGCATAGTAGTAGCTAAACAATAGCAACACCAGTGACAAAGCAAAATAAACTTTTCATAGTTCCATAGCCCACCGCCAACCCCCTCTCTCTAACACCCCCCACACACCCCCCCACCCCCACACCCCCCCCCCCCCCCCACACACACACACTTTAGTGCTATTTCAGAAGTATAGTAGTAACTAAACAATAGCAGTGACAGGGCAAACACCCCCCCCCCACACACACACACACACACTCCCTCTGAACTCCCAGTCCATTCCCAGTGGCCCAGGGTTGATCCCCCAGTGCGTTGTTTGGAACAGGGACACAAAAAACCTCCCTCCCCTGAAACCTGCATACCTGCAGCCACACGCCACTTCTCACACGAGACCTGCATACCTGTGGTCCTCTGTGGCTCAGTTAGTAGAGCATGGTGTTAACAACACTAAGGTTGTGGGTTTGATTCCCGCTGGGACCATCTATACTGAAAAAAAATAAATGTGTGCACTCACTGCAACGTAAGTCGCTTTGGATAAAAGCGTCAGCTAAATGGCAGATATTATTATTATTATTATTATTATTATGATTATACCTGCAGCCACATGCCACTTCTCACACGAAACCTGCATACCTGCAGCCACATGCCACTTCTCACACAGGGGTCACAAGTCAGGCCCCAAAGCCAGAATGACGTGTCAGTCAGAGGAACGCGACACAGGGGGCTAGTAAATCACTCTCGTCTCTCTGACCTCGTGGCCCATTGAACCCGGGCTGTTGAACAACAAGACAGCTGATTGGTCGGTTTGTCTGGGACGAGTTAAGGCTTTAATCTGTTGGTTTTAAGTTGTTGTTGTCTGTATCTGTACTGCCCTCAGGCAGAGATCAGCTTAAACGTTTCAGAGAGAAGTGTTTTTGCGTGTGTCACTGAAAAGGGGCCGTCTGTGTGGGCTGTGACAGCACCCCCTCGAATACTTTCGCAATTTCCTCCTCTTTCATTCTACTTCAGCAGCCGATAACTAAGAACATTAGTTTTATGCGACTTGCCAAGCTTAAATGAAAAGAGAGCTAACCCTAATGACACTACAATTAATTGCCCCAATAGACAGACATCCATGAGACAAGATATTGACTTCATTACGGATAATGAATTATACCATTAAGTCACCAGGGTCACCTTGTGTATCAGACAAGCCGGCTAATATATTGGCATTTTCCTAGAATAAGATAAATGCAGATATGAATGATTAAGCCGATTAGAGGATGCCTCATCCACTGAGGCACGCTCTCCCATGAGCCTCCTGGAGCTGAGTGCTGTGTGTGTGTGTGTGTGTGAGAGTGCGTGCATGCGTGCGTGTGTGTGTCTCTGTGTGTGTCTACTCTGTGTGTGTGTGTGTGTGCACGCGTGCATGTAGGACCCATAACAGATCATAGCTCATCAAGCTGCAGATTGATTCACACTGCCATCTTAATCATTACAGCAAGATTCTAATCTCCAAGGCGGATGTTAATCACAACAATAGTCATAACAGTTTGTTGATCTCACACAATTTACCATGCAATTACTGAATTAAAATGTAAATGTGAATACACTGTTGTTACGAGATTAATGAAAGTGTTATTACATGGCTATAGAGGTAACTTAGTTGCTTAAGTTGAAACTGTTCCACCTGAACAGTTTCTTCCCCATGGCAGTGGGGGCTCACAACCAAGCCCCCTGCCTCTCACTGACTCTGGGACTTCCACCCCCCTCCCCCACCCTGTCACACAAACAATGCACTGACAGTGTAATTTATAATTATTTAAAATTACTCTAATTTATAGTGTACCTGCCCCACAACCATTTCACAGCCTCTAGCCTCATTGCCATTTAGTCTCACACAGCCTACAATATGTATTGTTCTGCTGCTTTTTTGTAAATTTGTTATTGGTATTTTGTTAATATTTTGCTATTTTGTACATTTCTTGTCAATATTTGCTATTTGTTTTTTATGTCCATGCACCAACCTCACCAAGTCAATTTCCTGTATGTGCAAATATACTTGGCCAAATAAAAGAATTCTGATTAGTGTTTTTTTGTGTACATTTGACATATATTTGGGAATTCTTATTTCTCTAAATTTGAGGTGTGCTGCAGTTGATGCTTCCATGCTAAAAACCAACCAACTCACTCCAAGTCAGGTATAATGTCAGCATTCAACCTTCTGTGAACGTTTTCATTTGAGAAGAGATGAGACCTGATAAATCATCGGGCCGCCTCCCCCTGTGAAAGATCAACCCCTCCTGAAACTCTGTGTTACATAATGGCCGTTTTGCCCTTGGCATTCAGATGGCTCCACCATGGAATCTATAGAGGGCCACATTCCCAGCCCTGTGGGACGCCAAACCTAATTAATAACTCCTTCCACCTCCCTTTCTCACCCGCTCCTCCATCTTTACCAATATTTCATTTGGCAGTGTCCACACACACAGAAGTTCAGGCAGCCTTCTCTCCGTGACCTTGGCATTTCTTCTGTGGCTCTGATTATTGATAATTTTCCGCCTGCAGTGGCCTCTTCTCATTTATCATGATTATTGCTGAATTTTTAAACTGTCATCTGTGAGCGTGGATCAATGGCTGTCGACTGCTCCTTTGTCATATTGGCAGCACCAACAGCCTTCCCTTTCTAAATGAGGCACCTCTTGCATCTCTATCTACTACCTGTCCATCTCCGTGGCGACTCAATCCTTTGTGAGGTCAGTCTATGCATCATTCGTCCAATCAAAGCCTGACACTTTTATATCCGGTGCAGCAATGCAGTTTTATACCGTCAACAATCTACAAATGAAATAAGAGTTTACTGTACGAGGGCACATCCACACCCACACACACACACACACACACACACACACACACACACACACACACACACACACACACGCTCAGGTTAACCATAAAGACGCCCGTGCTTGCCTACCCAAGGTCAAGGGAATGCATTTCAAAGATAACACGCTTTATTGAATTATGCAGAGAGAGAGATAGAGATAGAGAGAGAGAGAGAAAGCCCTTTAACCTGCATTTACAATATTGCAGTTGACAATCCAATTGCTTGGCTGTCAAATTCCACATGTAATAAGGACAGATCTGGCAAATTGATTAATGAACCCTCCTCACACCAAACTGAGCCACTGCTAACTGATACCCAGACACAACCAAACCATGATCTGTCTGTCTCCCTCAAGGACTAGTACTGCACCTGTAGTAATGAGCCACATCACATAACCACAACATCACCCAGTCAGCCTTCCCCTCTCTCTCTCTCTCCCTCTCCCTCTCTCTCTCTCCCTCTCTCTCCCTCTCTACACCTATTCCGCCATATTCTCCTCCTCTTTCGGGTGGCTGGGCAGGCCTGACAAGCGGATTCCTTTTCTTTTGGATGTATTAAAGGCACTTTCCTGCTCTGACAGGCTGCTCTGTTCTGCCACCTCCAAACTCAGGCTTCACACTACGCTGGGCAGCCACTGCGTCTTGACAGACCACTGTCACTTCCCATCAAACTCTCTGTAGATCCTGTTCTCCCCCCTCCAAGCACGCAGACCCACTTTCCCAACCAGTGCAATTATTTTTTTTGACAAGCCATCCATCAGCTTTAACTTTAAAGCACTTTCCTCACTGATATCCATTGTTACACTCCTGTGCTTTGTTATGCAGCCCGGCATGGGAGAATATGATAGCAGACATTCAAACTAGCCGACCATGTAAATCCACTTCTCACTGCTTTCTTTCAAGTCTTTTTACGTTCCACATTTTTTTATTTTTTTATTTTTTTTGGGGGGGGGGGTGAATTATGCATATTTGTTGTGCGTAATATGCCCTTGTCAAATCCTATTAACGTGCCCTAAATTGCGTCGTCAGTAAAGGTTATCATTTCTCAGTCAGCTATCGGAGGGGCGTGGGGTACCGTCAGAGAGAGATCAGCAGCTGTACTGTTTATCCCACCGTGGGTTGACAGCAAATGATGATTAGAGACGGGATCCTCTTGATTCTGGCAGTGATGAGTCATCAAGCTTTGTGTGATCTGACAATAACACAACCGCTACCGTAGAAAGACTGGGTTGTCAGTATAAAATGAGTGTAGCTTCGGTTCGTCAACCATGATGAAGCAAAAGGAACCAACCGTCACTGGTGAATATAAGACTGAATGCTAGAACTGTAATAAACTGGTATCACCGTTGCAGTGGATGACCCAAGCACCACTAATTCCTACTCTTGCAACACACACACAAACACACACACACACATTTCCGTTTTTGGAATTCTGCAGTATATATTCTGAGCCAAGGCACAGTAGAATGAAAGGCCTTGTGGCTTTGCGGCCAGGTCACCACAATTAACTGCCATCAATACTAACAGGGGAGCAGGCCATCCATCTGGGACTAGACTACATAATTAGAATGACAGCTTTGGACATTTGGGCTGATGCAGAATCTGTCTTGTGCCGCGAGGAACATTAATTAAAATCTCAGTGTGAGAGTTGAAGACAGGGAGGTGGTGGTAGGGTGGGGGGGGTGGGGTGGGGGGGGAGCATCTGAAGGACTCAGGGGGATGGACACCCCCTCCCCCTGGGTGACATTTGCTATGTCCTAAGAGTAGCTGGACGCCTACGGACTCTGACGCCCTTTTCCCACAGAGATAACGATAAAATGTCTGAAAAATATTTCCCAGTGTTTTTTTGTCTGACCCCTGTTTACAGAGGCCTTGATGTACTGTGATTTACCCGAGTCACCCTGTTTACACGCAGGTGAAGTTGGAGGGGAGAGTTGGGGAGCATTGGTGGGCCTCTGCCCCATTTACAGGAGACCAGCATTTTACCAGGACCATGACTAGCTCTGCCGCAGGCAAAAGATTTAGTGGTATGTCCTACCCCAGGTCAGTTCACACAGACAACAGTAAATTACCAGTAAATTACTGGGACATGCCTGTCAACGGTGCTTCCGTGTGGCGATGAGACACAGTGTGGCTGAACACCGTACCGGCTTCCTCCCCTTTACTGGACATCAAAAAGTCTTACACTAACTGTATGCAAGAACAAAGCTGTTCAGGTCTGCTTCTATTCAGAGATAATAACGACAGCGTCTCTAAAAGCCCTGTCAGGACAGTTTATTACACACCGGCAGGCCAAATGAAACACGCAGGCTCCCTGGTTTTCATCTCAACTTTGCAGCAACAAAGTGTGAACATATGGTTATGAATGACCCAGATGGTCTGTGCGTTCCCCGAGTCTGTTGACTTAACTTCCTCTATCATGAGATTGTTAAAATGTACAACAATTAAGCAGGTGTTGATAAGACACAACAGGCCCGTCCCTATGATCTGCTACTTACTGGTGATTATAACCACTAAGTGCTCAGCGTAATCTCTCTCTCGATACGATGACATGTTTGGTCTGCACTTTGGCATATTTAACCAGGGAACTAATAATCTGCAGGTTGTCACAGCTGTCCAAGGCATACACAGAGACGAGCCGCCCTAAGTGACAATATGTCAGCATTTGTCATCCAGATGAAACGATGTTTTTTTTTGTGGTTTTTTTAATAAATCAAAGTGACCCCTAGCTGAAGCCAAACAGATGCAACACCTGGACATGTAAATTCTTGAGTAATGGATGCCATAAATTTACATGGGAAGACCTCAGATTTAATAACGGTGTGCACAGCTGTGAGGTGCCGCGAAGCTTCCATTTGCTTTAATGTATAGGACTGTTTCGGAATACCAAGTGTTATTTGTTTCCATCAATCAATTCTTGGAACCTTTGATTTTTTTTTGTGCTTCACAGCGCCAAGGAGTAGTTCTTTGTAATCGGTTTAGAATTTGATAACCTCTAATATCCAACCAGCACCTGTATCTAACCTGTGTGTGTGTGCGCGTGTGTGTGTGCGCGTGTGTACACGTGGATGTGTGTGTGTGTTTGTGTGTGCATGCCTGCCTGCCTGCGTGTGTGGATGTGTGTGTGTATGTGCCTGCCTGCCTGCCTGCGTGAGTGTGTGTGTGTGTGTGTACGTGCGTGCGTGCGTGCGTGTACGTGCCTGCCTGCGTGCGTGTGTGTACGTGCCTGCCTGCCTGTGTGCGTGTGTGTGTGTGTGTGCCTGCGTGTGTGTGTGTGTGTGTACGTGCCTGCCTGCGTGCGTGCGTGCGTGCGTGTGTGTGTGCCTGCGTGTGTGTGTGTGTGTGTACGTGCCTGCCTGTGTGTGTGTGTGTGTGCGTGCGTGTGTGTGTGTGCCTGCGTGTGTGTGTGTGTGCCTGTGTGCCTGTGTGTGTGTGTGTGAGTGAGAGAGACAGTGAGAGTAGTGTAGTCAGGGCCGGCAGTAGAGGGTTAACCACCTTGCTGCTGTCACTGTATTAATCACCATTGATGTGTGCTCTTCTAAAAGGATTGCTGCAGGAAATAAAGACACCATGGTGTCAGCTGCAGTGCCCTGATGTGACTCCATCAGACAAGTGGATGCTTATTGACAAGGCGAGAAAGGGGGGAGAGAGGGAGCAATCAGTCCCCGAGTCAGTCACCTTGGCACTGACGCAATGTCATGAAAGTCCACACCATTATTCCTCAGACCGCAGAGGAGCATTACTTAAAGTCAAACATCTACACAGGCTGAATGTCACAAGAAGGGCGGACACACACTCACACACCCGCACGTACACACACACACACACACGCACAGACAAACACGCACGGGTGCATGCACACGCACACGCACACACACACGCACACACACACACACACACACACACACACACACACACACACACACTCCCCAGCAGCCCTCCCTCTCTTAACCCCTCCCCTGCACTCCCATGGCTGTCCATAGATCAAAGTGCAGAGTGTGGGTCCTTCCATCAGCTCTGCAGGGAGGAGACGAGGGCGCAGAGCCATTTATTGACATTTCTTGACAGCTTGCATTTCAAGGCGCACACAAAATGAAACTTAACTGCATCTTAATGTTAAATACCCTGGAAACACTACATTTCATGGTAGGTGATGCTTACTGCTCAATAAATATAAATTAAGTTCCAGGGCCAAATTTAAGGAGTTTTATAGTTGGAGTTGTAATTTAATGAGCGGTAGCTCATGACCGCTTCAGTATTCCCATTAATTAGATTCACTTCTTGCTGAAGAGGTCTGATCGTTATTACATGCCTCAAAAGTTAAAGTAATTTAATTTCATCCATTTTATTTCATTTGGGGAAAAAAGAAAAAAATGATTGCAGGGAAATATGACACATTAGTGTGAACAAACACAAGGAGAGGTCCAGAGAGAGCTGGACCTGGATGAAGGCAGCATTAAAGCCCTGTTGGAATGTATTAGTAAAACACATTAAAATGCACAGTGTGGGAAATTACCAGAGCAAATGAATAAATCGACCACTTAGGACAGTACAGCCTACTCACTGGCCTGTTCACCTATTCATAGGCCTACTGCTTTAAGGGATCCTCCATGGAGGGATTCTGTTAGGTTTCAGAGGAGTTTGAACACATAGGTGCTTCACCAAGTTAAGCAAATTTTCCACATCGGTGATTCACCAGTTAAGCATATTTTCCTTTGCTGAATGTCCTAATTTGACTAATTTCTGCCTAAAAACCAGACCCACACTAAACTGCTTATAACATTAGAAATATAAAGTTCAGCCGCAAAAGCAGGATGCCATTTGATAGGTAACACCTTGAAGTTTCGTGTGGATATGCTCAGATCATAGTTCAGAATATCATACTACACAGGACAAGGAGATAAAGTCATCAACAATCAAATTAAAGCAGAATTTGGGCCGGTCCGGCTTAAGTGGTTCAAGAAAGTGGATCAATACCTTGGCTACTAGCAATGCGTCCCCTGCATTTGGTACAAATAAAGGGAGAGCGGCCATCTTTGGATAAGATCGAGGCATCAGAACCGCGGGTCCGACACACACTGACCCTTCCTGGTAGTCTACCTCTCAGAGCTGCCTTCAAAAGGTGGGTTATTTAAGAAACAATTAGGAGCATACACAAAGCAATTTGCAGGCAGTCTTACTCCTTGGGCTCGCCCACTGAAGGGCCTTTCAGCGCTGATTTATCGGGCTGTCGCCTTCACAAGGCAACATAATTAATAGGAGCACGGACTTCTAATTCCACCGACTTCCCACAGCCAGTGGATTCCATTTGATTTATGACGGCCGGCGAGTTTGCATTTTATCAGTTCATTTGCTCGTTATTTATGCTGATGACCAATTTCAACGGGTCGCTATCATCTAACTCGCCACTAATCAAAGAGAATTAGGGTTCACTGCATTATTTAGAAGCAGCTAATTTATCTTCGGAACAAGGGGTGGGAACAGAGGCGGCAGCCCAGTTGAATTCACCCCACAAGAGTCCCAGTTATGTGACTTTCCAGTTGCTTTGAGTCCAGTCATTGTGCTTCTGGAGCTAGCCAATAATTGCAACAGAGGTAGGCTTAACTCCTGTACCAGATGAGTTCCCCGTTAGCCAACACGCGGGACGGTGTAATTGAGGCGGGTTAGATGAACGGTGGGAAGGTTGAGTGTGGATTGTGAACACGATAAAGATCAATCATCGCGCGTAATAAAGTCGCCTAACATCAATGTTTACAGTTACTGAAGCCGATTTCACTCTCCATAACTTGTGACGGTTGGTGCATTCCGGCGTGAGGTACTGAACTCTCTGTAACAACCCTCCCTGTTCTCCTGTAACAACCCTCCCTGTTCTCCTGTAACAACCCTCCCTGTTCTCCTGTAACAACCCTCCCTGTTCCCCTGGCACTGTTGTTGTTGAGTACTTCCAACTGGGGTCTGGAAACAGTTTCCTCAGGTGCAGCAAGTCTAAACAATAAGAGTGAATTATTGGGCGGCTGAAATAATGTCTCATGAATCGCCCACTGAGTAATGTTATGCATTACTAGGAAACAGAGATAAATTGGGTCACATTGTAACTCTGTTTGTTAGAAAAATTACACCTGTTCGAAATGTTATGAACCTGCAAATGCTATTCTGAAGGTTAAATTGTGTATTACTATAAAACAAATTGAGATGGAGGAAGCTGCTGGCAGTGGGACATTACTTAACGTCCTTGCGGGCAGCGTTACAATAGGGTAAGATTAAGATGCAATAAACCTTACTGAGTCCAAGAAAAATAGGCCTCTGTAAACAATGCAGTAAAAAAAAAAAAAAAGAACGGGCCGCTTCGCAGCACATGCACTCGCTTTTTAAAGCTCCACATAAGTCACTTTAACGCCACAGCAAACTTCCCAGACAGGCATGTCTTCCGTTTACAATCATCTTTTCGATTAAAGCGAGATTTCACCTTCAGAGTGCAGCATGTAGCGTTACCACGCCGACGCGTCACCACACAAACTAAATATTTCTAATGGGCTGTGATGTGCTTCCCCCCCCCCCTCCTCCACCCCCCTCCTCCACCCATACACACACACACACACCCACAGACACACCCACACCCACCCATACACACACAAACACACCCCATTTGCAGCAGGAAGCCCTGCATGGCCAAAACACTTTATCTCCAACCAGTCGCTGCTTATTTGGTTTAATTATTCAGCACAGAGACTGATAAGGTGTTTTCTGACGACATTAATCACACCGTTCCTCTGTGTCACACCCCTGCTCAGCAAGTCACCCCACTCAGACAATGGCCCCCCGAACGCCATCGACGAGTTACAGCTACATCCTCCCGGTTCACAAGGTGTATCATTTCGCCGGCGGGGGTAATAAGATGCAGAATTTACACAGAGGCCTGTCAATAGGCATGTCGATAGCAGGACACTTAGCATCTATCATCCCCCGCGAATCAATGCCATTTTTCAGCTATGAATCCCTAGGAAATGATAGCTTTCAAATAAATGGTGGAAAGAGAAACATGATGCTCCTTGGGGAGAAATAGATGTAGAGCAGCTCAATTTTCTACCCCCCCCCCCTCCCTCCCTCCCTGCCTCCCTCTCTCTCCACCCCCCCCTGCCGCCCTCCTCTGCACCCCCCCCCCTCCACTCCCCCAGCCTCAGCCATCTCACTCAGTGCAAAAGGTCACAGGACATTACAGCGGAATATCTGTGGAACAAGCTGTAAAGACTAGCTGGGACATGGAGGCACGGCGGGAGCACGGCGGGGCCACGTGCTGGGCCAGAGGGACATCTATCCCACATCACAGACAAGAAGGGTTCAACGATGAGAAGATATCAACCAGCGAAGTAGCAGGGGGAAGAGAGGTCGAGGTAAGAGCTTGAAACAGACTACGGGGGGCAACGACAATGCAGAGTGTCACCAAACAGCATGATAGGCATTTGACTTTGTGATTTATGAAGACACATATTTGCGTGACAGGCGATACTAATCGCCTTGGAGATGTCAAAATGGACGAGACATTGCTGGAGAGAGGCGTGGTCAAAATCCCCCCCCCCCCCCCCCCCCGAGAGTGATTGGTGACTTGCTAAATCGAGCTCAGACATTTAACGTCACGATGACACAACACATTTTTGGTTGTTGTTGTTGTTGTTTTTTTAGTCTTTTACAGCCGCATCAGAGGTGGTAGTCTAGACTCCCTCTGAACCGGTGCTCCTCACTGGTGACAGTCAGGAGCACCAATGGCAGCTCATTAATCACCAGGACAGCCGAGAGGAGCCGTACTTAATCCCGTGATGCTATCCTCGCCGTCCTCGCTCGCCGACTCCCCACCGGCAATGCAGCAGCAGAGGCGGCAGCAGCAGCAGCCGGCTTGTAAAAAAGAAAATGATTTACACAAATCAATCACTCAGCTCATCGGCTGGAGCCCTGGCAGCCTGTCTTCGTGCCTCCGTTTTAAAGGGCGCCCGCTGACAACCATACTTGATGAAGGACCATGGCTCCCCTAACCTTTCATCTGAAGAATGATTGTCACTGAGTGACATAGACTTCTCTCTTTATCTTTTTTTTTTTTTTTTTTTTTTTTTTTTTACACCCAGCAGGCCGGTTCGAGGCGAGGAGAGGGGAGGGGGGAGGGGGGGAGGGGGGGGGGATAGGTGAGGAGAGGGGGGGGGGGATATTGGCATTCAAATTCGTGCAGCGACCGCTAACAGATGTCACTGCCTTGGCAAGTATAGGTAATAGCAACAGCAGGTAGTCTCTTGACTCCCGGGGCTAAATCACAAACCGCCACCGGGTTTTTGGATGTGGGGGGGGGGGGGGGGGGGGGGGGGGAGAAGGAGGACAGGGGATGGGGGGGGGGGGGTCTCAACAAGTGAACACTTCACGAGCAGGGCTTCGCTCGGCCACACTCCCTCCCTCCCCCCCCTCCTCCCTCCCTCCTTCCCTCCCTCTCTGCAATTATCATCAAAGAACATCTGTTTGTTGTTCCTCAGGCCCCCTCCCCCCCTCCCCCTCCCCCTCCCCCTCTCCTCTCAAGTGTCCTAGCCTCACCTTGACCC
This sequence comes from Argentina silus, assembly GCF_951799395.1. Classification (NCBI taxonomy): domain Eukaryota; kingdom Metazoa; phylum Chordata; class Actinopteri; order Argentiniformes; family Argentinidae; genus Argentina; species Argentina silus. The sequence continues at coordinate 2,113,217 of NC_139670.1, read as the reverse complement.
ACACTTTCAATTGTACTGGATGACTAAAAATAAACAGCGCTGAGGAGGAGAGAAGTGGCCCGGGCCTTTTGTCCAAGGAAGGCGTCTTCCTACGCTACTGCTGCAAGGGAGGATATCCCCCCCCTCTCCCCCTCCCCCCTCCCTTCATACTAGATCAACCGGTTCCCCCCACCCCGCCCCACCCCACCCCCCGCCTGGCTGTGTTGACAGCCATGTAAAATGGCCGCATCTGCCGGGTATCAGATGTACTATACAATCAAAGGCATTCACGTTTGTTTGCCTTTGGAGCAGGTCCCCGCTGGCTCCCTTTACACGGTCGTAGCGGGCCACGTGACCCGCCGTGGAGAGGCTACAGGCTTCCCGGCAGGCAACCTGATCCACAAGGTGGCCGCTCGCCGCTCGCCGTCCGGCCTCTTCCAGCCCGCCATCGACTGACATCCATATCACAGGATATAGACAGTCGCAATTGGGCACAGAAGGTGGCGCAAGATTGATCGCTACGCCCCCCCCGACACGTCTTTTTAGTCGTGGGGTGATATTTGCCACACTGGGAACTCTTCTGTTTGTTCATACAGTAGTTTGTTGTCAGCTTCAAGTAGCATATATATGTGACGGTTTAGCACTTAGTGTTGACGCTGTAATTCATCCACGTCCTTTTCCCCGTAGAGTAAGTCATTCTCTCGCAGTCAATTAGCAGAGTAACATGAATTATTATAATAGTATTTGCTCATTACAAGTTGCATCCAAGGGACAGGCGCCACACACACAGAACATGTCATCACTGTTGATGTTGTTGTTGTTGGGTAATGTTGTGTCAAATGTTCTGAAGAAGACAGTGAACAGAAAGTGTAAATGAACACATCACGACACATTTCGTGTGAAACGGTTGCCATAGATTGCTTTTATTAGACTTTTTTATAAGTACACCCAAAACCCTGATGCATGTTAACCCATTCAGTGCCGAGGGTGAATAAAGTCGCCCAAATTGTCAACATTCTAGAGCGCCACGGGTGGAATTTATTCACCAAAAATGCATAAATGATGACGCTTAATTTTGTAGCCAATCAGAGTGTTGTTGCTAGGTAAACACCACACAGAACACTTGGTGCTCTGGGTGGGGAGTGTTCCGGAATGCTTTGGCAGTTGGTGATTTAAAAAAGGCCCCTTCCACCAAGGTGAGTATGCGCCATTGTGTGCTACAGTATGTACTGCAGCGTCTCCCTATTACCGGTTATGGTGTGCTATTCAGCAAAGCCTCACTCCCTCAGGGCTCGCTGAGTCCAGCGCAGGCTGTAGAACCATACCCAGCATTGTATGGCGTTAAAAATAAATACAAAAAAAAAACTCTTATTACTGCGGAAAACACCATAAAGACTCAACCGTAATGGTTCCACCAAAGCATTACCCTCCCCCCCGCGCTTGAAGGATGTTTCTACAGTGTGCAGTGGAGGACATACTACCCAAAGGGACTCTAAACCTGTAATTTATGAAGACTTTTTAAATGACTGATGATAGCAGACGATGAATTAAAGTCCTCCAGAGGGAGAGGCCCAGCTGTGCTCCTCAGAAATGATCCATGCCCTGTTAGGCAGATGGGATTTTCTCTCAAGAAAATAAGGGCATAAGAAGCAGTATTGTATAAATATGTGAGTGTGTGTGTGTGTGTGTCATTCCTAGACAGTTGTTCATTCATAATCACAGTCCCTCGTTACTGTCTAACAGTCATAACATACAGTAGTGACATTTCAACAGCAGACACCGTCACAATTAGAAGACGTGACGATCGTCATTCATCATAGTTTCCATCCAAGCATTATTTCCTGACATGAAACCTCCTGTACCAGAGGTCAGTACCGGAACATGCAGGAAAGGTGGGGTCAGTTTGACAGCATTACAGATGACTGTATTTGAACAATGCTTAATATAATGTGTTGGTCTTAGGGAACTGGAGTGAGTCCAGACCAGCTGTGTTTATGAAAGGTCACTATAAACAAACACAGACATAATACTACATTCATACAGTAGATATGCTCAGAAGTTCTTTGTTAAAAAAATAAATAAAAAAGAAGGGATTTTTCATCGTAAGAAAAGGAAAAATTCCAGATTGCCCTGCCCTTTTATTTCATCAAGGCAGCATGAGAGGGATATACCTGTCAGCACGCCTGAACAAGGAGCCAGTCATACACTCTTATCAGTGTCAATCATTGGGCCGGGACACAGCGGGCTCCAATCACTCACCGGTGGGCGGGATCAGCCGCCCAGCAGTTCAAAAAGAGAGAGAGAGAGAGAGAGAGAGAGCGAGTGAGCGAGGCTTGGTTGCACCGAGCGTGAAGCCACCCCGGGTGATAAAGATCCTGATAACCCTGCAGACATTACACATATTTATGGTTCCCATTACAAACACAGCCATAAAGAGAAGAGTTGACTGAAGAGCAAAAAAAAAGCCAGGGAGCGCAATTTCCTCTCCCAACACCTGATAGACGAGCTAGATTGCTCTCCAGTATGTTGTATTTTGGAAACGGAGGGGGGGCCCCGGGGGGAGGGGGTCCGGAGGGAGGGGGGGTCGGAGGGGAGGGGAGGGGGTGGTGATGGGGGGACAGAGGGGAGGGGAGGGGGTGGGGGCAGGACATGAAAGATGGGCAGCATGCCAGTATGTGGTCAGAGATGAGCTATAAATCTTTCTCTATCTTCTCTGTGGTGATAGCAGAAAAGGATGAGTCCCCCCCCCCCCCACACACCCCCCCTACTCCCCACCCCCCAACTCCCCCCTCCATCTCATTCACATGTCTATCTGCCTGTTATCCATGCCCTTGAGCAAAGATTACTGATGCCCTGCCTTTGATATATGACACATCATGTGCCTCTGCCACAGCTTTTCATCCAATGAATTAACCCGGTAGTGGAAAAAAGACACAAAACCCCTGGCTGCCATCCGTCTGTTCTCAGACACACAGTTCCTCTCTTGTGCTCATATCCTTGCTGATGTTGTGGCTGTGAGTATTATGGGATGCCTAGTTCACTGGCTAAGTGTTATCTGACCCCTGCAGGGGGGGGGGGGTCTGACCCCTGCAGGGGGGGGGTCTGCATTGTATTATCTAGTATGTGTCGCCTACGATGTCATCCTGGTAACAAATAGTAAACATGAGGCCTAGTAGGTTGGTTGGTTGGTTGGTTTGGTTGGGTTGGTTTGGTTGGTTGGTTTGTCCTCGGGGTGGAGGGCCTGTACTGTAGGGGGGGCGGGGTTCAGAGAGTACTCACTGAGCAAAATTGTCCCGGTTGTGTTGTTTTCTCTGTGTTGTGTGATTACTGTGGCCTTACAAGTTTTTACTGCGGAGCATTTTGTCTTCCTATAAAAGTGGTGGAAGTCTCCTTCTACAAGGTCAAAGTAATGAATCATAAGCAGAGAGATATATCACTTGCAACACACTTCACTTTATCTAAGCTAAGAAAAAAGATTATTTCTTCAGACAACGTGATAATGAACCAAGCAATTATAGCTATCATTGACCTACTGCAAAATCGTTGTCATACCATTTAATATTATTTCCCCCATTCATAGACCCTCCAGCAGTAATAGTATCTGTGACAAAATCAAGCTTGAATTTATGAATGTATAAATTAAATTTAATAAACGTGGCATTGATACTAATGATGCAATCAACATTTGCTTTTGAAATAAGTGTGTGCTACTGGGTATATGATTTAAGTATTTTTACGGGGAGAGAAAAACCAGAATCCTCAACGGTGATTTAGATTTGAAAAACATGGAAAACCTGCAGTAACATATTCAATTGGCCATAAACAAGGACTATCAAGGCCTTGCATCTCTCTCTCCATTCATAAAAGTGACCCATTAACCACCGCTGAATATGGTACACCCTTCATCTGTTGCTGTGCAACTGGCAACTCAGCAACTCGGTACATTTGTTATGAGGTATTCCATCTGGCTGGGGTCATTTGGCTTTTTAATTTGGCTGTCTTCTGCTCCCTCTCATCGCTCTCTCGTAAACAGCTTTCCGATGGCGGCCTCAAGCTGCAGCTACGCAGAGATAGCCACCACATCCCGCCATTTTGGTGGATTTATATGCAAACGATATTCTGCCATAAATGTACTGTTTCTGCATCATTAATAGTTCGTAACAGATGTTTACTGATTGTTGATTACCAGACGTGTTGACCAGATAAATCTGTTCATAAATGGAGTTGAATTGATGGCACGACGTCGAGAAAAACACAGCCAGAAGGGCCAGTAATCAGGGACAAAAACATATTTTTTTTTATTGAAATGGCAACATAAATGAATAAGTGTAAGAAGTTGGAGATAAAGGTCTCTTTGCCCCCAGCCATTTGGTTAGTACTTATTCAAAAGTGACTTCTGGGTTTTGTATCACATAAAAAACAGTTTTGGAGAGTCTCAGAGTCTCAGAGTCCCTCATTCAATAGCAGAGTGTTTACATGGCTATTGTTGAAACCATATGTCTGGGGGGAAGGCTTTTGTACATGAAATACACCTCAGACACACACACACACACACACACCCACACACACCTCTTTGCAGATGAAATACACCTCAGACGACAAAAAGGATTACTCAAACATCAAACAAACGAGGTTTCTACCAAATGGAGCATCATAAATACTGTACTGCTGGAACACTGCTGTAAGAAGGAACGGGCGGAGGAGGCCTGCCCTGAACACATACTAAAGCGCCTGTCCTTCACTCTCCAATCTGTTTCTATCAGTCCCTGGGAACAGTTTGTATACAACAATATATCTATCTATATATATATATATATATATATATATATATTTTACAGTCGAGTCACCTGCCTGATACCCTTCAGCCATTTCACTGAGAGGCTGTCACACACCACAGCTATAATATATTACACCTCCAATGAGAATAGCTGTAGGTAATCTCAATTCTCTGTCTCTCTCTCTCTCTCTGTCTCTCTTTCCTGCTCTCCGCCCCCTCTGTCTCTCTCTCTCTCTCTCTCTCTCTCTCTCTCTCCCTCCCTCCCCCTCTTTCTTGCTCTCTCCCCCTCTCTCTCTCCCTCCCCCTCTCTCGCTCTCTCCCCCTCTCTCTCTCCCTCCCCCTCTCTCTCTCTCCTGCTCTCTCCCCCTCTCTCTCTCTCTCCCCCTCTCTCTCGCTCTCTCTCTCTCTCCTGCTCTCTCCCCCTCTCTCTCTCCAACCCTGTCCTGCATAAAATAATACATCAGGATTAATTGATTTCCTGTCAGTCTCACGAAAAAGAAAATACATTTTCATGTAGCCCCAGTTTCCCCGAGCATTAGAATTTTGTACATGGCAAGTAATTTAAGTTTTTAATTATGCATGAGAGGGGGAGAGCAAGATAAAGTGGGTTGTCGCCTTGCCCAAGGCCACTGGCCTGGGCCTCGCTTTCTGCTGAGACAACAATAGCACTTACTTAAGCTTCACATAAATAATATATGTATTTACATACTGTACATCTCTGTCTCCGGACGGGACTATTATCCACGGTCTGGTTTCAAGGTCAGAGGGTGGCCGTTTGTCCAAACGGATGACGTCTACTTGGGACATAAATCACCTGGCACGCCGTCCGACGGCGACAGACAGGAGTTACAGTGACATGGCCACTGCTGTGTGAGCGCCATCAACACAGACGCTCATCACAGCACAAACTTATTTTGAAAAAAAATAAGTTACTTCAAATACTAAAACGTTTAGGAAGTTAATCAGGATGATTGTATGTACTGGAATGAAGACCAAGACCAAGACCAAAAAGGCATTAAAAGTTACACTTGCTTGACAAAGGAGTGTTAATAAAAAAAAACAAAAAAAAAAAAACACCAAAGCTGACAAACACCACATTGTTTAAACGCAATGAATAAGCTACTATGGAGCAAGCTGCCCTCATGACTAAGAGGCTTGTGGTGGTGGTGAGAACCAGCGGGCGTTGAAGCAGGAATAGACAGACCCTGCCATGAGGGGAAGGACTGAGGAGCTCACAGGGTTCAGCACTAGGCCACGCTCTTAAATCAGGCTAGGGGCTACAGCTAGTGTCAGTGGGCTAGGGGTGGAGGGGGGAGGGGGGGGGGAGGGAGGAGGGGGGGAGGGAGGAGGGGGGGGAGGGGGGGAGAGGGGTGGAGGACTCCAAATAACAATGAGCCGGGGAGGGAAGAGGGTTGGGATATTTGTTGAGGAATTCTTTTTGGGATTACCAGCTGGGCCTGGAAAACCAGCTGGTCAGGCCGGGGGGATGCAGAGGTCAAGGAAGAGAGGGATGATGCCATCAACTTCTGGGTCAGGAAGGAGGAGTGCGGTGGTGAAGACTTGGTCAGCAAAGACACGTATCCACAGTCTACAGTCAAAACCGCTGGAGGAGGTTTTAGGTTAGAGGGGAGAGCGGCCGGTTCATCACGGCTCCCATGCTCGCATTCCGATTTTCATTCGCATTCTGAAAGTCTGCTGCATCTGTTAATGCACTGAACTGGTATGAAACGCTATGCATATTGCTGGTAATATACTGGTATGAAACGCTATGCATATTGCTGGTAATATACTGGTATGAAAGGCTATGCATATTGCTGGTAATATACTGGTATGAAACGGTACGCATATTGCTGGTAATATACTGGTATGAAAAGCCATGCATATTGCTGGTAATATACCGGTATGGATGACAACGCAAAACGGTTTCACAGGACGCCACCACACCGTTCCGCCGTACAATTAGAATTAAAAGCTCATTACCAAAATGGAGCTCGGAGACTTTGTTCCTGTTCCACTCCTTGTCATCGTTCGCATAAACAGATATTACCCAAGTCCCAAATGAGTGTGTTGTTAATGGTAACCTATACCGCCACAGACAGCTGCAATTATAGGGCAAGTAATAAAATAAATAAATGCGGCCACTGACTCCCCGAGAGAGAAATGCTGTATATGCTGCAAACAGCCCAGATTAGAATGCCTGCTTCCAGCCTCCACCCTCATAACGGTTTGTCCAGTAAGGGTGATAATTGCAAACCATATCTTTCACTTGCAGTGACATTATGGGCACCGATTTGTAGAGTTCTTGAAAGTATTAATCGGAATTATGCCTTCCTCCGAATAAAACTCTGTAATGCACCTCATGACCAATAACAATAATAAATACACTTAGGCCTCCAGCCCAAGGTTTTATGGTTGAACATAAGCGCAGTATGGTTTTAATTCAAACAAAGAAGCTTGGAATTATGGGTACCTTTGTACACTTGTGATAGGAAGTCACCTGGCATGGAGAACACTGCGTTTCTAAACCAATTACAACAACACACTTCAACGGGACTATCCTCGTAGCCAACGTAGCCATGACGCGGCGTGCTTCCAAGCTCCTCTGGCGGTAGACACATCTGTCCCCCCCTCCATCCCGCTCACGTTGTCTCTGCTCTCTACACAAGTACAATCTCCGTGTAATGAAAAATTCATGCTTTTATCAACAATTTCCAGAGAATCAAAGGGGATATGGTTGAACAAACAATTCCATATCCAAGGTTAAAAACACAAGAGATAATAAATTGCCTGAGTGTCATGTTCAATTTTTACAACAGCATTACCCTGCATTAACCATAACAGGATTTAAATTGTTATCAGAACACTGAACAATCCACTTTGCATCGGCCCAGCATCCTGCTTGTGGTGATTCATTGGGAGGAAACAACTATCACATTTTCCACTCTCCCACTGCAACATCACACACAACACACACACATACACACACACACATACACACACCCACACACACACACAAAGGCGCAGCGGTTCATGTATTTGGACAATTTGTTGAATAAATTGCTTTCATCCGGGATGCGGTTGACACTCCCGTGACGAGTCCTATCAGTTTTAATTGTCTTTGTTCCTTCAGCTCACTCAGCTCGCGTTGCTAACTCTCCTTCCTGCCTCTCCGCCCACCAAGGCCAAAATACATTAAGTTCAAACAGAAACGCGGCCCTGACTCCTCTGTTGCAGCAACGACACAGCCATTCGGTTGATTACAAAGGCCGCCTAACACAAAGAGTTCAGAGTTATGCAAATCAAATAACTGAAGACTAAAACAACGCTGCGATGAAAGGCCCCGATCTCTCGTCCGCCTGAAAAACGAAGCCATGGCATCGGAAATTCCGGGAGAAAGGCTTCCGCGGACAGGAGAGCTATAGGCCTCGTAATCACCTATTCAATTCAGCAGCATCTGCTTCTCCGTTTCTCCTTTCAGGTAGAGGCACCTGTCGAAGTACACCTTCAAAAGCAAATACCCCCTTAAACACAGCATTAGCTCCTTTGTTTTATGAGCAGAATGGAGTGTTGGGAGCACCACAGAGTTGGAGAGAACCAACCACTAAGATTTACTTTCAACCCTCCGCTTTTGTTAGAACCCTCTTTTTGACTTATAGTTGTATTGATATACAATCCATCGCAGGTTTTTTTTTTGGGGGGGGGGGGGTGGGGGGGATCTGAAAACAATCAAGGTGCAGCGCAGCAGAATGTCGGGGGGGGGTGGGGGGGGGCATTAATCACAAAAGACAGTATTTTATTCTGGCCCAAGCAGGAGTTTGCTGCAACAGCTGCTAAGCATTCTGGTAAAGGAGAGTGATTTATGGCTGTGTAGCCATAACGACGAGGCAGAGTCATTACCATATCGACAGCCTCCCAGATGGATTATACCCATTGATTACTTCACGGCCTGCTGATAACTGTTTGTTAGAGAGGGAAAAGGTGGGTGGAAGGGGTGGGGTGGGGTGGGGGGGGGCATGGTGGATGGCCTGTTCAACAACGGATAATAGAGTAAATGTACTTCCAAGGTAATTTCTCACAGCATGAAGCTGTACCTAAAACAGTACCCAGAGAGATTCATCAAGTCACTATAGAACGATTTGGAATAAGTATATATATAGTATATATATATATATATATATGTATACAGGAAAAGTAGCAACAGAGAGAGAGAGGGGAGGTGAGTCTGTGGGGTGGCCAGCAGAGAGGGGAGGTGAATCTGTGGGGTGGCCAGCAGAGAGGGGGAGAGGGTTCACGTGTGTGGGGATTTTCACAGCTAATCACTGGTTGGCTGTGATTCATGACCCACCTTGCTCCTCTCTTCCATATATCATACCACCCTTCTTATCCGCCGCCCGCCCGCCCCGTCCAACAACCTCGCCAAGGTCAGCTGAAGGAAATGATACCACGAGTTCCCCCAAGATTTATGACAGACTCGGTCCCCTCCCATCTCTCCACCCCCCCTCCCCCCCCCCCCCCCCCCCCTCCCTCTCTCTCTCTCTGTTTACAGAATACATTGACTCCAAAAGGAAGAATCCACCTAGCAGTCCCTGGCGGTTTAGGATGTGGGAAATGTCTATGGAGTGTCAGGCGTGGCCCTCACTCTGTTGAGTTGTCTCCAGTGACAGGTGCTAATTGAGAACCAAACACAGGTTGAGTCCAGTTTAAACCTGAGTGATCCTCCTTTTGTCCCCTCCATTACCACGGCCTCAGAGTGGAGGTAACCTTGGACATGGACACAGAGAGACACAAATAGAAATAGAAAGGTCTATCGTCACCTTTTGATATACAACCTTGGGCCTCAGAAACTCTGAAAAATATAAGCTGAAATTAAAGGAGAGACACACTTTGTACCGTCCCACCCTTCTGACACACTCTCTCTCTCTCTCTCTCACACACACACACACACACACACACACACACACAGAGTATCACAGTAAAAAACAGCTACCTCTGGTCACACTGATTGGGAGTGAGGAGCATGAAGGTTGCTGGCCTTCACGTGTCCTTGGTGGCCATAATGAAGGGAGAGTGAATGGGTGTGTGTGTGTGTGGGGGGGGGGTGAGTGTGTGTGTGTGTCTCTCTCTCTCTCCCACCCACCCCCCCACACGGTGACAGGGTGATGCCCTGCCCCTTGCTCTGAGAGGACCAGGGCTTTAAATTGCTTCCATCTCTCAGGGCCTGATTAATGACAATGGTTCTAATCGGAGTTCCTGAGGCCAGCAGCATTAGTCTTAATCTTCCGGGGCCCCATCCACCTCCACCACTGACATTTAATGTAGTGCTAGTGCAATGATAATGAGAATTCATTCTCCAACAAGGAGGCCCGACTGTTACTTCCGTCCGTCCCCCCCCACGTAGAGCCCGGACCGGGGAAGGTTATTGGCTGTGTGGCTGGTTTCAGGGGTTATTAGTTCTTTGCAGGCCATGAGGTACCTAAAATATCTTGTGTTTTTTTTTTGAGGCGGCGCAAATTAACCTGTGCTTGAACACACAGACGATTTAATGCCCCTCTCTCTTATACGGCCTAGATGTGCAGTCATAGCACAAGAGAGAGAGAGTGTGTGTGTGTGTGTGTGTCTATGTGTGTGTGTGTGCGTGTACGTGTGTGTGTGTGTGTGTGTGCCTATGTGCGTGTCTGTGTGCGTGTGTGTGTGTGTGTGTGTGTGTGTCTGCATGTGTGTGTACGTGTATGTGTGTGTGTGTGCGTGTGTGTGTGTGCCCGCCCGCCCGCCCACCCGCCGCCTCTCTAACACTCAACATGTATGGGTCTGATCTCACTACATCGAAAAAACCAGGCAATCATAAAACAATAGACTGTGAATAAAGCCATGGCCCAGGCTGCTGAATGAAACCCATTCTCCACGTCAGGCCCACTTGTACTGAAGCAAACAATCCTCCTGTGCTCAGTTAGCAGTAAGTAAATTGCTCTGGGATTTGTATTGCCGGAATGCTTTAGCAGGTAATTCCTCTCTGTCTTTCATTCTGTTTTGTCTGTGTTAAATTCCCACTCTGCCCCCATCCATTCTCACATCCAGTTCCCGGCTTTGTCCATCCATCAATGGGGCGCACTTTGTCACTGCTGACTTCATCCTGGCTGCAGCAATCACATCCGAGCGGTGGGCCTGCCTGCCTGCCTGCCTGCCGCTGGGGAGCTTTTTCACCTCCCATCTGCATCTCCTCCTCCTCCTCCTCCTCCTCCTCCTCCTCCGATCTGCTGACGGGGCCCCCGACGCCACGCAGCAGCACCGCCGAGCCCGGCCCGGCCCAGACGCCTTCTCTATTGCACAGGCAAGCAAAAAAAAACAAACACTAATGCTGCACCTTGCTTCTCCACGCTACTCCCAGAGAGAGAGAGAGAGAGAGAGGGGGGGGGTAGGGAGAGAGAGAGAGAGGGGGTAGGGAGAGAGGGAGAGAGAGAGAGAGAGAGAAAGAATGAGGTGAGATTGAAGGAGGCAGGGAGGGAGAGAATTTTCACCTCCCAAAAGAAAAAAATGCGCACTCCAGTCAGGCTGCAGCTCAATTTGCCTTCTCCCCCCACATCAATAGACATCACAGTGAGAAAATGTATCACTAATTAACGGTTGATAAGCTCCACGTCAAATGCACTTTAGAGAGAGAGAAAAAGGGAGGGAGAGGGGGAGAGAGAGAGAGAGGGAGAGGGAGAGCAGGCAACCCTGCCTGGTCTATTCCTATTAATGTTAGCTTTTCAGGGGCAGGAGTCCTTTCAAACACCTGGGGTTTGGTGCACAATCTATTTCACACAACAATATGTTTGTTTCTCCCTCAGGGTTCATAAAGAATCGCGAATATTTCCTGGAAATAATATTATTTTCTATCGTTTCTATTTGTTATTGTTAGGCCTGTTACCTTTAACTCAATCTGTTACAGTACAATACTGTTTCATAACATGGAATGCAAAAGTGCCATTTGGATCTCATGGCACATTTTGATAAAGATAAATATCGTAGATAAAGATGAATATACATGAACGGGTGGTGGCTCAGCTCATTAATATCCCAGGTCCCTAAAAGGGAACCATCCTCTGCTGCATTTCCAACGTAAACAGACACAACAACAACAACACCGACAATCGTTTCATAGAGCAGAGAAATCCATAAGACTCTCCCTCTCTCCTCTCTCCTCCGAGTCCTCTCCTCCCCTCTTTCTCTGTGGAGTCGTTTAAACATCAGAAAACCCTAATTAGACTGCAACGAAGGGTTATTAATAGGCTGGACGTTCCAGAATGATCTTGTTATAAATGGGGCCTGTCAAGCCTTTCCTCAGCCTCCAAATGAGTATTCTCACTCCACTGCCCCCGTCCTCCAGCACCAGCCCCACCAGCGCCCGGGCCGGGCTAACAAATGATTGCTATTAACCGTATTGTTAGTAATGACGGCCAAAAACAAACAAAAGTCCATAAATAACAATCTGCAGGGGAAAAATGAACCCATAAAGTGGATAGATACCCAGCTGGGTCGCAACAAACGACCTGCAGGAGCCTGTCGAGAGGAAGGAGCGGCTCGTGGGTTTCTATGAAGGGGAAAAAGGAGGGTTTGATGTATAATGACCAGTTTCGCTCCACGCAGCGAGGACGGTCGCCGCCGCCGCCACGGCATCGGCCCCGGCTGCACGGGGTCCCCCCATCCAGGGGCGGAGCGTTACTCACAGATTACAGCGTGGGCAACAGAAAGGACCCGTCAAGCTCTCGGCTGAGCGGGCTTCGACAACAAAGCGGCTCCTGCTCAAGTCGTTTACCGGGACACAAAAGCAATTCCTCATATTAATTAAGCGCTGTCGTCGCTGCGCTCGCCTGCCCGGTCCCTCGCCAAGCACACGTCCGCCGCGCTGATATGTGAGCTAAGTGTTTCCCCCTGATGCCTCACTCCCTGCCTGCCTCACTCCCTGCCTGCCTCACTCCCTGCCTGCCTCACTCCCTGCCTGCCTCACTCCCTGCCTGCCTCACTCCCTGCCTGCCTCACTCCCTGCCTGCCTCACTCCCTCCCTGCCTCACTCCCTGCCTGCCTCACTCCCTGCCTGCCTCACTCCCTGCCTGCCTCACTCCCTGCCTGCCTCTCACATAACCACTCCAGCCTGCCTCACTGTTTACAGTCAGTTCCACTTTGAGTAAATACCCACCGTGTAAACAGCATCAATGGTGAATAATAATAATAATAATAATAAAAAAAGAAAGAAATGGGGGCCAAGTAAGTTTACGCGACCCTAAAAAATACGTTTATCCAATTAAAGTGATAGTTGAATAATATAATCCTGAACCAGGAACGAATGCCTTTTAACACGATTACATGACCTACAGAGGAAACCGAATTAGCCGTTTGAGACAGCTCTATTTGGCTAACAGCACCATACCAAAATATGGCTGACATTTTGGCACAGGCAGCAGCATTCTACTAGGGCCACAATTACTGCCATTAGACAATAACAGGGCCTTCTGTTGGTTTATATATTGCTATGTATTGTCATTCAAAATGGAGAAAAGCCCATCTCCAGAGGAGGGAGAATGAGGATAGTGTTACATTGAGAGGGGAACAGGATATCAACAATGCTCATTGCTATTGCTCTAAGGACCATTAATCCTCTCATTCCACACAGATAATGTGAGAGAAAGAGTCTGTGTGCACTGAATGGCGCACATCAAACCGCTACAAAACATTCATGGAACCGGATTCAATTTTCTTAACGTCAGGTCAAGAAAATAGATTTTTTTTTAAAAACACAAAAAACACATAATTCCGACATAACAATTCCGGGAGTACAACCACAAGCTAGTGTATCAAAATAATGGGACACATAAAAACCAGAACCCATGTTGTGTAAAGAACAAAATATGGGGGGAATGAGAAAAAAACAAGGCGTCAAAAATAATGAAAGATTGTTTATGTATTCTGGCATGAAATGGGAGGGTGTTGTGAAGAAGAAGGGAGCGATGGTGAGAGAGAGAGAGAGGGAGACAGAGAGAGAGGGAGAGAGAGGGGAGGAAGGGGTGATGGAGACGGATGGACAGAGCTGACAGAGTGGTATTCATCCTGCACGCTAGAGCGGTCGTCCTGCTAGTGGCGCTCGACAGAGCAATAAATCACGGGCCCTCCGTCCTGTATCTACAGCTTATTACATCCACGATGACAAATAAATAATAATCCCTGTCACTGCAGCCCTTTGCTCAAGGATTGAGTCTGAAACCTTTTGCTCATCACTCCTGATACTGAGTAAAAACACTGGAGCAGGAGGGATTGAAGGCCATGGTTTACTGGCTCTCTCTGAAACTTTGGAGGGGGGGGTGGGTGAGTGGGGGGGGGGGGGGTGGAAAAAAAGACACAGCAAATATCGGAGACATGCTGCACCGTGTGGGAGAATATGACACTCAGTCACTGGTGACTACAGTGGGAGAGTGAATGGAATGGCAGAGTGATTTATGCTCAGTCAACAACATTGGTAATCTGACACCTTGATTAAAGGGATTGTTCACCCAAATTACGCAATGACTCATATGTTCGCTTCCTACGCCTCGAAAGTCTCCTGTTATGGATGGACCTGTGTCCACACTTTGGCATTGTGAGAAAAGAAATAAGCTATTTTTGTTAGTTACTTGAGTGAACTATCCCTTTAAAACAAGCATATCGCATTACTTTACATTCATCACATTGTATCATGGTGAGCAACACACATCAAGACTGCTTGAATGGGAAGCTGGCGGCCATAAAACATGAAAGCAGGGATTCATATGACAGACAGGACTAATTCAAATCAAATATCATTTTCTGTTTGGATAGGTCCAGCAGCCATCTAATTGTTAAATCAATACATGTGCAGGGCTGTTGGCTGTATTGTTGAAATCAATACAAATTGATTTACATCTGTCTGCAGAGAAACAAATCCTTCATCGCGCGAGTCAGAGGGACAAAGTGCATGTAAAGAACATTCTGGGCCTTTTAATATTACTTTTTCATTTTTTTTAACGTTTCTGTAAATTGTGTAAGACCCATTTTTTAATCTCTCCTAGATGAGGATCCATTTACTTTGCACTGTCCTTCAATAAAAATTAAAAGCTCCCATAAAAACACGCGCAAGAAGGAGAGGGGAGGGGGGGGGGGGGGGGTTGCCATCACCTAAATCACGCGCCGACATCCGTCTTTTTGCAAGCTGATCCTGAATATTTCATGCCCCTATTTTATTCTGACATTTGTAGATGACTTAGAGTGTAACACAGGAAATAAAATGCTGATGAGAGAGTCCACTGTCATAAAGGTTACTGAATAGTAAATGGCCCCTTCCATCTTCCCAGATAATAGGTCTGGAGCCGTAAACATGGTGAGGAATGTGATGGTGTATCCACCAGCACTCCTGCAGGAATTGTATAAACATTCATCATGGAATCACCGGGCCGTGCTTAATTGTAAGTTGTATATCACACCAGCGATCCATGGGATGGAGAAAGAAACTCATTATTGCTGTCTCATAACATTGAGCGGCTCCATTTTAACCCCCCACCCCCACCCCCACTCCCCCCCCCCCCCCACACACACACACACACACACACACACACCTGGGGCAAATATTCAATCAGGGGACAAGTGATAATTTATTGTCTGATGTCACCAGATCATTTAATGGGCTCGAGCGGCCATCTTGGAAAGGTAATAGACACAGTATGACCTATTAATAAGCTTCACGCAGCTGTTCAGCGACGTGAAAGAGACATTCCAGAGCAAATGTGTTCAAACCGAAGGCTGCGGCACACAGCCACCGTGATACATCACTAATGCACAATTGTCATCTTTTTCTCGGTGCCCAGCCAATGTTGAAATTGGGAGCAGGAAAGCAAAAGTAAAAAACATTGTTAGTACAGCAGTGTAGAGTATTTACAGACGCACACAGGGCTTGTGTGATTTACCATTTGAATGACGGCGCTCCGCTCAACAACTGACAGTTGTTAACTTGCAAATGTGTCAAAATGAATATTTACTCCCTTTGGACCACAACTGCTACTTCACACAAATGTCTAAGGCTGCGCATGTGAAGGTAAGCCACCTTTCAGTGCGTTATTAGAAATAATACATCAACAAGAAGGGACAGTAAGTAATTAACAGGCTTATGGCAAACTGTAAATCTATCATCTAGCAAACACTACCTGAACTCTGCCTGGGTCACAAGAAAGGACAAAATTCCACACAGTCTGAACGGGCATGTTCCACTCAACCAGAGAATGCGTTTGTCAGACGTTTGGACAGAGCGTAACAGAAAAGTGTGACTTATAAGCATTGATTTATATATCTTGTACTGAACTGTACTCAGAAGTGCTCACATTTTCATTTCAACAGCCTTCATCAGAATCTCCTGAAGGAAATTCCACAGAGATCTCAAGAGGTGTTATGTCCTGGTTTGGCCTCTTGGGGCGCCATCAAACTCCCCCAACCTCAGTACCTCAACCCCAGTTACATTTCAAAAGCCGGAGGCCTGAGCAGGGGGTGGGTGGTAACCCTACCCTACTACCTCCTGGGTGGGAGAGGCCAGATAGGAACTACTTTTCCAGAGCCTGTCCCTTTACATTAGGCGGGGTCGTAAGTTCACGCCCTACACTTCAACTCTTCAGGCTGGTATTTGAACTTCCGACCCCACCTGACGGAAAGGGGTCAGCCCCTCCACGCACAGCGGGGCATTTACAAATGCATGCTGACTCCACGGCAGCACGGCAGAATCTACCACAGGCCTGATAACATCTCCCTTTAGGAGGAGCGGTTCTGCTCGGCCCCTCTCTGTATTTACGGCCCGGTCTCATAGTCCCCCCCGGCACCATAAATCATGTTAATTGGTTTACTGATAAAATGTCTGTCAGCCTCCACTCACATTGTGCCTCTATGGCACACACGGTTACTGTTTAATCCGGGACCTGTAATAGTTCATCTGTTTAACTGACTAGAGGTAAAAGATTGTAAAAGGGAATTCTCCTCCTCCCCACAGTCAGCACATTGGCAATGTTGGTAATGCAAATGCTATACAGCCTTTCTCTGCCGGGGCTGACATCAATGATAAATGATGTGAGGTTCTGTCGAAGCTAAAGATGAAGGACAATACAAGATTACGCTGCAAAGTCGATTCTTCCGTAGGGTTTTTTTACACTTCCATTATCATTTCGGAATATGCCGGGCCTTTGCAGTGCCGTCGCAAACTAAATCCACTTTTCTAGGTCGTCACAGGGTCGTTCCCAGAGACTCAGACACAGACAAACAACAATTCCTTCAGACATAAACAACTCTCTAATTACTATTCTTAAAGCACCGTTTCCCAATACATCTGAAGGTTGCTCTAAAAGATGACAATATCTCATTATTCAAACAATCAATTTCTTCATGATGGAGATGGAGACAAATGGAAATTGGCTGAACAGATGACTGTTGTGTTTTCCTAGACGATAAGCCCTTAGCCAGGGTTAAGACTTCTCAGTAAATTGTATTGACTTTCTGGCAAGGACATTCAAGCCCACGGGCCCCACCTGTCCCCTGCCAACAGATAGACCTCACACAGCCTCTCATTTACCTGTCAGATTAACTTTCGGAATGCCTCTGCTCTGCTGCAGGTATATTTATGATGGCCAGGAACCAGGCATTGTACTTAGAGAGAGAACTTTGCCCACTGCGTCAAAGCACATTAATTCAAGTAGACCAGACAGTCGGCAAGACACACATTTTGGGAAGATGAATATTTGCGGAAACTGGGTGTTGACTTGCACTCGAAGTAGAAGAAGAAGAAGAAGTAGAAGTAGAAGAAGAGGAAGCAGAGCTTCCTATCCTAATAGCGTATTTCTTGATGTTTACTTGGGGTTTATGACGGCCAAATGAAAAGCAGGTACTGTTTGTGTTCGTGTTTAAGCCAGATGTTCCGTTCGCACGGCTGCGTTCACGCAAGCAGGTGCCCCATATGAAGTGTGTGCTTGTGACTTACAACTAGCTATCAATTGGGTCAAAGAGGAGAGGTAAGGCCTTTTCACTTCCACAGCAGCTTCTGGGCCCATTTGTGTTGGTGCGGGTTGTTAATAATAACACAATAAGGACGTGTCTGGATGCAGGGACCAAAAGGCGGGTTTTTCACGTGTCCATGAGGGACTCCAAAAGTGCAGCGGAATCTGGTTAGCCTTATGGGTTGGCGTTGATTTTTGTATGATTAATGGTTTAAAAAGGATGCAGAGAAAAAGGTCAACCTCAGAGGTGGAGACAGAGCAGCTACGCGGGGAGTAATTAAGACACTTGTGTAAGCATGATTAATAACCGCAAGCTGGCACTGTGTTCTGTAAACAAGATGCATGCCAGATGGGATGCGTGTTCCACGCATGGATATTGTATACATTATCTTTTCCAGAAGACTGTGGTAGGAAGAAGTTAGTCGACAAGTTCTCAGATGTGCCCCGAGGGCAGTTGTATTCAAACACAGTAGGAAACAATGTGAATGCATGTCAATGGAGGGCTTAACTACAGCATCTCTCTCTCCCTGTCACTATGGGAAACACAAAAGAAGACATCCAACAGCTTGGAGTAATTGACATGAAATGCAAACTAAAACCATCTTTGAATGTCATTCGAAAATGTTTTTTTGTTGTTGTTGTTGTTTTTTTTATTATCTTGAAACAAGCCCAACTGTTGTGTATAATATCGATTCATTAATGTATCCAATGTGTCTTCCGACCACCAAGTCTGTGTTGTACTCTCTCTGTGGTGAAACGGCCTCCTCGGTGGAGGCTGCAGGGTGAAGACACCCCATGTAGTCAGCATGTTAGCTAATGCTACATGCCCACTGTCGACACCACTGATGCCTTTCATGGAGAGCTGTGTGGATGGTCCTGTCTGGGGGGGCAAAAAAAAAGAAAAAAAAAAAGAAAGTTGTCCATTCTTCTCTCTCCTACCCATTATCTCTCCTCTCCCTCTCTCCTCTCTCCTGCCCATGTGACTGACAGTATAGAGGGATCAGGTCCAGCTTTTAGGGAAAGCAGGGAGACAGGTGTCAAAACGGTCCAGCAAGCAAACCTAACCCACGCTAATCAGCCCTGTTGTTCTTCCACAATCCATGTCTAGTCCGCGACTCTCATTCCGTATGAAAAACAATTACGCTGGTTTGAAGTTGAGCGTGCACTAACTCACCTGTCTCTTCCTATTTATGTACAAAAGAAAGAAGAAAAAAAAAACGGAACAAAGAGAGAGAGATAGAGAGAGAGGGGGGGAGAGAGAGAGGGGGGGAGGAAGAGAGAGAGGGAGACAGAGAGATAGGAAGAGGGAGATAGGGAGAGAGAGAGAGAATGGAGGAGGGGTGAGAAAGAGAGAGAGAAAGAGAAGGTGGGACGGAGGGGGTGAGAAAGAGAGAGAGAGAGAATCAGCAGGATGGGGATGTACTGTAGAACACTGTATGGCATTCAAAGTGGATGAGCTTTTTTTTTTAGAGCCACAGAGAGTGCTGTACTTCTGTGGATGCATCTGACGCTCAGCTTCTTAGCACAGCAGTTGCATTGCAGATAACAGGGTTACAATGCATCGAAAAAATGTCCCAGGACAAAACAATAACATAAGCAAGGCCATGGAATTAGATAAGAGAGGCATTCCTGATCATCTACAAACACGGTCACAAGGCCAATCAACTCCTGATGTGTAAAATAAACCCGTCCCCTCAAGTAAATAACAGGGTAGCTTTCTGCTCGTTTGTAAAAAGGACTTTCACGGTCGCGCGACACAATCCAACAGCAACATCTGAGGGGCGCTCTGCTGTGCTGCAGCCCTTCAAAGGCGGCAGCAGTACAAGGGGAGGCTGTGCCGTGGCTGGGGGAGAGCGGGGGAGAGCAGGGGAGAGCGATGCGAGGATATGGGAGCTTCAAAGGGACTGGGACGGACTAGGCACCACACAGTCATGTATTGAAATAATAGCTGACAAAGATCCTCAGCATTTGTGTCAGTATAATGCTCACTGGCACCGAAAGCGGCGCGACTACCGACCCTCCAGTTTAATTCGTGATGATGGGGCTGGGACTCTCCGTGGGTCGCGCAAGGCTCGCTGACGCGGGCAGCAGTCGTGCCTAATGCGGTGGGTTGATGGGAGATGAGCAAGGGGGAGCGGTCTCGGCCAATGGGAGGCCTGCTGAAGTAAGACCACTGTGACAGCTAGCAGCTGTGTGAACTTTCATTCCCAGTCAGCAGGAGTAAGTAGGGCCACTTGAGAGGTTTGACACGGGAGTGTTGCAACGCCGGCGTGATGAAATGACATCGACGTGTCGACCTCTCACCTCCGCTCTGCAGTCTCCTAGGGGCGACACTCGCTGCTCACTGATTGACCAATCAGGAAGGGTGATGACCCAATTTGAATGTGTAATGATATGCATTAAAACTACCTCAATGCACTCAATTTACTGTTCCTGTCCACTTCGGCACAGTAATTACACAAACTGCTTAAAGCCATTACCACGTCAATACAAAGCAATTGCTAAATGACTGTGACAATGTTATTACTAGTGTAATTGCTATGTTACTACACAAGTACAGAGCCAGTTATTGCAAACTACCTGTCCAAACGAAGAACATTTCTGACCTGCCCAATGTCATCTATCATATTTCATTCTCTCATTAAGTATGCATCTTGACTGGCAGCATCGCCAATTCATATGAATGCTAAATGACTTTGGACACCAGGCGAATGGTACTCCCTACCTAAACGGAAGTAAGAACTGACAGGTCGCTGCCTACCAGTTCTGACAAGCTCTGTATAGACAACTGTGCCAGCCGAGTCTTTATTTTAGACCTTCGGGGCAGCTAGTCTAGAACTCAGCCCAGGGAGGAAGACAGGTTGGTAAGGGATAATAGCAATCCTCTGCAATGTCACCAGAATGTAATGCAGCAGCATTTGCTGAATGCTTTTTAACACATATCTATATTATATAATTCAATCTAATTCAAATATTCAAAAATCCAGTGGAATAAAGTGTGTTTTCTATATTGTAAAGATTTCACGCACCGAAGCTACTGACATTCCACCATTCAGAGGGGAGATGCTAACCAAGCAATAAAGATGATGGTGTTCTAACAAAATCATACCCTGTAATGCACTCAAAACCTAAAAATAAACAAAATTGCAAAAACAACATAAACAGCCATTGCTCACAGCAGTACATCAAACAGGATGACTTCACTTTCAGGGTCAGCAGACTTCCCAAAGTAACAAGGCGAGCATATGCCGCTGCAGTTCCCCGTATGTCCCAAGAAAGACCCAATTAATTAATCAATCTGTACTCCTCTGTCACTGCCGACTCCATTTTAGCCCCTTGCCAGCAGAACTTCATCCATTACTCCCCCCCCACCCCTCCCTCCCGCCTCCACCCGGTTACTCAGTCCTCTTCGCCGACAACGCCAGCCAGGGTGGCTGTGTAATTACACATCGCCTTGACAACACACATGATTGTTTTTCTAACAGTATATTACTTCATTAGGACTTCCCAATATGCCATATTTTTTAAATGTCACATTTTTTTGTTCTGGGGTGCTCGACTCCATCCAATCCAACCCACCACCAGTCGTCTGTGTATCATAACAATCATTAATAACTGTCACTTGCCACCATCAGCCCAACACGTCCACTGCCTCATTAGCATGTCCCAGCATTTGTTCTGTGGGAAGGGCTGATTATTTTATACAACAGGCCAAGCCAATTACTTTAGTGAAATGGTATCACATAAATCAAAACTTAACAAGGTGGCAAATTTAAAGTTATCAGATTCCAGGAGACACCATAACTAATATGTCACTGTCAGAGATGCTCCGCGCCGGCGCGCCTCCGCCATACTAAATATAACACCCGCGCCGGATCTCCGTGACTTTTGCCGAGAAATTATCATAATCTAAAAAACTTGTACAAGTGTGGGAGTGATATTAAAAATCCTCAGGCGAGGTTCCAGTCGTTTTTACACCACTTTGGACACAGTGAGGGGGGGTGTGGTGGGGGGGTGGGAGGGGGAAATGGATCAAATCAGGGCTGCTTGCTAGAGGAGCTTAATGTATGTATGTGAGGGGCGCCAATGGCAACACAACATGTCTGCCTTCTGAGAGCACCGGGACCTTTGCTTTTACTCCTTCTATGACGCTCATCCATCACATCTCGACAGCTGCATCAAACCAACAACAAACATGCAACGCCCAGCACTCTGAAACATGCTGATGTCGCCGCGCCGCCTCACATAAATACAGACTACTTTGGTTCTGCCACCAGTGATTTTTTTCCCCTCATTTTTTTTTTTTTTTTCAAATTTTTTTTTTTTAAACTAGATTTTTTTTAATCTTAAGGGAATTCCCGGGACGTAGAATGTGTGATGATGAAGCACACATCTGTCAGTTAGCCGGTCACATGAGAGAAATTACACCGCTCCATAAATGGATTTCTGTTTGCGCGCCCTTGTTCTCTTATTCCCTTTCACAAAAGCATTGAACGGTGAACAGCAGCGACTGAACGTTCATTGCACTGGGATTACCCTTTGACTAACTCCTACCCCATCTTGATTTTATTTTCTTTCCCTTTTCTTTTCTTTTTTTTTTTCCTTCCTTCTTGTTGTTGTTTTTTTTTTTTTTCTTCCTTCTTCTTCTTCTCCTGTGTCTAACATCATCTCTGCTCATTGCTCATTTTTAAGTGAGGAAGGAGCAGATGGATGCGAACTCAAAGTTTCCTGATCTTTAGCAGAAGTTATGGAGGGTTATCTTTGGCTGTATATCTCCACTCTGGCAGCTCTCCCCTGGTGATGAAGGATTAACCACCGCAGCTGTCTCCTCCCCGGGATGATGCAGTGCACTGCTCCCCGACACGACAGCATCACTTAATCTTAATGTCCGCTCCTCCAGAACGGCCGCACAGGACAAAGCCAATCAGCATCACATGCCACGGGGATGGACCTACAGCTTGGCCCTGGAGTTTCTCACCCTCGCAGGCCTATTAATCAACTTCAGACTCACCGATCCCAGAGTTCATTTCTCTCCCATCCAACCAGCTGAGCCGGGGGTAGTGATATAGGACAAGGAGGGGAGGGGGTGGGGGGGGGTTGGTGGTGGTGGTGGTGGTGGGGGGGCCTGGCCTGGTGCACGCGAGAACACTTATCAGATTGCACATTATGCACTGCTTTGTGTTGCCGTGTGAGAGAGAGAGAGAGGGAGAGAGAGAAAAGAGGAAGAGAGGTAATAATGAATGCATTCAGCACTGGAGCAGCAGCCTCTTTCAGGTCAGACCACCTCTTTGGTGTGTTTAAAGAGATATCTGCTCAATAATGCTGCAGAATTAAAGGATGGGGGCGATGTGGAATAATGATCTGCGCTCATTTAGATAAATTGCACTCTGGGAATCCATTTGTAAAGATCTGAATTCAGCTGGAGGTACAAGAGGACGCCACGTTGGTGCAGCCTATCCTCAGGACGAACCCTTGGCTTCATTATAACGTGGACTGCTGGTTTCAGGGCTGTGCGTCGGGCTATAATCCCGCACATATTGCATTCTTTACGATAAGCACACACACACATACTGTGTATTACATAGGCATGTGCTTCTGATTTGCTTTAACAACCTGTTCAAAGCACCCCCCCCCCCCCCCAAAAAAAATATATTTAAGTCACATGATGTAGGACATCCAATAGCCTTAAAGGCTGCTAGGTTGCTAAATCAAGCTAAGGGCCCCCCGGAGAGACGGCATGCAATGTGTAGTAGACACAAAAACAATATACAACTTTTAATAAGAGGCCATTGAAGAGAAATATCCATCCAATATCAGGGGCGAATTGGGGCGGCCTTAAAACAAAAACAGATATGTCTAATCCAGCTGTCAGGTAAAAGCACAGCGCTAGTGCGTACGATGTCCCACAGGCGACCACAGCAAACTCAGTATCCATAAACATCAGTCAACGTCTCCGACGCCGTCGTCTGACGCTCCCCGTCCCGTCGTGGTGCTAGCCACCTCGCTAATGCAGCCATCAACCCCATTCTGAAACAGATAATAAAGCGATGACACATTTATGATACCATAATTAACAGCGCTCTAGGATGAAATTAAATCAATATGCCCATCTAATATCATTTTCTCTAGTTATGCAAATCAAACATTCAAAGCGCCCCCTCTCCGAGAGTGATATGAATTGCTTTCACATTTCAGTTCACACATATTATCATATCAGGTTTGATGACACAGAAGATTGGGAGGGAGAGAGAGAGAGAGAGAGAGAGCGAGAGCGAGAGAGGGAGAGACAGAGAGAAGGAGAAGGAGAGAGAGAGAGATAACGATGTAAGGACTATGGTAAAGAGAGAGATAGAGGGAGAGAGAGAGAGAGAGAGAGAGAGAGAGGGAGAGAGAGAGAGAGAAGGAGATAGAGGGAGAGAGAGAAAGAGAGAGATAGAGGGAGAGAGAGAGAGAGAGATAGAGAGAGAGATAGAGGGAGAGAGAAAGAGAGAGAGAGAGGGAGAGAGAGAGAGAGAGAGAGAGAGAGAGAGAGATAGAGATAGAGGGAGAGAGAGAGACAGAGAGAGAGAGGGAGAGACAGAGAGAGAGAGAGAGAGAGAGAGAGAGATAACGATGTAAGGACTATGGTAAAGAGAGAGTGGGGTAGTGACTGCTGATTAGCTACAGTCCTAGCCTAGCGTACATGGTGGAGAGAGCAACACCTAGACAAAGAGATAATAATGTGAGAACCGAAGCCTTGGAATAAAGGAGCCTGACTAGCCTGTCTGCTCTGAAGGCTGCTGAGGCACTTCAACATCCCCTCAGCCTTCAGAAGAGGCAGGACTTGTTAAGTCACACACACACACACACACACACACACACACAGGAAAGTCCTCATTCTGTCCTTGTTCACCACAGAATGAGGGTTTGTTGTGTGTGGCTAAATGAGGCCCGTGCAACAAAAATAAAAAGAACGTCCGATTTCCCAATTATGGCTGAAAAGAGAATAACATCCTTGGAGAATTTCAAAACACACACCACCATAATGGAATAGACACTGACTTCTGGAGACCTGATGACGCCGCCTGCAGGATCGAAACACGTTGTCTGCCTTAGTTACTAATAAAAGGTACAGGGGTGGTCCTACTTAAATGTGTGCTTCCTACAGCGCATGCTAGGACTCTCTTTACCCCCCCATCCCCCCCCACACACACACACATACACCCCCCCCACACACACACCCCCCCCTACCCCCCTATTTATTGTGTGGGAGGTGAGGTGAGGGTATTAGGCTCTCTCTCTCGTCAGGGCTACTAGGAGACAAAAGGGAGGCTTTGATGGCTGGGTGCAGACAAGGCAAGCAGGGGAAGAAGCCTAATGGTGGTGATTAATGACAAAGGGCCAGAGGAGAGCCGGGACACAGGCGCTACATACATCATCCCTTCTCATCAGTCCCTCCCTGCACCTCCTTTCCCTCCTTCCCTCGATTTTCTGCAAACCAGCACAGCAATCTACTGTAAAGATATATATATTTTTTTTATTCTTTTTTTTTTTTACAAACCCCTCATCTGCTCCCAGTCAGCATACTGCACATGCCACAGAGACACTCCTTTTAGTTAACATTCTTTATGGGCCCCCGCCGTGCACAGACGAGAGGTGAGCATGTAAAATAAGATATTACGAGTGCAGGAGGAGATACGGGGTTGTCTGTGTGTGATCGCTCATGTTTTTCATGAACTGAATACTTCCCCGAGTACTGGAAGTCACATTTTCAAGGTCTCATCTTCCATACGGAGAGAGATGAGTTATTGAGGATTTATGAATAGGGGGAATGACAAATACTACTGCGTTTAGCTGCATAAGTAAGTCACGATGAGGCCTGTGCGGGAGGGGCGTTCAAGCTGCTGTAATGAACACTGTTTGCACCGCGGGGAGATTCCTTATTTATGAGTCTCATAAATAGTATGTGCTTATCCTCGTCATGCCACTCCCTTAAAGCAGGGGCCATGTGACTGGTGCGGCGCCCCGATGTAAGAGTCTAAACAGCAATCTGTTCTCACCGTGTTACGCTAACGCGGTAAACAATTCTAAACACAGTTTAGTTGTGACCAATTAATGAGGTAGAGTCATGGGGGGCATTTAACACTCTCCAGAACCTGGGATGTTAATTAGGAGGCGCCTAGTCGGATTCTGGTTAACACGCCTGACTTAATGGAAACACTGCAAATTAACTCCCAATTAAAAGAATGAGCCGGTTTTGGTCATTACCGGAACACATTTCAAAAAGTGCTGTTTGAAAGGACAACAATAACTGATACTATACATTAACTGATTATTGTTCATCCAAATATACTGTATTTGAGCTTCAGAATATGGTTGATGTCTCAGTCATCTAAATCACCCAATGAGCTGATTTAGTCATTACCGAAACGGCAAACAGCATTAACAAAAAAAAAAAAGAAGAAGAAAAAACAAAGAGGTGAAATCTGTATAATAGGACATGAATAACTGCTACATAAACTGACTACTGTTCAAGCTGTATGAGTGAAGGGCTACTGCAGGGGTAGCCCATACCTGACCTCTACAGCCCTCCCCTTACTGCTCCCAAAAGAACTCTGGGAGCAGCTTTACGGTGCAAATTTACAATAAAATGGCTCATCTTTCACAGCGAAGCACTAAGTCAAGTTTACAACCTGCACAACTGAACAGTTTTCGGCAATTAAATCTGACAGGCACTTTTTATTTTGCCTCCAAGCTTTCTTACATACACTGTAACTGCAAATAAGGAGAGGAATGAACGGCCGTGCCAGGATCAATAGCTGACAGACTGCTCATGGGAAGGGAAACAGTAAATCTCAAGCAGCCGTCCACTTTTGTTACTTGTGTTTATACAACTTCGCTTTAGTTGGAGAAGCTTGTGTCATAAGAAATGCTGATGTCTCTTGACACACCAACCGCCATGACATTTCACACAGCGTGTGTTCTGGCCTCCTTAGGACAGTTTTAACAAGTAATTGTTGTCGAGTTGGGTACACTTGGAATAAACAAGGCACTACTTGGCGCGAACGTTTAGGAATGTTTCCCTGAACATTTAAACAAAGCATACAATTATGCCCCCAGCATGTAGGCCCCATTTCCGGCCAACGCCCTTGACAAAACAAAACAAACAAACGTTCTATTTGCCAATAATTCGTCAAACAACTGTTCTGAATGTGGTATTTTCTACACACACCCCGTCAAGTCACATCATACAATATTACAGCCCTTAATAATATTACATTATTATTAATATTACAATAATATTACACCACCATTTTGACAAGAGGATTTGACTCAGTCTCTCAGTCTCACCATATGCTTTTGCCACTTTCATAGAGCGGTTTCAAAACAAGGCATAACTGGTTCAGTCATTACATCACCCCCACCAGGTAAGCATTTGGTAGTCATGCCAGCTGGAGTGACAGAGTGGCTTGTTGGAGAACAACACGCATATTTCTGTGTATTTCATTTCTGCGAATTAAATGCTTGATCGAACTGAGAAAAAACAACAAGGCAACTCTTTGTCTTCCCAACCGGTTTAGCTTATTTGCCATGGGTGCTGCTGCTGCTGCTGCTGCTGCTGAATATAATTAATATCTCAATGGAGCCAGGAGGTTGTCATTTTTCAAATCGTTTCCCTGGAAATGTTCTACACCTCTTAATGGCCCTGCTAATGCTGTAGCTGTCATGTTTTGGACAGCTGCACTTTTACAAGACAAACTCAGCTGTGCCACGGGCCTCTCTGTGGACCTCCTCACTCAGAGGGCTGTGGAGGCCGTGCCTGGCGCTGCCAGCTGCTGGTGGCGATGGCACTATGAAAATGTGATTAATTTTTACCTTGTGTTCATACGTTCACAACTGGCGAGTCACCTTCCAATGGTGGCGTTGTCCCCAAACACACCTCATATTTTTCCTATTTTTCTGATGGATGACCGGTCCGCCAAATGGCCTCAGAAATCGAAAATTAAAACGTACGACTAATTAAAGGTGGCTTCGAGGGGCCAGACGGACGGGGGCAGTGAGGTGGGGATATTTGGGGAGGTGCCAGGAGACTGAGTTTAGCAGGCTGACATCTTGAGAATAAAATGAAGGCCTAATATAATACTTCAAACTGTCATTCCCTGGCTCAACCCCTCAGACCATATGGGAGCACATTACTTACAAATACTGAGGTGTTACTTACTGACATATTCAAGCTACAACACAAGTCACCCTGTTCTATACTCGTCAGTATAGATTAATCGATGTACACGCTGTACATTTAAAAATAACTGCCGGTTTAAATGAAATCTATCAAGAACCAATAAACAAAAGTTGTATTGAACATGATATATTTGAAACTAAGACGACGTGACAGCCCTGAGAAAGTAAATCAACAAGGGTTGAGATATGATCTTTAGAGGAGCACAAGTGATGCTATTTTCTTCTTTTTAGCACACGATCCCTCTCTTTACTGAAAGGAGATACTGTTGCCCGAGAGATGGTTATCATAATTCACCAAAGTTCAGCCGAAGTTCATAACATCTGTTTGCGTACAACAAAAGCTTCTGGTCACTGTTATTTCCTAATCAGATGATGGCGAACAGATAGCCATTGTAAAAGTATATCAGTATCGTGGTGATACATGATTGAACTCATTCTCACACCCTGGCTAACTTGGGTCTAGGCAACAATTAAACGCTTATGATGCCTGAAGACGTGACGAAATTGCAGCATGCTAGTCATATGATACAAGTTAAAAAAGAACATGAGCTTTTATTAAGGCCATAAACCTTCTGACAGCTAGCATTCAAAACAAACAAATCACACGTACAATATACTGCTTGTGGAACAAACATTTGACATTAAACTAAAGGAAATCTCAACTAGATTTGTTTTCATGGACCAGCACTTACAAGAATATTGTCTAGTCTGTTGATGATCTTTGGTAAGTAAGGCAACTCACTACACTGTACTGTATGTGGCCTACAACCCAGACCCTCGGTTGATACAGTACCTTCAGAAAGTATTCAGACCCCTTCACTTTTTCCACATTTTGTTGTGTTATAGACTCAATTTAAAATGGATTAAATTAAAATAATTTGTCATCAATCCACACACAATACCCCAGAATGACAAAGTGGCATTGTGACATTCTAATCTACACTGTGTGTAATTGATTCCTATGCAAATCAGAGACCCTATAAAAACAAAGATATTAATTCCAAAATTACATGAACTATTATCCTTGCATTAAGATGGACTAAATTCAAATTACTGAGTGATTTGTTGATGACATTTTTGCATTTTAGTTAATTTTAAGAGTGTCATAGCATAGCAAATTTTAGGAGTGTCATAGCATAGCATAGAATACTTACGTATATGAGGTATTTCTGTATTTCAATCTTAATAAAGTTACTGAAATTTCAAAAAACGTGTTTTCGCTTTGTCATTCTGGGGTGTTGTGTGTGGATTCTTTTAATTTAATCCGTTTTAAATTGAGTCTACAACACAACAAAATGTGGAAAACAGTGAAGGGGTCTGAATACTTTCCGAAGGCACTGTTGTATATACTGTTCACCTCCATGGTAGTTTGAAGCCCTAGTCCAACAGTGGCCCTTCAACCCTCGTCTCCCAGAAGCTTAGACCTGGTTGTTTGATGACGGCTTATCCTTCGTCTGACATATTATCGTTGGACAGGCTTCTAGCTGTGCCAAAAGAACAAGTTAAGCAAAGGATTAGCTAGCACACTCGTGCTAATGCAGTCAAACTGTCACCCAGATCAAAGACATTCACTCCAGATTAAGACCAATTAAACCAGGTGGCCCTCCACAAATTAACAGCCGGAGCACTCACCTGTTAAACAGGAAAACACGGCTCATGGTCTTTGTTCTCCTCGATAACATGTTCAGAGTATGAAAACACCTGACTTACTCACATTTCTGACTAGTAATGCAGTTGTTATTGTTGTCGTCGGCAGTTGCCTTTGCTGTAGTTGACTGGCACAGCACACAGTGACAGTGATGCCCTGGAATATTTCAAACGAGATTTAAAAACACTTTTTAAACCAAATGTACATAAATGGAAGGCAACCCAAGAACCTTTTCACCAACCACTAGACTATACAAAACCAGCAGAGTAAACCCAGCACTGGTGTCCTGTAATGGTGTGGAGGCCAACAAGAGACAATTATGTAATTGCTACCTTTACTGGAGTAATTTAGCATGTCACTCTGCTCAAAGATACGATATCCTTTATTAGTTTTTGATTTAGTTTTTACAGTGCTGTACATTGTGTTATATGACGCTAGAATGCCCTGCGGGGACAGGGTTTTGAAAGGCTGCCAGATCCATTAAGTCTTAGGCAACATTAAACACATCTCCTTCCGTCTTCCTTCTGATATCATATTCTGCAAGTTTGAAAGGACAAAGTCTAATCTAACGCTGACAATCTTTAGCGACAGCTTAGAAAAAAAATATACAGTACCAGTCAAACACACCTTGCCAAGAGTGTGCAAAGCTGTCATCAAAGCAAAAGGTGGCTACTTTGAAGAATCAAAAATATAAAACATATTCTGGTTTGTTTAACACTTGTTTGTTTACTACATAATTCCATATGTGTTCCTTCATAGTTTTGATGTCTTCAATATTAATCTACAATGTAGAAAATAGTAAAAAATAAAGAAAAACCATTGAATGAGAAGGTGCGTCCAAACTTTTGCCTGGTACTGTACACCGACAAGGAACCAAAAGGGAACCAAAAGTTGTGGAGTCCCTCATGGCGATACAGGGGTTAGCGGCCTCAGTTATTATGATAATGGGAATGTTTCTTACTGAGGCATCTGAGCCGCAGCTGGTCAGAGAGAGGGGCTAGGTCAGCCGAGGGCCAACGGAGGCTCTGCTGATCAAGGCCTCTGCTCGCGACAGGGGGATGACTGATGACTGCAGAGTAAATGCCAGAACTATAAATTTTATCCCACACTGACCCAAAGCTCCTCCAAAGTTTATTTACATTTTCACATAGCATCCACCCTTGAATGTCTACGTTGAAGTATTTCAAGGCGGGATGAATTAGTGTCCCGCTGCATGCTTCTCTAAAGCTCACATAGCTGGGAAAGTTCATTCCCTTCTGACATGTCCGCTGTGGGAGCCGCTGAGGAGTGGACTGAAAGGATCTTTCATTAACTTGTCTATCCTTGTTACTCCTCTGAAACCCAGGCATCGGCTCCATCCAGCTACGCTGAGTAGAACCGGGTGTATAACGTCAAAACGGCCCTTGAATTACAGCCCGAGTCCATAAATTACAGGCGGTAATGAGCGAATGTCTGCAAAAGAAATAAAAAAGCCTCCTGGCTGACACATTTTTTTATGTGTGGAATATAAATAAATAAGCTAGCAAAACACCCTGCGGTTTAGTTTCCAATGGGCTTTGCTGAGGGAGCTGTGTGTGTGTGTGTGTGTGTGTGTGTGTGTTTGATCTGGATGCAGAGAGTCACCGTTGTTTGGACAGTCATAGGGCGGAGCCGCCAGGCTTTTAACTGGTCCAGGGGACACAGACCACCACAGAGCAGCACACAGGGGCCTCTGTGTCCCCAGGCAGGACAGATCCTATCACCTGGGAGAATGAGAAAGGCTCAGTTGGAGCACTTCCTGGTGGGGAAAGGTTTAAGGCTGCGGCTGCTGCTCGCTAGCTTTCAGTGACTGTGTCTCTCCAGCCGGCCGTTCAAAGGCTTTTAGGCTTAAACAGAGGCGAGCGGAGAACAGGCACCAGGGGAGGTTCTAGTCCAAAACCACAACGCTGTTGCCAACTCTACTGTAAGTAGAAAAGCAGTTTATGCAAACAACCAAAAACGTCTCGTTTGTCCCTGAGTGTTTGACGGCGGCTAAAAGCTCCACAGTCAGGGAGCAGGTGTTACGAAATAAAAACTATTTGAATAGAGACATAAAAAAAAAATAAAAAAAGGGGAAAATACAGTATATACTGTAGTATATTTTGTAAAGGGGTGGAAAAAAATCATTGCTCCAATTTTGTGGTGTGGGAGGGATGCATGGCCTCGTTTGAGAAAAAGGGAACATGCTTAAGTTATTACTGCAGGAAGGCAATCTGTCAAAGCTGGGCTGTTTTGGCATGGCACATACCGCAGCAGAGATCAGAGAGTCAGATTCTGCTTGCAATTACTGCTAAAGGACCTTGGATGGAAGCAGCGTGCTATTAATTCTCCGCCTGGCCCCCGACATTTTGACTTGTCAAAATTCTCACTGTCCTCTGTTCCAACGCACCCAGGGAGTGGGTCTCGTTGGCCAAATCTCACGACTTTGGTGTAATTTATGCCATCATTAGGGTAATTAGTATCACTCAGCGAACATTTTGTTATGAATTACCTCTTATGATGTGAGGGGCGGAATGTGGATAAAGGAAGGTAATATTTGGGCTGAATGTGACTTTAACAAATTTGTGTATTGAGTATTACTTGTGATGTTGTGCTGCTACATTGTATTAGTCCTGTGAGCTCTGCCACTCTACCACTACAGATGATAACAGAATAACTGGTTTTCGGTTGTAGTTTCCAGTAATGGAATGACAGACAGTAAAATAGACACACAAAACAAAAATATCACATCGATGATATCAACAAACAAACAACAAATTAAACAATAGAACAGCAGTAAAAGTAATAATGGAAAGATTAAAGGGTTTGTAACCATATTGGACAGGCCGGTTATGAACTTATGTTTTCAATGTCCTCTTTTCTTATATTTCTTAACTCACCAACCGCCAAAGAATTCCGGAACACTCACCACCCAGAGTTCCAAGTGTTCTATGTTCTATGTTTACCGAGCAACAACACTCTGATTGGCTACAAAATGAAGCATCGTAATGTAAGCATATTTGGTGAATAAAGTCAACCTTGGCACTCTAGGAAGGTTGACAATTTGGGCGACTTCATTCACCCCCGGCACTAAACGAGTTAATGCACCTGCATCAAGAAAAAGGCCATTGTAGCCTTTCTTCATCCTTTGTTTTCGTCACGCATTACATTGTTTACCGTACAATCAGTGCCCCTATATTTGAGCAAACGGATCAATGACACATGAAAAAGGACGAGCTTCAAAGGAAGGGATTCATCATGAATGTCCGCCCTCCCACCTGCACAAACACCTACACATGACTTTGATCAGGTAATAGGACTGTTTAATGTGGTAAGACGTTTTATTCCCTCCTTAAGGATCTTAAGGGCTGTGTGTTTTGAGCAGAGTAATTTGAGTGTCATCCAGCGTCTTAGAGATTATTTACCCCTCTTCAATAGGTTTAGTCACGCACACGCTGTACAGTAGCAGATTAACCTTCCACAGGCTCTGGATAAAATGTGGTGAAATGTAGATTGTCAGAGCCCTTTATGAAGAGGTTCAATGCTACAGCCCTGTGTGCTACAGTACACTGGACATTAGCGACCAGTTTAAATGGAAACGTTTTATTTTCCCATTTTTACGATTTGCGGGAGGTGAGATGGGGTTACATTCCGCAGCTGGTGCTGTCTGATAGATGCAACATGTTAAATAACTTCACACCATCACACTGTACCAATATAATGGTCTGTTTGTTCGGCATTATTCCAGATGAAATCGCTAAACGGGGAAATCTTCATCTGCTCTTTTGATCACTCCATCGCCGTCATCATCATGCCGTAAAAAAACCCATAAACATCTTGACATTTGTTGAACCGCAGTAATAAACTTCTTGCAGGTTCATCAGAATACCTGCGACGCTACGTAGACGGGGCGCTATCTGAGGGGAGGGCACAGGGTCTCATGTTCGGGCCGCAGCATCTGTGTCCGATCGGAATAACTAGCATGACTCCCATGCAGATGGTCACAGGATGTGACCATCTCGTATCGCCTGTTGCCATCAATCTTCCAGTAAATAGCTCCTTTGACACCCTGTGTTTGCTTTTTCCAGGGCATCTCACATGACCAACACCAACATCTTGAAAATAACAGGAGGGAGGGGGTGGGGGGGGGGGGGTAAGTGTATGTGTGTGTGTGCCACATATTTTTTTTTTCTTCTTCTTTTAACAATCGTAAACACCACACCACACCACACCGTACTCCTCCATACATCCTGCCAGAACTTTAGACCCATATCTGGCAGCGCCATGAGTCATGAGATACTCCTCTTGATATCGCTCCTCCTTTGAAATCTTAATGTCCGACTGCCCTTCTCCCTGGCCCCTGTGCACAGCTAAATCAGATTTATAACTACTGTCAAAGGCAGGGATGACAGATAAATTAATCTTCCCTTCATGAGTTTACATCCCAGGCATCTGGACTGCTGATCTGGCCCCTAACAAGCACAGAGGTCTCGGCTAGGCTGTCTTCTGGAGTTGATGTGTTGGTGGCTGGAGATGAATTACTCTGTCATAGGAATCTATTTATACAGCAGTTGGAAGGGTGTGCCACCAGGCTCAGGACATAGCGTTTTCATGAGCTCTGCAGCATCTGTTAGAGGAAGTCTTGTCCTGTCAGTTCGGAGGGCTTTGTAGTGCTTTGAAGCACACAGTACTGCATGTCTTCAGCCATGATTGAATGTGCTCTCGATGTGATTATTTCATTGGTCGGTCAGCTGCGCGTTGGGCCACAATGACGGTACGATGAAATCTAGACACAAGTTGATGTCAGATGACATAACGAACACAAGCGAGCTCCCTGTACTACTCACAAAGTTCATTCCTCTTGTTCTTCTCCAACATGTCTGATTGAGACTTCAAGT
This sequence comes from Argentina silus, assembly GCF_951799395.1. NCBI lineage: Eukaryota > Metazoa > Chordata > Actinopteri > Argentiniformes > Argentinidae > Argentina > Argentina silus. Next base: position 2,078,684 of record NC_139670.1, on the reverse strand, counting down.
CAAACACCTCTGAATATATCATTTCAAGACGAGACGGTGAGGAAGTACAAAGGGGAATATCTGAAGAGAGACGGAGAAACAAGACCACCGGGATAGCAGTACTGAACCATGTCATTGTCAGCCCCCCCCCCCCCCCGCTAACTACCACTCCTCCACATCACATGAATCCCCTCCGCCACCCTCGACTGCTTCCCCAACAAAAGATGCTTTGAGGTCACACTCCCGTGCCTCTCTGGCTGCAAAGGACAGAAAAAAGAGAGATATCCTCTCTTTTTTAGAACCAATTATTAATCACTTAAGAATCTCAACATGCTAATGATGGATCTTTCAGATAGGAGGAATGTCACAAAAAGCTGTGAAGAAAAATAAAAATAAACATCCAATGTCTTCATTGAGCTGCTTGATAGATGGGCACTCTGTATGTTGAATATCAGTTGCCAAGTCAGCCTTCCTGGTTCAATGCAACGCCAATGGAAGTCCTCCAAGGGAATCACAACATAGTGTATTCTAAAGGTTTATATCTCGTACCTACATTTATACAGGTGAATATAATCACTGCTTCATTTTGTTTTCTTTCTTCTATTCCCAGTATGGAGACCGCGAGCTCTCCTCATCATTGACGGTAATGTGGCTGCCGCTTTGAGCTATCCCCTCTTTTATATTCAACATCGCCCCAAGAATCCTCTGTAGGGTTTTAAAACTTCAAACAGCGCCTCATGAAAAACTCAGGAGGTGTCAGACATGTGTCCCCCCCACCCCGCTGGCTTGCCAACACCAAAGGCCAGAATTGATTTTGTGTGAAGCAGGACCAGCTCCACCTCCTTCAGGGATCACCTGCCTAACCCCTGCCTGTGGCCCTGCTACTACGCTAATCATTAATTCAAGCAGGCAGTCAGAGAGGGAGAGAGAGAGGGAGAGAGAGAGGGAGGGAGAGAGAGAGAGAGAGAGGGAGAGAGAGAGGGAGGGAGAGAGAGAGAGAGAGAGAAAGGGTGAGGCCCAAACATTAAAAACAACAACAACTCTACTTCAATAATACCGACAGTGGAACATTCCACCACCAGTTATGATGACTTTGGTCAAAATCTCTGATCTGTGTTTTTATCATGACGTGATAAATGAAGTTAAATATGTGAATCTGAGTCCATGTATGAGGAGTGGCCAATTCTGGCAAATTTCAGAACGACCCTAAATGGTCACGGTTAACTTTGCTCTGATTCCATGAGGATCATCCTTACGTATGAGGTAATAAAGAGAGGTTTATCGAATACTCAAAGCACAGCTTACCTGTAATAAGGACAGAGGCCTGCAACCGAGGAAGAGGCTTCAAAGTTAGTCCAGCTGTACGTTACGAAACCGCAGTAAGCAGGGTCACCGAGAGGCCGAGCGAGATAAGTCTCGCTACAGTATCTTCCTTGTTTCCTGATCCATATACGATCCCCTTTATATTAAACATTCTTTCCCATTTCCGTACGCTCATACTAACATGCAATATACGGTCACTGAGACAATATTGGAAGTTCAGCTTACAGTCTACCAGGCCGGGCCTGTTCCCTTTTAAACTACCCTTTTTGTTTCTTTATCATAAATGTTCTACAATTACAGAGTCTTTTTTGACGTAATCAACCGAATTGATTGTCTGAAGTGTTTATTGTCACCGTTGTTTGTACTATCCTCATAAACACTATTTTATCCAAAACTCAGCTACCCTAAATGTACCCTTAAATTCAGTTTTCACTTTCTCAACTCACTTTGGCTGACAGGAGACAGTGAGCACGGAAGCCAAAGCATAGAGCAACTGATTTCAATATAAAAAGGAATTTGCTTGTTGCCTTTCCAAACGTTAACTCTTTTTTTTTTTCTTTCTCTCTTCTGGGAAACTTCATGAGAAAACGGGCGGAAACCGCTTTTACCCATGCTGAGTAATAACAGAAAGGTGTCTCTGCATTCTAGCCAGGTTCCACAGTGTTTCTCACCAGGTAATGCCAGCTGTGGAAAGCTGGTCTTCCACCCAACACTTCACAGCTCACAAAAAGACAACACCCATAAACACACCACCAAATAAAAGCTGAAAATAAATCTCTAATGAAACTCAACGGTTTAATTGGGTGTTTAAGTATTCAATTATGTACGGGAACCACATTTTAGTGTGCATAATAAAGACTTAATTAAGTATTAAAACATTGCTTTATGAAGCTGAGTAGAATACTCTTTTTGTTTCTAAATATGAAGTATTCAGTTAGCAGCAATTAATAGGTTCTTAATAAAAACCCTTTAAGGAACTAATGAGGTTTTTTTTTCCACTCTTCTATGTAGGGTAATTAATTGGAAAACTGTCAATTGTGTCAATAAATCCCTCTGGGAAAGGTCTGGTCTTTCTCCTCCTGACTTGTAAACCACACATGAAGCACGGGATGTCAGATACTCAGCCAAAGGCGATGAAAGAGAATGAAGTGGTTGGTTGCTTCAACCATGAATATGGCTTTGGAACACAGTACCGTAGGAAGCTTTTTAGGAGAGACACCACATTGCTTCCACGTAAATTGGGGCCTAAGAAACCTCAACTTCCTTTTTTTCCCCCGAACCACAGGCCTTACTTCTACCATTGGCTTGGTGTCAACCTCCTCTCCCCTAATGGACAGCCACAAAGTAGACAGGCCGTAAATCATCGGGGCTATGGAAGGCCATTAGTCCGCCGATACACAATAAAAACCAGTAATGGTCTCATAAAGCCAGCAACGTTACACCAGACATTCTGATGTTATGTATTAACTTCGGGCTGAGCCACAAACAGCCACGGACGGCTGAAAACCCAGAGAAATGTTGTTTCTCTTTCCGTCACCGTGCATTCCTGTCCCGTGACGCTCCGTGAGATCGATAGATTGTACGATGACCTGTAATATGTTTGTTTGTTGTTTACGTAGGAGAGGTATTTTACAGAACACCGTGCAGCACACGGCGAGACCGAAGGCTGTAAAGCAGCATTTATATTGTGGTTATGAAGAGGTCCTATTGAACCGAGCATTCCAGACACCCCCCCGTTGATTTACGGAGGGCTACTCATGAATGACCAATGTGCTCAGTGCTGTTTACAACATCAAGTGCACTCCTTTAAAATGATCTAATACACTGCAGCGGTGGACAACTCTGACTTAAAGCCTACAGAGTCTGTCAATGTGGACGTGATGGAAGAATTACTATATGGTATATTGCCAATTACCTTGTCTCCTTACTGCTGTGTAACAATACAACTATATTTCAGTGTTGAGCCACGCTGTTCAGAGAGAAATGTCTGTAAATTGTAAATTGAAGCCTTTCAGACCTTATCAAATAACAATATATTCAATTAGTAGGCTTATATCTCTTGACAGGTATTTTCCCAGTGTCTAGTCAATCTAATTATTCTTGAAGGATATTGGGTTCTCTGAAAGCATGCCAAACTGTTCTACAGTAGCAATGTAAAACATATAATTTTTAGAGTGATCTGAAGTGAAATGTTCATCTTTCCTGCTAGAACCTATTCCCCATTCCCCATTTCCCATTTCAGTAATTTAGAAGATAGATAAGATGGTATATCTAATAATATTTCAACTGCCATTTTAACTTCCATTTTAACTGCCATTTTAACTCCCCTCCCCTCCTTGAGTTGCTTCAGATTGAGCTAGCCTGGAGACAACTCCAGTCTCCAGTCCCTCTGTTGTCACTTCTCATTTCGAGATAGTGGCCTGTCTCCTACTGGCTTCTGCCAATAATAACTCATCAAAAACTACGCAACCCAACTTGGCACTGAAATAAAGGCAGCGGTCCATGTCTGTGCCACTCATTTGTCAATTAAAGGGATCCATCTCCACACTGACACTTGTGACTTAAAAAAAACAGTTGAGGATGTGATGAATTAGAAAGGACACAGGAGCAGGCTGCAAGCTGCACTGCAGCACCATAATGTGCTTTAGATATGAATACCAACTGACACCGGTGACACCAACTGACAGGTCAAACAAGGTTTTATTTCATTTGTCACTTGGGCCAGACCTCTTACTTTGTCTTTTTGTATTCTCTTCCCATTAGGGCGGCAACATCTCACTTTGACAGCCTGGGGACGTTTTAAAGCACTTTCATTTAAAATGCAAGAGGGCATACTTGATATTTTCATTAAAATGCAAAACCGTGGCCATTATAAGATGGATGCAGGTATGGGGGCACATGTTGAACGTGTTCATCAGCAAAGGGAAGGAAGGGAAGGATCCTCCGCTTGATCAGATCTTACATTGTAACATTTAGCCTATTCAACACGGAAATTAAATGTTTGTTGTCCAACGCATTCCACCGTCACTCTCGTTAAATGTCCCGCCTTCTGTACCGTGAGTGAAAGACATCAGAGAATCAGTCTGTATAATGGATGCCATACGAACTGCTAGAAAGTGACCTGACCGTCCCCCACAATAACACGCAGGAAATATGCATACTTACGATGACCACACAAAGACAAACACACGCCCGTCCCCTTCATAATAACCCCTTTATGACACAGTCACAGCCACAGATCAAGGTATTTCATCATACAGGAGAGAAATCAAGCAGCACCTTGCTGCCAGCGTCCAAGTCTCCCTGCCGTCATAAACGCCTCGCATCCCTGTCCCCCGCATGTGACACTAAGTCCTGATTGAAGCGCCCCTCCTGGTTATCCTTAATCCCGCCTGTGAAATGTGACACGACCATTCTTCAGGACTGCTTTAGGCGGTATAATCTGCCTATCACAGACGTTCATCCTCACCTGCACACTCCTCCTGGTGTCAAAACATGCTACCTGTATCTTCAGCCCAGCTTCTACCTCATAAATTAAATGTTAATGGGTAAATACAGTGTAAATAAATAACATGGGGATAAACCATGCTGCTCTCCGCCATGCAATTCTACATTTCACTGTGCTCGTTATAAATGTTGATATGAATTTTTAATTCGATGTGGAAATACACATCATTTTCTGCATATTTCAAGAACATTTTTGGTGTTCAGCCCATAGTTATCCATCAAACCATTAGTTTCTATAATACATTTCCAATACATTTATAAACCCATATAAACTCAAAACAGGCCAATCAGAAGACCATTACCATCGAGCAGTGGCGGGTGACATACTTCGATGTCGTTAAACGAGGACTTGATTCCATTTCCTTATCTCAGTAAGGCTATTAGAGAAAGAAGATGGAGGTCTTAAAGGCTCCCTGAAGTTTCCACAAAGTTCTGAGGGCAGTAATATGGCAGCTGTCACAGCGAGACGCGGCAGCTGTGCTCGCCATTGGTTCCAGTCGTTAACAGGGAGGGAAGGTGAAGTCAACTTCAGTCTACAGCATGACTGCAGCATGCCAAGATCCTCACCCACCTGGTGGCAGAGTGGTCGACAGCATAATCTCCCTGGCTTTACTTCCAACCCCAAAGGCTTTTCAGACCAAAGCTTTAACTAATTGATGAGACACCCCTAAAGAAGACCCTTCACCGGAGTGTTCTAGGTTGCAACTCAACTTTTCGAAACTCTTGTTTCCGTCAGGACACGCCCTCGTGTCTCACCCCCGGCGTGAGAGAGGCGTCGCCGCCGTGATCGTTTTAAATATTTAATGTCGGCTCGGAGTTAAGTTTTTACAAATTATATCAGTGCTAAAAAAATAAAATAAAATAAAAACACCTCAGTTGAAGGCAACGGGAAGTGGAGTATACTGCCTAAGTATCTGAAACGTCCTGTCCTAAACGCATAATATCCGTAATACTTTCTGACACATCCTCCCAACCTTTCCCTGTCAGCTTGTGTGAGATGTGTTTTTCTCTCTGGGAGCAGGAGAAAGCAGTCTACTTCCTTGTCATTTCAGCTGAAAGGCATCCCTCAACTCGGAGTCTAATTCCCACACTGGAAGACAGTGACGCTTACCACAGGGTGCATTAACATGCTATCAAGACCATCAGAGCAATTTCGGTCTGTCAGGCAGCCGCAGAGAGATTGCCGAGAGAGTTTCTCATTTATCTAGTCAGAGGTTGTTTTTTTCGAAGAATGGATAGAACAATATGTTCACTACGGTACATGTGTATTGTGGTTATTGTACTTATGGGATTTAGTTTAGCTTCCAGTGAGATAATGACGAGTTAGATGTAAAGGATGAACAAGTATTGTAATCAGGGCGTACTGGGAAGAAAACATTTTCTATCTTTCTACATTGCACATACGGCAAATGACTAACACTGACAGTAGCATTTACAGTATAGTTTCAGCCCAAGGCATTTAATGGCCTTAATTATATCATTAAGAGCAACAAGGCATAACAAGTTGTGTTATATCTTGATTATAAATCACACCTGGGGGGTTGTTCGATATGAGGCAAGGCCTTCAACACTGTGTTTTGTGTTCAGTAGAGGTTGCCAACAGACCTGGGTTCAAACAGCCTTTGAAACAATTGCAACACTTTGCAGTGCTTCATTGGGTTTGCATGGTGAAATGGAAGCAATGGAATAGTCCCAAAAGTGCAAACACCGCCTTTCTGGCACTCCAGACAGGAGTAAAAAGATTTCAAATACTATTTGACCCAGGTCTGGTTATCATCAGGTAAACAATGCCTCGTCCGGAGGTATTCTAACACCGGCAATAAAACAAAAACACAACCGCGTGTTTCATCATGAGGTAGTTCAGACGTTCTGTAAGACCAGCCAGTGCAACAAAATACCCTTCAAGAGAGTCGAGTAAACCTCTTATTACAAGTAATGAACCATCGGCCAAGGAGCCCATTTACATGTTGGCAACAGACAAGAGCTAACACACGCATTTCCACGTTGGATTAATTATACACAAACACCAAGAGGTTCGCAAGACTCAAAGACGGCATCTGCCTAATTACAAACACAAAACAAACATTAAATGGTAATCACTTTTATATCGGTTTAACCGATCAAATCAGCTTGGAGAATTTCACGGCGTGAAGGATTGAGAGGAGAATCTGAGCTGCCAGTTCCCTCACAACAAACCCACAGGACACAGCACAGCAGGCAGCAAGGCTCCACAGATCCACTGTAAATATTTAATAATTCATCACGCCCGGTTTAATCTGAGATTATACAGATATATTGAGGAGAGTATGTTTGAACAGAACACCATTTGAGGAAAACACACGTGAGGAAAGTGTGAAGTCTTTGATATTTAAACTATACATCCTCAACAAATAAGCTGGCAAGGTACTTTAGATCTTATGCTATGCTACACCAGCTCCACCCCATTGATATACTCCACACAGACACTAGTTCGTTAAGGCTGTTAATTTCCTGATAAGCCCACCATTCTGTGTGACACACTGGGGCCGTACTTAACCATTATTAATGTGACAGCCCTCAGTGCAAAGCAAATCAATTAAACAGGAGCAATCACTATCCAGTTATCCCCCGGCCCGGATAACTGCCTCTTAAGGCCCGTTTTCATGTGACAAAGAGGGGTCCTCATTCAGGCCTGGGTACAACCTGACAGGTCAAGAAAGAGGTATGAAACAACAGCACCTTCTAACCATCATCTCCCCTCTTTACCTGTCAGATCAAGTCTGCCTGTCTCTCTGGTGAAGTGGCGTGCTCTGCACCGGCTGCCACAAGGTGAATTTTCATGTCATGTCAAAGGGAATTTTCGTATTCCATTTGCTTCGACATTACCATGTCACACGTATCGATCGGACCCTTTATACAAACCCAGCAGGGACTTGGGCTTGGGCTACTCAGGGCTTCTTTAATGGTGTCCTGCAGCTAAAATGACACACGCACACATGCACACATTATAGTACATTTGTTTTTGCATGATGGTTGCAAGCTGATTGCAGTCATTATCATGCTTCTTACTTGCTTACAAGTAATAGGCCTACTTGCTAGGTAATTCCTGGACAAAAGGTTAAACTACTTTGAGTGGTTTCTTTCTAGGGTGTTTGGTACAGTCCATAGGGTCTTAGTTGAGGCCATTACAAAAGCTATTACATGAAAAGAAATGGCTCCTAGATTCCTGTGGCTTAAAGTACACATGTTGAATCCTTTCTATAGCTCATGAAATTATATTGTGTGGAATTAAACCCCCTAAAAGGGTCAGAGGTGAAGAGCAGTCATATTTTGTTAGTGCTCTAAAACACACTGGTCTGTTGCATTAGCCAATAACATACAGAATGATAAGGCTATTTTATGATGATATCTGTGGTGCCACCGTCTCTCAGTATAAACCTGTACGTGAGTGGATGTAGTGGGGTTGGTGTCGGTGGCAAGAACCAACAGACGGATCTGGTGAGACGGTCTGATTCATTAGGAGAGGAGGTCTTATTTTAATTATATGTAATGAGCCAAGATTAATTTGCCACTGAAAATTGCAGGAGGAGTGTATATATATATATATAACCTAATGTACTTAATGGCTGTTTACGTTCAGACGCATGTTGGCATTTTTTAATTGAGAGAATTAAGAGGCTTGCTTGGAATAGATTAATTAACCATTCGACCATCCTCATGAATAGTAAAGCTACTGTAAATTATATTTGCACTTATATGTCTGCAGGGTCATGTACAATACATGACGAAAGTCATAATAACAGCACCTGTCAGGGTAATTCCTTTATCCATCGGCCTCCCTTGTTAATTAAACTAATTGTTAAAATGAATCTTGTCTAACAGTGGAGTGGAGGAGACAGTCCAACTCATAATGGATGTTAAAAGGCAATAGAATATAATGTCAGTTTATAATTTATGTGTTCATCTCCTCCAATGTATAGTCTCTGTGGTTTAGGCAATGTTTCAGACAGAAGCAAAATAAAATGGAGGCCCCAAAGGTTCACTGTTCTAGAGGGGCACGATTTTATCTGCTCTAAGGATTTATATCGTGACATACAAAAATTATATTGTAGATAATTTGCCAATATGACTAAGCCCTTTTCTAAGTATTTTTGAGAAATTAATAGAAAGAATCAACACTGTAATTTGAAATGAAACGTCAACAACGTCAAACATAACGTTGTTTTGTAAATAAACACATGAATAATAACTGTATTAAATAAATTGAACATACCCAAATAACTGTAGGCCTAAATACGAGTTGTGAACCACAATAATCTAACCTGCATTTAGTCTCAACCACTGTGACTATACAGTGGAAACCGGTGAAAGATCGCAGATATATGGACCTTGTGTGCTGTAAATAATTATATTTGCATGCAGGGAGTGATTCATAAACATGTCACTAGTGTGAAATATTGGTAAGGATTTCAAACTTTCTATTTAAATGTCATGAATTATGGCAACGAAAAAATGTGTTCCCATTTAAGGATAATGCCGAGTATTTGGTGTCTGGTGCAATGGGCTATCCATCAAGTGGACAATAAAAGGAGTTTTTGCCTGACGTTAGAAATTTATGGTCGCCCTTCTTTGCCCTAATAACTCAAGCACTGTGTCAAGGTCTGACAGCCGTTGCCGAAAACAGCACCCATGTTATCAATCAAAAAATCCCTTGCATACGTTTTAACTTTTCTCTCATCAGCAAGACGCTTAAATTAGGCAATATTACGCTACCTGCCATTTTGATTTAGGAAAAAAAAGAATGTTCTGATCTGGAAATGAAATTTAAGGTGTGACAAATTATTTTTGAGCTATTTAACTTGAGTGATTGCTAAACTGTCACAGGCCACTTTTGAAGTATGACATCATGCGACGGGAAATGCAGAAGGAAAATATGATTTTGCAATAATAATGATTTGTCTGTTCGTGTCCTTATGATCATCAACATTAAAACTGTCAAAAAAAAAGAGTTTGTTTGACCTTTTTAGTTCTAATGACCTATTCATGTGTCTGTGTTTCTGTGTCCAATAAACTATTTGAAAACCAACAAAAAAAAAACAATAACAAAAACAAGCAAGCTTGAATTTGACGATATCTAGAGGAAATGAAAAGATATGAAATGTGTCAACTAAAAATGCTTGGCCTGCAGAGCTTATCTGCCTAATCGAATATGTCAGCCCTTTGCGTCAGTGATACACGATGACATGAGAGTTGTTGTCTACTTTAGACTGAGGCACTGGAAGATCAGACACATATTCTCCCGATCTGTTCTCCCTTCACTGGGACTTCAGTAGCAGCAGCAGCGGTTGACCTGAATCCGTAGACAACTGACAAATAACGGAAGAGCAGAATTGACAGATGACAGTGTGTATGATTGAGAGGAGGCAGAAACGTTGAATTCAAAATGTGGGACATTTACATTCCCCCTTGCAATGATGTCAGCGCGTGTTTGAATGGGCAATAACTAACCGTAGGCTGAAATGCCCTTACATTAGCTAAATATCAATGTTGCGTTTGACGTTTTTCAAGCAAACGTGGGGAAGGTTGCGTAAATCCTATAGCCTAACACACTGTTGGGGATAACAGTTCAGAGAAAGAATGTGTTAGACATTGGATTCATATTTTAGGCAATAATCACATACCAAATGTTTAAAAAACATAGTGAATAAAAAGGCGTCCTTATCGATGGTTTAGTAATTCCCAGAAAAACATTTAAAAACATCGTATTCCATTGGTAAGTCGTGTATAGGCTGCCGTAACATCTAAACAGACAAAATGTGCAAACGCGCATATAAAACACAGCAATAAAGCTTCCATGGAGTTGGCAAAACACACGCCCGTTTGAGGAGGCGACGTCACATTCCCTTGACCCTCCAATCACCTCAGGGTCTCATTTGATTGGAAGGCGGCAAAGGCTTTAATCTCGGGACTAATTCAGACGCTGCTGACGGGAGTGCGCTTTTCTACTACAGCCGACGTGGAGATAGAGAGCGCACGGACCTGCTGGCACACTCTCACAGCGACACCGAGGATGCAGCCACACAGTCACTCCTGCAACATGCGCGGATCTCACTCAGACCTTCGCCGTCTCTAATAAGGATTACTCGAAGTTTTACTGTTTTATTTATTGCTTTCATTCTAAAGCCGCGGCGTTACGACGACATGATACGTTGATTGAGTTTTTCTTCTTATTTCATCGAGAATTGGGTCATGAGCATATCGCCCACGGTGTCTATCCTGAGAAGCAGCACGAATCCGATCTGGGAGAGCAGATATTCCGGGGAGAAGGGCACTGCAAAAATCAACAAGCCGTTTCTTCACCTAGTCTCTCCGGCAGACCCGTTACGGCAAGCTAACCGCATACCCATAAAGATTTTGAAAATGCTCTCCGCACGGGGAGGACACATTTTGCACCCGGAGTATCTTCAGCCTTTACCATCAACACCGATTAGTCCCATCGAGGTAAGCGTCGGATACGGGGGACGGGGGGGACGGGGTACGGGAGTAATAATAGCCAGAATCCGTGTTAGTCTGTAGGCGTCCTAATATATTTCTTAATGTTGATACATTGCATTCATTTGTTGGGGTGGTGGTTTATCACAGTTTGTGTGTGTTAGACTGTTATTGTAATTTGAACTGGAGATAAATGCTGATTTTAATATTGTGCGCAATGCGTTATGCGCGGTGCGTATTTTACCTAACTTTACCTAATATGAGTTTGGGTGGACTCGCAAAAAGCAAATAGGATGTACAACAACAACATGCAGCTGTTTGCAAAACAACCTGCGACAAAAGTTCAAACCTGAATGTTAATTGTATTTTTGTTTTATTTCGCAGCTGGACGCCAAGAAAAGTCCGTTGGCGCTTTTGGCACAAACATGCTCTCAGATTGGTAAACCCGATCCTCCTTCCTCCTCCAAACTATCCTCTGGATCAAATGGATCTGACAAGGAGACGAAATCCGGGCCACTAAAAATGAGTGACATTGGAAACGAAGACAAATCCAGCTTCAAACCCTACTCCAAATCATCAGAGAAGAAGGACTCGTCCGGCAGCCTGAGTGGAGATAAGCATAGTTTCCGAGTGCCTAGCGCCACCTGCCAGCCGTTCTCTCCAAGGACAGGCAGCCCCAGCTCCTGCACCTCCGTGTCTCCACTGCCGTCAGAGTGCAAGTCAGGAGACAAGGAGGACAAGAAGGAGTCGGATAGCAATAAAAGCAGTACAAAAGAGGGCGGCGGCAGCAGGATAACCGTCAGCTGTGCTGGGATTAACGTCGAGGTGAACCAACAGGATACCACACCTGGATCAAAGGCTATCACGTCAGACTCAACATCTGTATCCTCAGCATCCTCTGCTCTGGGGTCAGGACTTGTAGCGCCCGTGTCGCCCTACAAACCGGGTCACACCGTGTTCCCCCTACCACCTGCTGGTATGTCCTATCCCGGAAGCTTAGCAGGTGCGTACGCAGGCTACCCTCAACACTTTCTCCCCCACGGAATGACTTTAGACCCGACGAAATCGAGCAGTCAGTTCGCACAGTTCGCCAGCCAGCTCGGATGCAGTAAGGCTGGAACGAGCCCCTTAGCTGGAGCTTCCCCACCGTCTTTAATGTCTGCCAGCCTTTGCCGAGACCCCTACTGCCTAAGTTACCACTGCGCAAGCCATTTATCCGGTGCGACTAGTGCCTCGCATGACTCTAGCGCCGCCGCCGCGGCCCATTCGGCTCTGAAGTCTGGATACCAACTCATGTACCCAACGCACCCTTTGCACGGCGTGCATTCTGCGCCGCCATCTTTTACCGGACATCCGTTGTACCCCTATGGCTTTATGCTCCCCAATGACCCCATGCCGCACATTTGTAACTGGGTCTCAGCTAACGGACCCTGTGACAAGCGGTTTTCCTCCTCCGAAGAACTTCTCAATCACCTGCGGACTCATACAGCTTTTGCCGGGACGGAGAAGTTGATATCAGGATACCCGGGCTCGTCGTCACTGGCCAACGCTGCCGCGGCCGCTATGGCCTGCCATATGCACATGCCACCGAACGGAGGCCCCGGTAGTCCGGGAACGATGCTCAGGAGTCCGCATCACCCACTGGGACTGAGCAGCCGCTACCACCCCTATTCCAAGAGCCCCCTGCCCAACGGCGCACCGGTCCCAGTGCCCGCTGCAGCCGGGCCATATTATTCTCCATATGCTTTCTATGGACAGAGACTTACTACGGCATCGGCGTTAGGATATCAGTAGAGAGGAATAATGAATTATACGTTTATAAAGGAGATTTTAGGCCTAATGACTTTTATATTGGTTGTACTTCATGCAGGACGCGATCCATGGACTCAATGTATTTATTTGCGATAGCTCCAAGCGTGACAAAAATAAAATAATTATAATATAATTTGCAAAAGGCTCAAAGTGCATTATTTTTTACAATTTAGGTTTAGGGTGATGGCATTTAGGCCTGACATTGCAAGTTGCAAATTGAACGTGTGTGTTTTTGTTTAAATGTTGATTGTATGTTGTTACAAATTAATTAAGGCCTTCTCTTATAGTTATACGTGTAATTGCAAAGTGTATTTCAATTGGAGATAATTTGAAGTGGGGCTGTTTTCCTGAACACAAACCTTTCCACAACACTTTCAAATAGCCTTTTTTTTAACATGCTTAACTCAACAAAAAAAGTCAGGAATTTAATTCTCAAATCCAGAAGAGTAAACAGCCATTTGAAACGGATATTTTTGTGTGACCTACTTCAATATAATTCAATACATTGATATGGAATAATAGGCTAATTTACAAATCATGACAAACGAGGTGAGCGTAATTGGTCTCTGAGAAATGGACGCGACTGATTTAGGCTACGTAGTGTATGATGTGAAAAATAAAGCATTTCGTGGCTGTGTCAAAGTACCAGGCCCACAAAGCCGTTGCCTTTATAAACGTCAGGTAAACATGTTTAAAGGTAAAATGGTAGCATAGTTTGCATAGGGCCTGTTTTGGAAAGCCAAATTACAAGATACTCATCCTGATCTCAACATAATAAATACAGTATAATTTATTCCGTTTTTATTCACTGTTTGATATTTATTTCAGCATGCCACCCGCAAATTTAGATATTATTCCACAGAATGTGGGTTCCAGCAAAAACAATGAAAAGGAAAAACGTCATTGTCATGATAAGTGTAATTTATCTGAGCGAAGAGTGTACCATAACTATTGAATTATGTTATGTAGGCTAGGCCTAGGCTACATGTAAATATGGTCTATTATGTTATGCGTTTTACGTGTTAAAAACAAATAGGTTCTTGGTTCAACTTTGAGGCGAAGCTCGTTTATTGTGGGCTAGATAGATGGCTCTTGCTCAGAAATAATTATCATCTCATCTCACCGATGACATTTGTAATTTATAGCCCACTCGTGAATCATATCATTCTTTTTTTTCATATGGGTACGGATAAACGCAGGCCCACTTTCATCAGTCTCCAACACGAAATGCAGTCGAGAACTTTGGCATCGCATCGATTAGTCAGGCGTATAACTCATAACTGAACATGTTGCTGATCTTCTTGGTTGACCTACATTGTGTACATAGCTGAAATATTTTTTCCACTCATCCCAATTCGTCCAATTTATCAGGTAAAGCGAACCAAAGTCTGGAGAAGACTGCTGCTGCTGCATGATCCATGGTCAAGTCACAAGACTTCTAAAACATCTGCTGTCGGCTGCTGTATGACAATCAAAGTGATAAATGTGGAGCTGGAAATCAGATGGACTTCTCCACAGGGAAACATCTCCGGGTATTTTCGAAACGCCGCAATCTGTATCTGCACGGATTTATAGGCTATTCAAAGCACTATATACAGCGGCATAAAATTCATTTCGAAATGACAACCAAGTATCCTGCTGATATGAAGCAACCTAGCGGCCTGCTTATTAAATATAGGCCTACCTATTAAACTATTCTTTTGGGAAGCTTTTTGAAAAGCTATTACAGTAGTTTGTTGGAGGTCTATGGTATCACTAATCAGTATGGGGTCTCTGCGCATCTCAGCGGTAGAACAATAACTTGCCTCATTTGATTCGACAACCTACAAAGTCTTTCTGTGGTACAAGGCGCCTTAAGAAACCGAGGGCCCCGCTGTGGCTGCATCTGTCTCCACACACACCTGGCACCCTGGGTTCGCACTGTGTCTAAGACCGTACTCCGCTTTTATGAAGCATTACATACCACCGTTGTAACTGTGTCTGTGTGTGTGTGTGTCTAACACCGTACTTTTTTTATGAAGCATTAAATACCACCGTTGTAACTGTATGTATGTGTGTGTGTGTGTGTGTGTGTGTGTGTGTGTGTGTGTGTGTGTGTGTGTCTGCAGCTGCATGTCTCTGTCTGTCTGTCTGTCTGTCTGTCTGTCTCTTATGTGGAAGATCAAGTGATAAAAATGGAAGTCAACACTATATCGTGTAGGTTACAGTGCAATACGAAGTGACCTAATTTCAACATTCGCAGGACTTATCGAAAGAGTCTTGTTAGTGTTTCCAATTATGAGGTCATGGATTAGAGTATATCTTAACAAAGAAAAATTGGCACATTGAAATTAATGGCATCTGCGCCAAACAATGATTTACGATGACACCGAATGTGGGACATTTCCACAGCTTTTGTGATTGCAGTAATGAAGCCGTAAACCAAATAGCATGAAATGAAGCAAGGCCGAACAATTTAATCAGCTCTTTAAACAGATCTACTGAATCAAGCAAACGACGTCATTATCCGTCCCGAGTAAATCACGCTATTCTCAAGAGATAAAATCAACATCATTAATGGTCACATGTCATATTCATCAAATCGACCTCCCTTTTTCTTTTTCTTTCTTTTTTTACAGATTAATCCTTTACCATGGCTCTCGTGATGTATGGTAATGAAGCTTGTAGCTCACAACTCACCACCCCAACCAGGCAGCCATAAAGCCTGCTAAAATGATATGTAGCGCCGCCATTTCATTTGCAAATTGCACACCAATAATGATATAAGAGGGGGGAAAAAAGCATAAGAAGAGAACATAGTATCTTGTAAATCAAGTCATTCTTTGCTCTTGTTTTGCAGACATGTCTGGTTTGGGGGGTTGAAATGGAAAACTAGGAGGAGCAGTGAGACATTAAAATGGATCTGAGATGACACAATAATGACGTACTATAGACCAGTCAAACACAATGACAGCGGCCGAGATTCAGTGGTTTAACTTTATTGTTTTAAGTTCTTAAGGACTTAAGACAATAAAGTTAACCACTGAATTTCAGCTGTGGGAGGGGGAGAACCCTGGACATCTTTGCTCAATACATTGTCAGAACCAGTGTGTGTGTGTGTGTGTGTGTGTGTGTGTGTGTGTACACATGCATCCGTGCATGTGTGTATGACCTCTCCCTTACATCCCACAGTATGTCCCATTCATCTATGGCCTCTCAATCACATTGAAACGACAGAATCTGTTTCTCCACATGTTCCCGAATAAAACACAACCTCGACACGAGAGAGTCGATCGGGTTTGCGGCCCGTCACTGAATCACCGAAACCTGCCACCTGTTTCGCTTTGAACTTCGGCGCAGGAGGGGAGATTTCTGGCCCGTGTTCGGCCTGCATCGGAGGACATGCTAGTGTACCATGACCGGCAGTCGCAGAAGACAAATGCTGACATTAAGAACGGTGTACACTAGCCGTGGCATGCCCATCATTTTGTAACACAGCTGCGCGCCATGTGTTCCAGTGTCTGTGAGCTGTTAGTGTAGAAGTTACTGGACGTCATCAGCCCCAGAACGGGTCCAACACCACTGAGGTAATGCCTCAGCGCTCCGGAGCGGGAGACACCCTAAAATGTCAGACAGAGATATCTGGTTCTTTGATGGTGGGTGTTTTTTTTTAGCGGGGGAGAGGGGTTCCTGTTTGTTTTTCTGGATCAGGTACAAGGGCTACAGACTGTTGTTATTCACAAATGGACATGCTTTCACCAGTCTAATAAATATAAATCCAACAATACAGCGTTATTGTACACATTCTCCGGCACATTTATTTTTACGATTGGATTCTGTGAAGTCGTATACATAGAACTGTGATACCATGTACAAATGTGGTCGACTTCTCCGGTCCTGTCCTCTGTATAAATGACCCAATCAAGAGATTCCTAGCTGTTACATGAACCTCCGTGGCTTGAAGGAACCTTCCAGAAGGGTTCTGTACTAACGTATGTGCTGGAAAGAGGCCGAGATCACTGTTTACAAAGCCATAGAAAAACAGATGACCTTTTTGCATGTTCAATGAACTGAGGAGCGCGTATTCAATCATTCTGAGGAACACGGGTTTATTTTTACTGGAGTATGATTTTACTTCTCCAAACAACCTCCATATTAATCACCACTTCATCACTTCCTCCGCCTGACATGAAAAGCAAACCTTGAGTTAAAGGATACGTTAAAGCTGTGTTTAAATTAAGCCTGTGTTTTACATCACTAACCGCCGGGTCTCAACCAGGCAGTCGCCTTCTTTCACTCCGCCCAGACACATTTATGTTCTACTAAAACCCATAGAATTTGATTGATATCAGTTTCCATATGGCATCCTAGTGCATCAAATCTAACATATTGAACATAATACGTCACTTGGTACTGAATACTATTGTGTGTCTGTGTTTTGATGTTTGTATTCTGTAACTTTGCAAATAAGTTCGCACTGTGCGCCTACTCAAGTGTGTGTACTATAACTAAGAAGGAACTACAGAGAGCAGGAGACAGAGAGAGAGAGAATTTTCCCTTGAAGAAAATCTGTCAACAGAGAGAGCCAAAGGAAAGAGCAACAGTGAGTCGAACAGTGGGCTCTTGTCTGTCAGCGCTCAACATGCCCTGTAATTTACACACGACTGCCAGCGCCCGTTTTGAAGTCCATCATGGAGAGCTAACTTTTTGTCTCCAAACGTCTTGCTCTCTCAGCGAGCTGACTGCTGGTGGGAGACCCAGTGATTAATGACTTATGGCCTTATTGTGTAGAGGCAGCTAATTAACTGCAGACGGACTGAAGACATGCTATGAAAACCTCTTCCGATAACCTGGACTTTTTCTTCCCCGCACAATCTTGGCATGTGGAAGCTCTTACTGACAAATTTGCAAGAAGCAGGCCCAGCGTTGAGTAAGATGAATGGCCTCCAAGAACAGTAAACAGGCTCTAATTTAACAGTATTTAAATGTATGACATACTGGCATTGTGCTCCCTGCGCTGTTCGTGCTCTTGGTTTGGAACTGGAGCCAAAGTTCCCCTGCTGTTGGTTTAAAATTAGGCTTGGCATATTCATGTAGGGTGTTTCTGGGTACTGGGGCTGGCAGGCATATGTTTCCTTTCCTTTTAAGAGTTTTCAGCACTCTTTTAAACATAGTTATCAAGGACAGGGCAATCAGCTCTTTAACATTTCTGCATCTAAGTGTACTTCGCTCCAGAAAGCAGCTAATGTCTTTAGAAGAGAAATGGAACTCATTTAATACCAACAGACAAATGACGTTCATCTCTCTCTGACAGTCCGACAAGCGAAAAACAAAGCTAGACAAGAGGCACAGACACAGACACATACGAACGGTACTCAATACTAACGATATTCCATATTAACAAATATTCACAGCCGGAGTGATGGAAGAGCCACGGTGTACGGGCCTTACAACACTTGAAGCTCCCTCAGAGGGCCTCTTCTGGCAGACACATGCTTGGCCTGATATGCCGAAGCTATCCCACTCACTTTATCACCGCCGCCCTCCTATAATTAGGTTTGTTAACATACTGCCGTGTTCGCAGTCATGTTGACGGCGTTACTTAATCAAGTTACTATCGAACTTGTGTGGCTTCCCCCCAAGGTGACTGTTTTAGTGCCAGAATTAAAGCCTTGACCTATGGGAGGGAATGAGCTGTGGTGGTCAGGGAAGTTTGTTAGCTGCTTTCTTGTCGTCGTCGTCCTCCTCCTCATCGTCCTCCTCCTCCTCCTCCTCCTCCTTGAGGTGAAAGATATTAAGCATGCATGAAACGACAATGATGGAAAACAGTAGGAAACTAAGAAATGCCGCACCAATAATGTAGAGGATGACAAATACTGCCCGGACCCAGAGTGGTACAGCATGCATAATGCCAGCTGGCAGTGCATTATGGGTGATGGACATTTCACTTACCTAAGTCAAGTATAACAGACTGGTATTCATTCATATACAGCCGAGTCAAAGCTACCATCTGGTTAAATCGACAGAATAATCTACGGCTCGTGATTAGGTTCTAAGGAGGAGAATTTCTCTTTAATCTTTTTCAGCTTTAAAAATTTCCATCTGCACCACGCAGCACATCATTCCTCTTCAAGACGAATGGACTATTTTCTCATGTTCCAAAATTAGATCAGCAGAAAACAATAAATCTTGTCACTGCCTGGGAAAGGAATCTAGATCCAGGTTTCATTTCTCTCCTTCTTGTTTTCAGTGTCAACACTCTCTCTCTCTCCCTCTCTCTCTCTCTCTCTCTCTCTCCCTCTCTCCCTCTCCCTCTCCCTCTCTCTTTCTCCCTCTCCCTCTCTCTCTCTCTCCCTCTCTCTTTCTCCCTCAATCTCTCTCTCTCTCTCTCCCTCTCTCTTTCTCCCTCTCCCTCAATCTCTCTCTCTCTCTCTCTCTCCCCCTCTCCCTCAATCTCTCTCTCTCTCCCTCTCTCTCTCTCTGCTCGCTGCCACCTCATAGATGACATACTGCAGCTCTGGCTCTGATGATGAATATGACATGGAAATGCGCCTTAGCATAGTGATCCTTCTTCAGCCCAGTTCCCCCCGGGTCTCCACAACAGATGGTGACCTGTATGTGTCTATGTGACACCATAACCAAATCTGCACCAAGGAGGGATCAAAAAAAATAAAAATAAAAAATACCCCCCCCCCCCCCCAAAAAAAAACCCTCAAGTCCTCCGGTCCACAAATTAGTGAGACAACACAACTGTCAGGTGCCAGCCTACTGTGACAGTTGTCGCCCATTACGGGGGAGCAGTGATGTTTTCACCGCACGACAAAAAAGGGAAATGGGCCTGTGTTTTTTTTATAGGAGACCTGTCTGTCAGCTGGCTCTCAAGTCATAACAAATCACCCGCACTCAGCCTCGGCTGAGCATTCTGGGCGTCAGGAGGAAGATGGATGACCCGCAGGCCTTTGAAGTGCTTTGGCAGTTCAGATGAGTCCGCGGTGCTGACAGAGAAATATATACAACAGAGCAACCAATAATGAGAACATTAAACATTCCAGCCACCTGACAGGCTGACAAAACCAGCCTTGCCCGGCATCAATCATCCGCTGAGACATAACCTTGACAATTAGTCCCTCCTGATACCTCCAGTAACCCCGCGGACGGGCCGGCAGTGCCGCCTGACGTACACACGCTCCAGGAATAAAAGCGGGGGGGGCGGGGGGGGGGGGGGGGGGGGTAACAAATAAAATGTAATTATTTGTGCATAATTGTTATGATTCGTAAGCGTGTATCTGGTGACAACGCAGTGGATTGTTGGGATGAGGCATGGAATCAATTAAACATGGGATCAATTAAACATGGGATCAATTAAACATGGGATCAATTAAAACGATTTAGAAAAGGAGGAGGAGTAATTGGACTCTGTAGAGAACTCTGCCAACCACAAACTTTTTTTATTATTATTTTTTTTAAAACTTCATTTGAGTTATTATTATTAAATATGCAGCATACGTTTATAGACCATCCTACACAAATACATGTATTAATGATGCCCTGCAGGCACTTGGAAGCAATATAAATATTTTCAGTGGAGCCAACACTTATGTAATGTAACAACATTAGCAACTCAGAGAAGAGGCTGATTCAACATAACACATGCCACAGGCCTTAATGCTGCTTTAACAGGCTTACATGTATTACATCTGTATGATAGTTACCAAGTTTAACACAAAATTGCATTCCTGCTGTTAAAAGATTGCCCCGTAGAATTTATCATTTTATAAAATTAATTATTTCTCATCATGAACTAAAGACAAAAAATGTTGCAATGCACTACGCGCAAATTGTATTTGCATTCTACATCTGCTATAATACGATGTGCTGTTCATGAAAACAACTTTTAAATGGAGACTCACAATTATGTCTTTCTGTTTTATTATTATTATTATTATTATTATTATTTTAAATCAAACACTCTGCCTCTAGACTCGATTCCTAGGTTCAATTGAGTCCATTATTAACCCCCACCCCCCCCTCCCTCCCTGTGCCTAAACTGTACAGGATATGGCCCTGCAGTCAACACTAGATTCGCTCCCACCACCATCCCAGTATGACAAATGAGTCATGTGGAATGACATTTCCCTGTTACTTACACACTTGCAAAACGGTATGTGATGTATGACAAGGGGACAAATGGCAGGCTCCTGAGAAAGTATACTTCAACTCATTGGAGAAGCAAAATAAGACGGCCAGCCAGCCAGCCAGCCAGCCAGCCCGACCAGCCAGCCAGCCAGCCAGCCAGCCAGCCCGACCAGCCAGCCAGCCAGCCAGCCAGCCAGCCAGCCAGCCAGCCAGCCCGACCAGCCAGCCAGCCAGCCAGCCAGCCCGACCAGCCAGCCAGCCAGCCAGCAACTATTACGAAACATACCTGAAACCGAGCTGCATAATTAGAGGCCCTGAGGATGATAAATGACTTTCATAACCCTTTGGGACCAGACTAAATGAGGACAGAGCTAATTGCCGTGCGAAATACTTTGGCATGAACGAGAAAGAAAATGCAAGAGGCAAGCTCCAGCCCTGTCAGCGGCCAGAGAAAGGGCCCAGTTGCCGCTCTGAACTCTGGGTTTGGCTGCAAGAGTTCACTTGGCAACCATAAATCATGGGCTGCTTACAGCTGAAACTGCCCTGAGTCATCAACATGCAATCGTCTGAGTGACAGATTCCATCCTGACTACATTAGGCCCCCCCAGTTCAAACGAGGCTCCCTTTTTTTTTCAAACTCTCTCCCACCATTTTGTACTTCACAGGAAATGAAAACCAGATGGCTTTTTAAAAGACAGATTGCTATATAACGTAACGCCGGAGCCAACGAGACACAAAAGAGGAAAAAAAATAGAAGTAAGTACAGTGGTGAAGGGGGGGGGGGGCGACTGGGGTGGGGGGGCGGGCCAGAGGTGGGGGGCCAGGGGTCAACGTGAAGTAGCCTATTCTGAGCATTTGTTATGGCCCGAGTGCTCGTTTTAAATCAAATACCCTTAGTGGTAATCTTAAATATCCCAGGGTCCGGATCAGCAACAAATCACTCATAACTAAATGGCACCAGGACTGAGGACGAGGTCGAGGTCGCCTCCATGGGCACATGGTGGACTCTCCAATGACTTATGCAGCCACATGTAGTCCCTACCCTAACTTTTGTAGCACTTTACATTCAACCACCCTTCGCAGATAAGTCTGTCATATGTTTCTGAACATTTATCAGTTTAATGTAGTTTATACATTTAAATAAATAAATATTGTATCATAGTTACCACTGATAGGCCTGTTGTAACGAGTGACCACTTTTCAGTCGACAAGAGATCAACACCTCTGGCCTAGGGCTGTTTAGAGATCAACACCTCTGGCCTAGGGCTGTTTAGTCACCTTCTAGATAGTCAGTTTCCATTCTATATTTTCAAAACAACATAAAAACTCATCTATCATACCCCCAGGCCTATCTTCTCCTGGGACTCTCTACGGTTAGTGCTGAGGTGGATCCTTGGGAGGGCCAGACTCCAACATCAGCCCCATTGAAGCTGAGATATACAGTACAACGGTTAAGGTAAGGGTTAAGATCGGGTTTGAGCTGACGGTAAGGGAACGGCGTCCCAGGGGCCCCAGGGA
This sequence comes from Argentina silus, assembly GCF_951799395.1. Taxonomy (NCBI): domain Eukaryota; kingdom Metazoa; phylum Chordata; class Actinopteri; order Argentiniformes; family Argentinidae; genus Argentina; species Argentina silus. The sequence continues at coordinate 2,055,959 of NC_139670.1, read as the reverse complement.
TAGGTTAGGGTTATGGACTCACCTTGTCGATCAACATCACGGTGTCCTCAAAAGAATAGTTCCTTCCTGGTCACCAAATGTCCTCCTGTGACATGAATGGAACAGAACAGATCATAACTTTCACTTGGTGCATTAAACAGAAGTCACAGAAGTTGATTTCCAGGCTGCAAAATGAACATCTTCGAAACTGGGAATTGTTCATAGGGGAAATCTCTCTTTATCTCTTTTAAACTGGAAAACAACGATCTGGTGGTGAATTGAAACTGCAGACGGTGCCTGAATGCAAACTTTCACGTTAAAAGGACTAACTTGTAACGTTTAAAAAACTGCTCCAGTGTCCGGATTGTTATAAGCCAACTCATCTTCATTAACCTCCCGCAAATAAAACCAAAATAAGTCTGTCCACCTGCTATGAATAATTTACAGTACGATTTACAATTTTACACCGCATTCCATCTCCTGCTCCCCCACCCCGCCCCATCTGTTATCAATTATATTTCCAGTGTGTTTGCCACCACTAAAGCAAAGTATGAGATATCCCCATCTGCAGAGGTTGTATTTTATTATCTGTGAGAGAGCTGCTGGTGACTCATTCATTTCCATCCAACGGTCAGCGTGAACTGGAAGATAGAGCACAATCTGCTTTTGATGTTTTCTGGCTCCAGCTGAACACACCTGCCCCGCTCTCACAGCTAATATATTAACCTAGTAAGTGCCTCAGCAGATGTTCTGGGCCCTCGGGGGATCCCAGGGCTGTGCTTTGTGACCGGTCCGGTTCGGCTCATGTCATATTTGTAGCACCAGATCAGGGGTCGATGACATGTTTTGTCTATCCTCGCCATAAATCATGTTGATATCAAAGGCTTTTTTTATTTCAGAGCATTGTGTTACTTACACAGCACACGTTGCTGATCACGACGGAGGGACAGGCTCGCTCACATTGGGGAATCATTTGTTTGAGGAGGTCATTCACCCAAGGAGCTACAGTGCATCCTATTGTTCACCATGGAGAGAGGTAATAAACCTCTGTCAACAAATGATCTTTTTACTATTTACCGCTGCAGTAACATCTTGAAGACTTAAGAGATGATTCCACACATGGGGATTGTATCCTCTAAGTAAATGTCATGTAATATGTTTTTTGGAATGCCTAATGCACTGTGTAACACAGTGTTGCGTGTCAGCAGCAGAGCTGTGGAATGACCATTTGCTTGTAAGACAACATGAGATGAGGAACACCAGTATCAGGTTCACAACAAATTATGAAACATCATATCTATGCGATGTCAAACTTGAAGTCATTCAAGGTCCTGTCCTCTTGTAACAGTATACCCTATCATAATAGACTATCTACCCTTCAGCTCAGAGGCTAGCTGAAGACATCCTTCAGCAAACCTGTTAAAAGTAAGTTATATTACAACTCAAATCATTCTCTTTGACAGCATCCCCGCAGAATTCATTACAGTGCAAACTGCCACTCCGCCATGAAACTTAGAAGGTGGCTAGCTGACAGCGTTCAGGCACAGCCCAAGGCTACTAAGGTAGAAGGAACCGGATAGCTGAACCTGGAGTTGACACCAAGCGGTTGTCTCTCCATTAGCACCGCCCCTTTGTTTTGGCAGTTACATCTGAGGATTTCAAACATCAACATTCCTGATTTCAAACATCAACATTCTCAACTGTATAAAAGTAGCCTACCGTTTCCATGACTCCCAGGATAAAGTGAGCATTTTAAACAGTGTAGAAACTCTCCTTTGCTGTGCTAGGCTCCATTCAAAAGAGAGCCAAACACTTAATGAATGCAGGTGTGGCCAATTAACTCATAGTGGCCACCAAGCCTACTAACAACAAACACAGCAGAAGCAGAAGACATCTCTTTTACTTATGGTGGGTGACTTTACAAATGTCAAAATCATTTCACATCAAACCTATAGATATAGAAACTCTTGGGGAACAATTAGCGTCTCATCACTTCACAACTATACCCTCTTCTTCCGTCTGAAATGCACCGGAATTTTACTAGCAGTGTTTACTTTGCGATCATTCGCAGCGATCAAAGCCCAACACTGAGGGCCTCTGTGTCAGCATAAGACGTCCATGACACCTTCCCTTCACACTGTGTCTTCTGCTCACATCTCACATGCACTCACTCATCACGTCCCACAACAAAGAGACATGCCCCGAGTTATCATCCATCAACCCAGGCCCTTTATGGCTCATCAAAAGACAATGCACTGTCAGTGCCCAGGAGTGTTTCCAACATGATGTGACAGCAAATACTCCAGACGAAGATCTGTCAGTCTTTGAAATGAAAGGCCCTACATGATGTTTTGGTAATTTGAAAGAATTAGTCAATATTATCCGTCTTTATGAAGCAGGAAAGGGTGGGGGTAGGGTGTGTGTGTGTGTGTGTGTGTGTGTGGGGGGGGGGGGTCTAGAAGTTAGAGACACAGCGTGAGTCCTGTTCCGCATTTGTGAATTTAATCTGTCTGCTCCTTTAGCTTGAGAAATAGGCTTTATAGATTTTTTTCAGTCACATTAAGTGGTTTTACAGTACATGGTGAATGCTATCTCTGTTGACATACTGTGTGCCAGCAGTGTTCTTCAGTACAGAGCCGCAGGTTGAAAGAAAGGCAACATTCCAGAACTATTTTTCTTGGAGATGAATTCCAACCTTATTGCTCTCTAACTTACAGCCTGACCCCATCCCATCAATCATTCTGTACCATGTTTACGTGTTTTGGCAGTCAGTGCAACGTACACATGTTTGCAAATTCCTTCTCAGCAGGCAACGTCAACCGGCAGGAAGCTTTAAAAGGAATATTGCTTTGCTGGGTGGTAGGTTCTGGGAGGGTAGGCCGGTTCTGGGTAATCAAGACTTGCAACCCGGACTTGCAGTCCCAGGTTAGTAGGCCAAGTTAGAAATTGCGTGGCCCAATCAACTCAAATGAACTCTGACTTAGTTGGAAGTTACTTTGAGGTGATCTGGCCACACACTTTGAACACATCGTACTTGTCCACCATCAATCCCATAGTTGTTTTGTTAGCAGCGGCTAAAGTTAGCTGAAGTCAGTAGCGGCTATTTAAACAACTCTGAACCCTGGATTACAGTTTCCCCCTGGCACCACAGACTGCTTTCAGGGTAAGAAACCATCTGACTAGAAGGTGTAAAATAGTGAACTATCCCTTTAACATGATGCAGGGGATTTTATCCTTGGAAAGAGGTAATAAGACCAACTGGCATAGAAGGGTGCCAGCGTAGTTAGTGCAGAATACATGGAAAGCGTTCAGTTTAAACAAACAACAGATCTTTGTGTATGTGTCTCCCATGGATTATTCCGCTCAATTCAACCATCAAACCGAATGGCTGTTGCGTTGTGTGCACAGTTGTGGCGTCCCCCCCCCCGTTGTGCCCCCCCACGCTACAGTATGTAGTAGGTTTTTCACATCCACTCAGTGGAAAGAGAGCGTAACCAGATCCCTCTGTGATTATGTTGTATTCAGTGCGTTGTTGATTTATTGTGGCATCAGAAACCTCCTGAGGACCCACCCATGTGGTGAGGTCCTACAGTTGGATGAGGGCTCAGCGTGGTAGGTGATCGGGTTCAGGGTTTCACCTGTGGCCTTCAGAGTGGCGCTTCTGAGAGACACTCATTTAGAAAATTGCAGCCGCGGTGCAGTTCATTTGAGAAGGTAGAAGACCATCTATAAAAAGATAATTTAACTGCAGTAAATGTGAAAGCTACTAATCTTCTTATGGGCTATATTGAGTATAGGCAACGCAGCTCTGGCTCTCTGTTTCACAGAGCAAGAAGGTTCAAACGGCAGCTAACAATACACACACACACACACACACACACACACACACACGCGCACGTAAGCACGCACGTAAGCACGCACGTAAGCACACACGCACTCGCACACACGCACACACAGTCCCATCTCAATGGACTTTTGGACAGAGTTAAAGTTATGTGTCAAAGAAATGTTGATATTTCCCGATGTGTGTTTTGGCATGGTTTCAACTCCCCGGTAAAACCCTATCACACAATTAATCAGTGAGCTGAGCCCATAGTGTCAACACCATTTGTCAGCAGTGATTCACAGCAGTCACTCTGGAGTCGGGGTGCAAGGATGTTGCTGACAGAACTGCCTTAAAAATCTGCCAGAACTGCCTCCCCTCCCACCCCCGCTTGTCCCGCCCTTCCCACCCCCACCTCCGCCTCCGCCCCCCCCGTAAACGAATGCATTTTGACACCGCTATCAGTGGCAGAGGAGCTCACTTCAGAACAGACAGGGGACGCTAATCCCAGGGCCTGGCATTCCTGCCTCGTTCTCAGGACTCTTGTCAGCCCCCAGAGGTGGAGATGGCTGGCTGTCAGGGCCACTTCAGGAGGGCGGGTAGAGGACTGACGCTCAACAGGCCCTGCATGTGATCTTTCTTTGTGTATTACAATGGAGAGGCTTAATCACCACTTCATCGTTTCATGTCCCACATCTGAAGATGACGTTATAGATCTAGTAGCTAACACAGCTTGCCGTTTGAGGGACAAGTTGAATGTCTACCAAGGCTTGCGGTGTTGTCATTTGTACCACAAGCTGTTGTGGGGAGAAAGTAGAACAGTATGTGTGTTCGTTGTCTAGAATATCTTGTAAAACTAAATAAATCACATGAACAGATTCAGTCCCTGGTGTTTAATTAAAAATGGTTATCATTACAGCTTACACAATATCATAACAGTAGTGCTATTCTACATGTGCACATCTGAATAGTGGGAAAGAACATTGAGGCAACTCTTAAAAAAACAACTTCCCATTTGTAGTGTACTGTATACTGTGGTACATTATCTCCTGGACTCAGCATTTTGAATATGAAGGGAGGGGATTATTCAGTATAAATGCATTATCAGTGAGTAGACACAAACGACTAAATAAAACTGTTAAGCGGACAACCAGTGTTAGCCAACAAGATTAATGGCAGGCATTTCTGCTTCACGATTGGATTTATTTTCTCTTTTATTTCTACTTTAATTACTAGCCGTGAACACCACTGTTAATATATCGCCCATGTCTCCAGATTGCCAATGAAACCTCAATGACTAATGAGAATTCAAAATGGCTGTTACCTACATTAATGTCTTTTCATTTGAAAAGTCAATACTGTCTGCTTGTGTGTGAGATAAATACTCCAGTGAGAGCAATCCTGAGTAAAGTCATCAGTTATCAACCATCCAATTAAAAATGTTTTTATTTTTTATTTTTTTTAAAGTACCCCTGTTAAAGGTATTCTAGCCTCTCTGTGAAAGCAAGCACAGTAGGGTACACTATTACATTTGTATTAATTAATTTCCTGCACAGTTCCTATTACTCTCAGAGATAAGTGCAATGTTTTCTAATTCCATCTATCACCTACACCCACTTAACTTTCATCAGTATATTTATTATAACACCAACTAGGTCTGAATTATTAAAAGCTTAATGATGTAGTCTCTGAGAATGTGTTGTCCCCTATTTTCTCTACCCAGAATCAATGTTATACATTAGCGGGATAAATTAAGTAATACTTTACCCAGGCATTTGGCTGCCGTTTCTCGACTGGGTGTATGTGCTTAGTGAAGGAGCTCCCAGAGCGGGTGCTGTAGAAGAAGATATAGTTCATTCTAATGAAAGAGTCCAGCTTAGTAATGACTTCTGTGATTCATAGAACAGCAAGAGACATCGACTTCACATAAGCTAAGAGCGAAGGAACAGGATCTTTTGGAGCCTTTGATCTAAATCTAAGCATTTAAATAAGGCATCAGATGTGACATCAAATGTGCTACTGTGTTTGTCATCAATGAGCAGAATAAAGACAGACGCGTCTCATTCTCGGGGAGCTACGCTCATACGTAGCCTGATAAAACATAGCCTGCAATAACTAGTCGTTACCTTGTGGAGCATGTGAAATGCAGCCTGCCCGAGGCACCTCTTTACCATCCTACTTAGACTCCACTATTGTTCTTTCCACCAGTGATTTAACACATGCAAGCATGGCTGAATGGCGCCCATGAGAGGACTTGATTTTCATGCTTGCCAGCCTGTCCTTTATACCTGTCCACAATGGCCATAAATACACTTTAATGCCTCCCAGAGAAATGATTAAAGAAACTGTTTATACGCATCCTGTGTGGACTCGCACAGCAATATTCTTGATTGATGACAAAATGGAAAGTTGAAATGACGCTCCTGAGGGTTTCGAAATATCATCTGTTCGGTACATTCTACATTTAAATACAATGTCTGTCCTCTTGGCTTTCTCATGTGGCTATGTTTATCTGGACATTCCTGGACTCCTCTGTTGTTGAGACCAACGTGTGTTCATGAAAGACAGCTCAGAGCTGAGCTACCCGTATAGGCTCGTTCACTGAGACAAAACAAAGCAGTGTGTTATCTCTGAGTCTGCCAAATATGTGTGTGTGTGTGTGTGTGTGTGTGTGTGTGTGTGTGTGTGTGTGTGCGCCTGTGTGTGCCTGTGCGCGTGCATGCGTGTCTTCTCCAGCAGATGGCCATCCCGCGGGTCACATGACCACCTGAGATGCGACCACCATTCCAACAGTGCAGATTGTGTCTTCTGCCACATCCCAGTGATTAACACAGGGAGAGGCCGCTCCTCCGCAACATTTCAATTGGATAAAGATCTCAGGAGGTGTCAGCGGACCTGACAGACGAGACTTCCTCTAGTGCATATTAATGTAGCAGTTCAGGTCAGTCCAGGTCGGTCCAGCCTGAGAGGAATCACTGGTGGGATTAGACATGGGTACCGAATAGTCTTCCTGTGGAGAACCATTCATTTTGCAACAGCGCCTTGGGTAGGGTACAGTAAGTCATCTACAAAGTCACAGAGCCAGACAAAACAAAACAACTAAGGGGTTTGAGGGTTTGAATGACAGAATAGCAACAATTTGTTAGGAGTATATTGGAGTGTTATTTTAACATTGCCAAAGACCAATACAGACACTCTACATTGTGTTTTTCTAATTACTCTTGACTTCAAACCGATATGCAATACTCTCATTTGTGAACTGAGAGACGGTTGGAGAGAGCAAGGATAGTAGTACATTGGCTTAAAGAGATGTTCCATTCTAATTACATCATATAGTTGTCTATCACTAGTATTCAAAGTAGTTTAAAGTAGTTTAAAGTAGTTTAAAGTAGTACACCACCCCAGACAGTGTTTATCACCCCAGACAGTGTTTATCATCCCAGACATTTTGATTCTCAATTTCTGTTGGAAACGGCATATTTTAAAAAATCCACAACTCCAATTTCAAAATACTTAAGCGGTAATGTAAAATGTGTCAGTTTCTGTTTCTATGTGAAATGTTCTGTTCAATTTTAGACATACTTAACATCACATTTTCCCTGGGAAATGCGCAAGTACATCTCTTGTACTGTCAACAGTGATTGGTCCGTTGGGTTGCCTCGGGCGTGCAACGCCGTGCAATGTCAACGAGAAACACCCAAAACTTTTGGATTGGAACTTCTTGCAGTAAAATTAGGTTCCAAAGTGGGTTCATAAAGAACGGCTCAGAAAACGTGTGTGTGCTTGAGATGAACGCCCCTCCAAAATAAAAGCCCGCTGAGTTATACATAGAACAGGAAGTTCCTCTCTCAGCCTCTTCCTGTCCGGTTGATCTATTGCTGTTGTGGGACGGCGAGGGCACCAGATGAGCCCTTGAACACGCCAAAATACCTCTCACAACCAGAAGCCCCGTAAACTACCAGCCTGCTTCTCATAAATCCCTCTCACATGAGGCCCTGTGGTGAATTAACCACAGTATGAGAGCAGAGACATACAGTATGCCCTGTTATGTCTAACTTTCATCAATAGGTTGGATTCTCAAATGTCTGACACTACTGCCTTGTTTACCCAAGCAATATTCCAACGTAGTGCACCTACTAATTTATTTTAATTAGCACTTTAATTGACTTGGTATGTGCTGCTAGTTTATTCATTGCAATCATGTGGCAGTTGGGGATGAGTTTGATGGGTGGGGATGTGTTGAGGTTTGGGGATGATGATGATTCTTTTGGAGTGATATTTCTGTATTCAGTATCACAAGGGCTGTCATCACACATATCCAGCTACACTCTGTATGAAATGACATTATGGGTATACACTCCTATCAAGAGATATGATTAACACCTTATGATTAACAATATTACAACTAATGTGAAAGACATAATCCCTGCCACCAGTTTAGCTCCGCCTTTAACGTGGCGGTAACTCCAGGCCTCACAGAGTCCCACCCTATCTGTCAAAATGGCTGAAGTTATTACACATCCCCAGAATACTGCAGCAAAGAAAGACTTGTGTTAAGCCACATTTTTTGCTCCCCTTGGTTGGCAAACAACGTGTCACAGAAGAGTAATTTATAAACACGGTATTGTCCTCGTTTAATGAATACGACGCTGTAAGTACACAGCAGAGGAAGTGAGCTGAACTAATACGACATTATCACGGCTTTAACCACTGAGACATAACGACATGTATCATGATAATGCAGGTAGCAGTGATGCAGCGTCCAGCAAAACATTACTGCCCCTGGATCTTGTTCAGTGGTTTGGAATGAAAATGGCCAGTGGTGTCTTATGCTTTGTCAGTCAATAATGGTATGATTGGTTTGGTTGGCAATGGCTTGTCTTGTTAAGGGGACATTGTTGCGGTTGACATTTATCATGGCTCCGGGGGTCACGACCCTCAAGCTAAACAGCAGCACTGAATCATTAAATGTTGAAGGGCACCCAAGTGTCTCCATGCTGAAGTGACTAACTTCCGCTAAGACGGGCACATCTTTGTTTAAACTGGGGCATGCTTTTCTGGGAGCTACCGCAGCAAAACAGGCATATTGTTGGGAGAAGGCAAAACAATGGGTGTTTAAACAAGCCTGGTTTATTTGCGACATTTCATATAAGTACTGCTAAATCACTATTGTATTGAGGCTTGTTTCTGAGAACATACCAATCGTTTGTTTTCTACTGATTCCTCATCTGATTGTACAAATCCAACACGTCTGTCTGAAGTGCGGTCATGGCACCTGCAGTGGCCATTAAGAATCCTCTCACTGCTCAGTGTTGAAGCAGGACAGGTAACAGAAGCCAATCTGGACGAACCAAGAGATGAGATATACCACATAATCGCTCCATATTGTACATTTTCAATCGTATTGATACATCCACATATGCAATCCAATAACAATCCAAAGCAAGATTGATTAGTCAATGAAGGCTGTTATTGTTCAAGTGACTGTATAAGCAGGAAGTGGCCTCACAGATGAAGTCATATACTGTAAGTCTACCTTTAAAAAACATTTTTTAAAGTAACATTAAACCAAAAAAAAGCCTTGGCTCAATTACGAGATAAAATAATCGGGCGTCTGTGTACCTCCTGTGTCTGATTCCAAAAGAATAGCCATTTTCCCCTGTAAACTCAAGGCAAATAGGGTGCTCAATAAAAACATTGCACTGGCCCTCTCTGTTAAAGAAATCAATGGCTGGAGGACAAAGAACCTATAGTCATCACTTAATTCTCTTATCACTGTGATTTAGGGGACACAGAGGATGTTAAATAACTGTAAATCCTTATCTTTGACTTTGTGGGTGGTTTATGGCAATTTCAACAGCAGTTCAGAGACAGAACGTCCATACCTTCCTGCAGGACACGCAATTTATAGCTTTATTACTCTTTGTCTAAAAGAGCAGAGGAACATATAATTGAAATGAAGAGATAGCAGCTAGCGGCTCTGAGGGCTGGGGGTGGGGGGGTGGGGGGGGGGGGGTCGGGTGGGGGGGGGGGGGGGGTCGGGTATCATCATTGCTAGAGACGTATCTTGCTGACAGGTTTATGGGTAAGGAGCTAGCCCTCTATTTTGGGGCACCTCTTTATGAAATGAGCAAGATCCAATTTTCTGATTCATCTGCAAACTGTCCAGACTGACTTTTTGCATTCCTGTGCTGTTAGCAACCCCCCTCCCCACCACCCCACCCACATGAGCCTGGAGGTCACAGGGAGGACAATGTGGGGGGGGGGGGGGACCACAGCCACCCCCCCTCACCCCAGCTAGAGTCATGGGTTTCTACACACCAGTGTCTGAGGCCCGGCCTCCTCATATTTTCAGGCTCAGTGACAACTGGCTTATTGTCCCTCCTGATAAGGCCCCAGAGTACACGCTGATAGGAATTAGGAGAGACATAAACCACAGGGAAATTGGGTGACAGCAGATCAATAGATAGTTGAGGGTTTCTCATGAACCTCCAGTGGCCATTAGAGAAGATCCCTTTGTTTGTCTAAAGGAACACCTTGACGGTGGTGGTGGGGGGGGGGGGTGGGTGGTGGTGGTGATGATGGCGG
>NC_139670.1:2018069-2040569 GCF_951799395.1 Argentina silus | reverse complement strand
TTACCATGACGATGTAAATACACTAAACTTACTGTAGCTCAACAACCAAAAGACATCTGCATACTGTAGGTTACATTGAAGTACAAGGCCTATACATAAAAAAAGTTTTGGTTTTAGTAATGGACCACTTTTTAGTGACGGGCTATACAAACTGGCCAGTAGATGGCGATAGTATTGGTTTTAGTGAGAGACCACTTTTAAGAGACAGGCCACATTTAGCGAGAGGCCACTGGCTCGGTCTCCAGCTGGACACTGGTTCCCTTCCCGCTAGGGACTCTCCAGCTCCGCGGGGATAAGCTCGTCATAGAAGTCTGGGATGCGGGGACCATTCCCTCTCCCTCTTCCTGGGTCGCCATCCATCCCCCAGGGGAGGCTGCCCCCTGCTGCGCACTCAAGTCAACAGCAATGTGAAACCAAACAAAACAAAAACGTGTGTGTGTGTGTGTGTGTGTGTGTGTGTGTGTGTGTGTGTGTGTGTGTGTGTGTGTGTGTGTGCGTGTGTGCACTTGTCCTTGCAGAACAGTGATGGCTATCTGTCATCATAATCAAAGTGTAAATAACATTACCGGTTCCTCAGACTGTACTGTGAGGTAATTATTCATATCTAGATAAAATAGGCCAGACTGCAATTCACAATGACATTGCAAAATAAAATGTGGAAGAGGGCAGAACGTTGCATATCATGCCATAATATTCTCTCTTTTTATTCGGATATTCCCACTGGAACCATTTTAAAGCAAAGTTCTCCATTCTGTTCAAGACAAAGACAGAGTTCAAGCAGCGGTTCAATGTGACAATCAATTCACAAATCAATTTAACCATTCACCTCAGCTTTATAAATACAAACATATAATAGCCTAAATCAACCTTATTCGAAGATATTGGTTACATTTTGAGAACTGTGAGGCCTGTCAATGGATATTGTAGCGAACGGTGGGACAGAGCAGCTTGCCCGAAGCGGGTATCGAACTCACAATCTTCCGCTTCCAAACCGGCCGTGTCCTTGGCGGAGCTGCTAACGGTCCTTCCACCCGGTCCTTCCACCCGGTCCTTCCACTATCCCCTCCGTTCGGGAGAACGTGCCCTCACGCTTCACGATATCGAGTCCCTGACGTGGACACGGCTCTCCGATGGCCTCTCGGGCGCCATCCCACTGCTGACACCAGTGTAGCGAACGGCGGAGTAGATTTACCTCAGCGGGTATCGAACTCACAACCTTCCGCTGATAAACCGGCCGCGCCCGTTACAACGCGTTCTGCGGTTCTATGTGACAATCAAAGCTGCTAACGGGCCTTACACAGGGTCCGTACTCTATATAGTGGGTGCAACAGGTTGCTGAAATGCAGATCTCGTGTATTCTGTGGGATATCTTAAATATAGAAAATGTATCGTGAATTACACTCAGAAATCTGAAGTAGAAACAGTCTAAAAAAACAATCAACGTTTTGTTTTGAAAACAACGTAAAAAAAAAAAAAAATGGATATGATTTTTTTTTAAATTTGAACAAGAGGATTATGTTATATTTCACCATGTACTCATTGTTCACATATGACACAGCAAGCTAGTTCTTCTGAGGTTAAAACACCACACTGATCATGAAGCAATTCGTCTCTTGGTCGAGTGAAAGGGGAATATTTGGCGAATAAAATATCAAATTGATTACATGCCAAGGCTGCTCCCTCCCTCGATCCACCCCGCCCTCCTCCAGATTTGGTATTTAACGGTATGTGTATCTGAAGGTCGAACACTAGCGGACAGCAGCAGTGAACGCGTTGAATTCTCCTTGTACAAGGTGAGTGTTGTACATTATGATTGTACTGCGTAGGCCTGCGTATTGATTTCTGCAAAACATAAACAGATTTTAATGGACCTACACAAATCTTTCAGCATGCTTTGCCTTGAGATAGGTCTACTATTCGTCAGTTGGCATAATTTCTATCCACAGGCAAACGAAGGTCCACATTATCCAGTATGGACATTTTCAAGAGTCACGTTGGAGCAAAAGATAACCCTTTGATGCAATATGTCCTCAATCATTCACTGAGGGAGCATCCGGCCCTGAAAAAACTCAGATTGGTAAATAAATCCTGATTTCCAGATTATCCTCCTCAACTTTCATTCTCAAACACGGGGTCTGACTGCCTGACCTGCACGAAAAGCTAAACACAGTTTGTTGTGACTGTATTTTGGCACAAGATGGCACCATTTACAATATTCTGACACTGGAACAACAGGCTACAGTTTATGAGCCGTTTTCCCAGACATAGATTAAGCCTAGTCTTGGACTACATAACCTTTTTAAATAGAAAACCTCCATTGAAGGTGCATTTCAGTCTAGGATAAGGCTAATCTGTGTCCAGGAAACCAGACCTAAATCACAAACTAATCACCGTCATTTGTCTTCTTTTCATCAACCACCAGAGGTCGATGGAGGATTCTCGGAACCACATTATGGATGCCTGTGAGCAATCACAGTTCATGGCTAACCTTGCAAGACTTATTAAAGCCAAGAAAGCAATTGAGATTGGTATGCATGGTGTAGTCTTCTCTTCTAAACAATATCTAATATTGTTTTGATATAGTAACCTACAAATATTGTCTATTTTCATCCATTACAGGGCTGCAAAATAGATAGTGTTCATACAAAACACTTACAATGTCTACACTAGAGGGACTCCTACTTTATATTTGCCTGATAAAGGTTTAATGGGCTGCCTCTGACCTACCATAAACTATATAGGCACTTTACAACAATAATGAGACTCCTACTTGTGTTTCTGCTTCTATGTGATTTGTCTGAAGGAGTCTACACAGGTTACAACACTCTGAATGTGGCGCTGGCTTTGCCAGAGGACGGCAAAATGGTGGCCTGTGACTTCAACGAAAACTGCACCAACATTGGCAAACCCTTCTGGAAGGAGGTGATATCTAGATTCTGTCTTGATTCTCAGAAATGTCTTTAACCCTTGTGAAGGCACAGTGCCAACTTCGTTTCAGAAAGAGATATGTGCGAGATATATATATACATATATATATATATATATAGAGAGAGAGAGAGAGAGAGAGAGAGAGAAAGAGAGAGAGAGAGAGAGAGAGTTCAGAAAGAGATATGTACGTTTAATTCACATATTTTCACTCCATCTATTTACAGGCTGGAGTTGACCGAAAAATTCATCTACGCCTACAACCTGCCTTGAAAACTCTCGGTACAGTAATTACCTAGTAATAACATATTTATAGTGTTTCCTGTGGTCATCCTTACTTCCTGTGTTCACACACGGTCTTCTTCTTCAGATGATCTGTTGGCGTCTGGAGAGGCTGAGACCTTTGACTTTGTCTTCATCAACGCAGACAAAGTCAATTATGAAAGCTACTATGAGAAATCCCTTCAGTTACTGAGGAAGGGAGGCATCATTGCCATTGATAACGTGAGTAACAGTATTCCAACGCTTTATAAAGCGGCTAATTGATGTATGTAGCTACAGTGCCCTACGTAGGTAATGGGACAGTGAAGGATTTTTTTTCTGCTTTTGGCTCTACACTTTGCTTGCATTTGAACACAAACAATTCCTGTGAGGTTAACGCAGAGATTATCAGCTTGTATTTGATGGTGCATACATGCATACATATTGACTTCACCATTCAGAAATTACAACCCTTTGTATGCATAGTCCCAGGGTCCCATTACTAATGCAGGGCATTGTGTACTGTTCAGTCATGAGGATGAAGGATGTCTGCCTGTGAAGCACAGGACGTATTTAGTAAAAAATGTTATTTACTGACTACATTTACTGTTATTTACTGACCCGTTCATGTTACCACAACAGTCCATCTCAAAGCACATCATTTAATTGATGGAAAACCGTAAGCAAAAAACCTATAGACTGATGATGATGATGATGATGATGCTGATGAAGGTATTCTCTCCTGGCTCTGTCTTGTTCTACAGGTGCTCTGGAGCGGGAAGGTGGTTAATCCTGCAGATGATGACGTGGCCACCCAGGCCATCGACAAGCTGAACAAAAAGCTGTACCATGACATCAGAATCAACCTGAGCATGCTCACTGTGGGAGATGGGTTAACGTTGGCCTTCAAACTGTAGCGAGATGGGCGTTGCCCTTTTAAACTGTAGTGAGATGGGCATTGCCCTTTTAAACTGTAGTGCTTCCAGTGAGCAGAAGCTTTGATAATTATGGGGAATTAGTAACTTCATGGTTTGAGTGCTATATCTTTTTCTCAGGTACACCTTTATCACGTCAGTACCTGTCTGGAACAGCCCGTCTGGAACAGCCCGTCTGGAACAGCCCGTCTGGAACAGCCCGTCTGGAACAGCCCGTCTGGAACAGCCTTGAATAACAACTGGACCATTGTGTGATGAGGTCTTATTAGGCCTACGTAAACTAACCAAAGTAACTAAATACTGATTAAATATAGTTTAGAAAAGGTCTAACAGACTTGATTACTCCTTATTAAAACATTTCAAACAACAAACAGGGGTTTATTTGTTTAAAGACTTTATTGTAAAGGTAGACATACACAAGAGGACCTGGTTCCTGATCAATGTCCCAGTCAATAATTTACACAACTATGGGGATGGGGAGAGGATTCACTCAGATATAGTTCTCATCTCAAATCACACTGAGAAAAAACCCATTTGGCATTGTCGTGCAACTTCATTACCCTTCACCATCTTTACCAATGAGAGGAGGTTAATCAAAATGGTAGAGGTCTGCAGATGACCGCACAGAGTGAGTAAGCATAAAACACCTTCATCTTCAAGAGTATTAGCCAAACCAATATCACACAACAGTTCGGAGGTTCAAGGTGTCTAGTTGATAAGCGTAGTAGGATATCAGGAAAAGCATGACTACTTAAGTGCGAGTAAATGTGCAAATGCAACAAGGGGGAAAAATAGGATATAAATATAGGTACAAAGGTGATTGCTGCTAGTGTGCAAAATAACAGTTGAGGTTTACATTCTATGATAACGTTATTATCACATATAAGTAAAATCAGAGGACTCTCTGTGACCCTCCTCGGACCGTCCCCCTGGGCCAAACTGATGAAGCGAAAGTTGAACTTTGACCTTGTTAACGTTTCACGAAGATGGACCTGGTGACAGTGACGTCAGAGTGATGGTTGGGATGCATTACTTAATAAATAACAGACCTGTTGTTACACACAAGATGACTACAAACAAAAAGAAAGGACAGTGGCAGAAGGGTGTCGATCTAACGGTAGTGAAGGATTGGGCGTGTGTGTTGTTTCAGATTCCTCCCCTAGAGACCCCCCCCCCTTGCTTGCGGATTGGGCTGGAAACGCGTAAGGCCAGACTCCTCTGAGATTCCCTTCAACGTGAGGTCGGGAGACGGATCTTTATGCCTCCAGCTCCAGCCCCAGTCCCAGCTTGTGGCCACCGGCATTGATGCTCTTTCCATCAACCAGAGCAGACAGGACAAGTTTCATACCTGGGAAAACAAAGGGAAATGACTTGCGGCGTATGAAAGCGGCGTACACACACACACAGAGATTCTGTCTGGAGACTCCGCTGAGGTTGGCGTGAGTAGATCGCCCGTAGACGTTTCTACTCCACTACCCGTAGCAAGTTTGGTTGCACATTAGCATGTTCCAAAAAGGCTAGGTTTTAACGGACGCTCAGACGAGACCCGTTGGTTCCCAGTCATTATGGGTTGCATCCGTGTTGTGTCCTGACCTTTTAGCTCATTTACACACCACAACCTGTGGTAAACTGTAGCTAGTTAACTCTAGCATTCTGCCACCTTTCTACCGAAACAATAGGAACCAAACTAAAGTATGATTGTATATCATTCAGGAAACATTAGGAGACGTGCCTTTCTCTGTCCTCTGATTGGTTATCGCCGTGATCCTATTCCCTCTAGTCGTGCTGCTAGCCAGAACGGCGTCGCCTGGGGTCGCGTCACCCTAAGGCTCGCCAGGTCGCCATCTTCAGTTGACAATGAATGGCCACTGTTCGTTCTGTAGCGTTGTGTCGCCCCAGGTGTGTACATAGCTTAACACTACAGCAGACCACATTGGAGACGGTTCTAAATGCTGTGGGAAATGAATGACAGCTCTTACCTGGCCGCAGTGTCTGGGTGTAGCCCACCCCCACCAAGCTGGCGTTATTCACTTTAGCCTGAGAAAATATGAATAATCCATTTAGTCGACAATGGACAACAAATTCTCTCATCACAATCAGCCTTGAAAAACACCACACACCCATTAGAGCCCCCAGTTAAGAACTTAATTGTGTATTTCACACAAAAAACAGCGACCGACAGCTGCACTCAGCCAATTTCCATACATAAAAGACATGATTAATCAACAGCAGAAAGGGCCCCTCACAGATATGGAGGCGCTGGAGTCCAGCTGGTACTTGGCAGCGATGCCAAAGCGCGTGCTGTTGCTGCCGGCCGTCCAGGCCAGGTTCACTGCCGTCTCCAGCTGGTCGTTCACTTTCTGGTAGATGGACCCGGAAAACTCGGTGCCATCGTTGCTGCAACACAGGGGAACAGACGCACGTTATTGAGTTATCCTTGTCTGATGAATTACTGACTGATTTAAAGTAGCTTACAGCTACTCATTTGTTTTTACTAATAAGGGTCAACGGTGACACTTTCTAACCACATTAGACAGCTTCTTACTGTTTGGTTAACTCACCAACTGCCAAAGAGTTCCAGAACACTCGCCACCTCGAGTGCCAAGTGTTCTATGTGGTGTTTACCTAGCAACAACACTCTGATTGGCTACAAAATGAAGCATCATCATTTATGCATTTCTGGTGAATAAAGTCACCCTTTGGCACTCTAGAATGTTGACAATTTGGGCGACTTTATTCGCCCTGAATGAGTTTAGAAGAATATACAGATTCAAAAGACTAATGACGTGAATCTTAAGTCGACGCCCAGACTTACACATTGGTGTGCAGCTGGAAATCACCAGTCTTGTAGCCGACTGAAAAGTTGCTCTGAGTCATCTTGGATTTGGCGGTGTCAAAGGTCATCTGGTAACCAGCCAGCCAACCCTCGTAGCCAGCCACTGCTGCTCCATGAATGGCCGGGCCGGCGAAGTCAAAGTCGACATCGCAGCCCAGGTTGACGTATTCACGCTTATAGGCTGTCTTCACCTTGCCACTCTTCTTGCTGATAACCAAACAGGTACAGGGGGGGAGAAATAGAACAAATCACCTCAAACATCTTCCTAGACCGGTTAGAAAAAGCCAGGCCCGAACTGCATTACTTGACACACACATTACTGAATATTTACAAAAAGGCAAGTGGTTGACGGAACATTCATGCCCTCCAGCTTTTCAAAAGTCAGGTGAGAAACGTTCAATTACGCTTGAAGCCATCAGTGGTGAAATGCCACGTACCCACTATTTGGTGAGAATGTGGTGTCAAATGTAAGTTTCAGTCCTTTGGTAATCTGCAGAAGAAGAAAATACAGTCAGTACCACTGAGTTCTGTGAAGAATTGACAATGACAAACACACAGTGACGGTCCTGCTTGCCTGGTCTTCAACGGTGATCTCTGTCCCCAGAGTGTTGTCCGTGGTCCACTTCTCTGTGAACGTCAGCCCGTATTCGTCCCACTTGTACTTGGTTTCCAGGTTTCCGTTGACTTTGCTGGTGTCAGTGTTGGAAGAGCCGGTGGTTTTGAATTCCTAAACAACATTAAAGAGAGGATGACTTGGGAGTTGTACACGGACATCACGGCACAGCGTGGGGACATGCTCCCTGGGACGTCGCCTTATGCTCACCACTCCACTTGCGGACTTGGTCTTCACGTCAAGTTTCACCAATCCAAAACCTAAGGAAGCACAACCACAACAATATGACCGAGGGAAAGACAAAGACAGTCACTGACCATGTTGACATTTTTTTATATAACAATACACCCTCATGTATAAAGGTCATTGGATGTAGTTTTCACCCAAGTTAAAATTGCACCAAAAATGTTGTTAAAAAAAAAACACTCACCATATCCTTTGTTGAAGATGTCCTTCGCGGATTTGCCAAGGTCACCATATGCTGGAGGAACAGCCATTCTACCTGCGTGAAAGAGTGAAAAAGGTCGAGACACATTCTCTGGAAACCTTCAAATGGTGGCTTTCACAGGTGTACCATGACGTCAGGACGACCCGCAGGTCTTAGGCCCGGGTAGACTGTAAAACATCCTCGGTGGAAATCTGCCGTTGAAAGTATGAATTAATCCAGGACTAGGCTTAAGCCTCGTCTGTGAAACCGGCCCATTATGGTGGCTTTACCACAAATTGGAAAATAGTCCAGGTAACGTTGTAGCATTGCTACACTAGGGCCCGTGTCCTCGTTGTCACAGGACTGACTTACACCGCGGCTACCGCAAACAAAGGCCACCTGTCATGAGGTGAGGCTTCGCACCACGAAGCGAGCTGGTTACCTCCAGCAGCCATCTTGACATCGGTATAAGCACATCCTGACAACCGTATCTCTAGTTGCTTGCTTGCCAAGTTGGTTTAAATATCAGTGTGATTAACAGCGCTGGGGTTGTTTCCCCGGAGTGGCAGGTACTGGATCCTGCTGCTGAACCGACATGAGGAGTTAGCTGCAGCAGGCTAGCGGACCCTCCTTACTTAGCAAGCTGGTAGGTGGCATCAAAGTCAAATGTTTAGCTAGCTAATCGATAACTGCCATGGCTATCCGTCCATACTTAGAGGAACGGATACATGACAGAATACGAGGTGGCAACGCCACCGGTCGGCGGCGGTTTACCCTTGACATTAACACTGCTGTTAGCTGGTAGCTGGTCGTGCTCTCCACGCCAGACCCTGCCCTGCCTGGCCCCGCTCACTAGCGGCGACCAAGCGGTCTTTATAACACCACGACGACGCTTTGGTAACACTAAGTAACAGCACATACTCACGGTAGGTTCGTCAGTCAAACAGCGAGTTAAAGTGATGTTCCTGGCGCTGCGGGTAGCGGGGTGTTTTTGAGGCGGTTGGTGGCACCGTGTCGCAACAGAGAGTCCGGCTGGAGGGCGACGTGAAGGAGACACCCACCACCTGACCGGGCCGCAGGACCCCGCTCACACCGCTGCCGCCTTCTATGCCTGTCGAAAAAGGAAAACCAAAACATTGACTAATATCTCGACTGAGGTGTTTTGCCTATTATAGTTATAGCCAATGTTTGATTTTCTGGTCAACAAAACACTGATTTATGTACAGATGTATTTTTACGGAACTGAATAACAATGTTCCTCTGAAATTATATTTAAGGCAACTGTATGCCGTCTAAATCGCCATGGTAACCATGGTGCTTGGCCTAACTCTTTATTAACATGGTAGCTGTGCGTACATGATTTCGTAAAGTTTCATATGTTTCTGTTGAGCCAGTATTATCTGACATTAAAAACAATTCACTGAATAATCTTTTTTTTTTTTTCTTTTATAAAAAAATAAAAAGCATCTGACAAGACAGGTCGTCGGGAATCCCCAACAAGGCCACATATACGTCCAGCACTCCTCCTTCAAACGATCCTCAAACCCATCTTCAAAACCCATCTTCTGAAACTCTCTTTTACTCTTTAACTATTTCTAATGTTGTTTTTACTAACTGTGCTTTTGTTTTACGTTTTATTTCTCTATCTATTCTTGTTCTCTCCATGGAATGTAGTGTCTTTTAGGACTGAGAAAAGCCCTAGACAAAATAAATGCATTATTATTATTACAAATAAGGGAAATCCTGGAACATTTGTTGGGAGAGCAGCTATGGTGATCAAAACAACTGTGATTCTGTACTGTACTTTGACTCAGCAGCTAGCCAAGTTAAGTACTTGACCCCAAGCTGGCAAATTAATCTGACCTGATCAGGCTGAGCATGTCTATTGGCTGAGCATTGCAACACACCAATGCCTGGTGTCCCACTGACGTACAGTAGCAGACCTGACACACATAAACCCAACTCACACAGGAGGAAACCGGATGAACCTCGGAGGGAAGGAACCCTTTTAGAGAAAGGATGTCCAAAATGTGTGCTGCCCAGGATAGCTCTGACCCGATTTCCAGAATCCTCTTTAATCCATGTATGAATATAATGGTAGTCTCATGCAGTTGGATGTGTGAGACACACCCCCATGTCCTCTAGTCTAAATCATGTCGGCTTAACAACTCTGCACACACTACTGCTCCATCATCTGTTGAGGAAACACATCCACCAGCCACTGATTTCAAATGTTTAATGATGGTAGAGACAATGTCATAGATCTATTATCTATTATCATTACAACCATGCCACAATGGACGTTATTGCTACATTTTCCTTACATTGGTAGAAGTCAATTATTATTTCTTGAAGGACGGGTGTACCATTACAACAAAACCAATAATACAAATTAGTAATGTTCTGTTAGACTGGGTTAAAAGTGCTACCAAAGAGCAAAATGCATAAATACAAATGGGAAATCATCCCATATCTAACACCTTAGCAGCAAATGATCTATCTGCAGCTGGCGGGCTTTTATGGAGCTGGCGTTATTCAGACTGACTGGTGGACAGCATGATGTCATTGTTAATGATTGTATTCAGCAGGTGAAATTGCAAACGCAAACATGATGGACAAAAGTAATATTCTTCTATTACAGATGTTTTCCTAACATTTGCTTGCTTTGACATGCAAAGTGGGTGGTAACCATGAGTGGCAGTATCACACCTGATTCTAAACACTTATTCTGTTTTTATGTTTGCTGCAATGAATTGAGGAGGGAGACTCTGAAATCAAAAGGCTGCTATACATAAAAGCACATTGTGTTCCAAACAAATACATAGTTATGCGCAACTGTAAACATATCATATTCTTGTTGAAGTGCATGTTGCAATAACCTTAATGACATATAAAAAAAATAGTTATTGACAAATACAAAATGCAATAAATTATTACAGTAAAAATGAATTACACATTGAAATATGAGGGATCTGTGGAAGAAATATAACAAATAGGCCTAATTTTGAAATGATCTTTAAGGGATTTATGTCCTTGTGTTACACGTCATGAAGCCAGGCCATTAACCAAATGTTGGCTAAATCACAATGTTACAAACTACAGACAACTCAACAATATCCAACATTTGAGATATGCATTTACCACTGTATAAAGACAATGTCACGTTAACACCTAAAGTTATTGGCAAATGGAATGATATTTAAGACGATTGTTCAACGTTTTCCATTCCACGTTTTTTTGGCTGCTTTTGTGATTTCCTTGGTAACGACCCTGTTTTCTGAAAGGTCTTATTAGGACAAGGCAGGACAATACCTGAACAATACAACAACAACAACAACAGAAGACACCTACATACTGTACACTGTAGTGGAAAATGAGCCAGGAATTACTCAGCATTCTAATAATACTGTATCACTACCACTGTAAAAAAAAACACAGTAGTATCTTAAGGAATGCAGAAGCCTTTTGCACTATCTAGTACGTAATGGCAATCAAGTAACAAGACCCAGCATCTTGAACTTAATATTGCTTTACAGAAATTCAGCAATTCACCCATCTGTAACCTAAAGGTTTTGATATTGCTTGAAAAGTGGTCCACACCGGTGTTGGAGCTCAAGCCCACGACATCAAGTCCATGTAAATACCATCAGCGTGCCCTGGGTCCAGGTTACTTTGTCGGATCAGAACAGTTTTTATTACAACAGCGAAATTCAGTTTAATTTCAGAATTCACAACAAATGATACTGACTAAGAATACGGTATTTGGTTACGTGTGATGCCTGAGAATTTAGTTTTTCACGGTTTCCCAAAAAACACTACCACCACCACTACCAATACTAGTTTATTAATTCCAGAAATGTAAAAGCTGCAAGTTGTGAGCTTTGTTAGTATCTACAGTATTGGCAATAGTTGTGGGTACACAACAAAATGTCCTCCCTTTCGTTAAACCGCTATGGATTTAGAACCACTCCCATCGATTTCACTTTTTTTTTTTTTTTTTTTTTTAAATGAAGCCGATATTGTCACTAACAAACTCGAGGGTCGGTTGACAGATTTAGTTTAATCCCTTTAAACAGGCCGACAGGGGAAACGCACCAACCGCTAAGTCCACCGAATACCAGGAGAGAGAGAGAGTTATGCCTCCCTGTACCCTGTCAGACCACGATGACACACTGATAGGATCACACAAGCCCATTTCGGTAGTCCAATATAGATATCGGAAATAAAGATATCACACATTCCACAGTTGGCAACTTGAGAGAGCAGCGAAACAGCACAGGCTCAACAGTGTATATCTATCTACCGATCTATCAGCGCTCCGGGCCGCCGGGCCCCTCTAGCCGATCATCCGCCGTAAGGCGGCGGGTTTGGAGAAGGGCCAGCCGTACTCGTTGGGCACGGGGCCGTTAACGTTGCTCTCGAAGAAGGAGAACATGGGGAACCAGATGCGGGCGCGGCGGCTCTGCTGGTAGGCCCGGGTGTTGGCCAGCGTGTGGTAGTACAGGAACAGCCTGGTGGTGATGTAGAAGGCGATGAAGACGTCGATGGAGTAGTGTTCGTGCGCGGCCAGGATGAAGAAGATGCCAAACAGGTTCAGGACCCAGGATAAGGTGTGGATGAAGTTCCAGCTCCTCGGTGTGTCTGTTGGTAGAGAGTTGTTAGAATACTGACTGTCTGTTGTGTTAAGATTCCTGAACAGTGAATGACTATAACAATATTATGTAATATTTTCACTGAACCGGCCCTCTATTATTGACATGCTTTTCTAATCCTAAACTGTCTGCGGCCCTCGTGGCCCTGGTGGTGTGCAGTACCGCTAAAGGACATCAGATGGCAGCAAAGGGACAGAAAATTAATCTCAAAACAAAGATGTCCTGTTACATCGACTCCAGAGCTGGTGAACAGGTTACAGTCAGCAACAGGTCCGAACGGGTTGGAACACTCACATTCTGTCACAAAGAAGTTGAGCATGGTGATCACCACCGTGTGGCCGCTGAACATGTAGTCGCCACACGTGTGCACCCCCGTCAGGCTCATCCCGAAGCCGCTCCAGATGGCCACAGCCCGGTGCAGTTTGGCCCACATGTCACCGTATATCTGGGTGGAGGAGAGAGGGAAAATACGGCTGCTATTTTAGTCTGTCAGGAAGAGAGGGTTAGGAAAACTATTCCCCCGGGCTATGCATGTGTGATGTGATGTGTGTGTGTGCGTGTGTTTGCGTTTGCGTGTGTGTGTGTTCGCGTCCGTGTGTGTATGTCCTGTGTCCATATGTGCTTGCGTTTGTATGTATGTATGTGTGTGTGTGTGTGTGTGTGTGTCATGTACCCATATGTAAGGATCATACATCCTATCAAAGCCGTGTATTTTCTCTCAGTCAACCACTGTGAGCCGTACTGAAGCAGTACCTTTCCTGAGCACTGGAGGTGCTGTCCTGGCACTGACAGGGAGGTGACGAACATGGTGACACAGCGCAGCATGAACACCGTCCCCATGAGGCTGCACAGCCGGCGCAGGAGGATGGACCTGCCACACACATTCAACAAAGGCTCCTCCATGTTAATCACAACACAGAGCATCCAGCAGCACCAACAGAGACTCAATGACTACACTTCTGGGAGAGAGAAGGTGAGAGAGAGGAGGAGAGAGGGAAGGTGAGAGAGAAGAAGAGAGAGAGAGAGGGAGAGAGAAGAAGAGAGAGAGAGAGGGAGAAGGTGAGAGAGAAGGAGAGAGAGAGAAGGTGAGAGAGAAGAAGAGAGAGGAGGAGAGTGAGAGTGTGAGAGAGAGAGAGAGAGAGAGAGAGAGAGAGAGACACCTTCCCTATGCCCTTCCATCCTGCCCTTCCCCCGACCCCCGGTAAGACGGTACTCTACCTGTGCTTGTGCAGCAGCAACACGAGGAGCCATATATTGCAGAGGATCACTCCACATGCCTCGGCCATGGCAAAGGCCCATGGGATTCTAGGAACACTGTTAAGAGAAAGAAAATGGCCATTTTAAAGACTTCTCAATATTTTGAAATTCCATCAACAGGGTAGTTTTCAATACAGAACCCATATTTAATGCATACTGATCCCTGTGGGGAAATCATCTTTTTGCACACACCCCCCAAGCACAGTCTTAGGGAGTACCGAGCTCTGGGCTCTATTGTACAGGGTCAGCCCCCGACAGGCGCCCCTGGAGCAGTTAAGTGCCTTGTTAAGTCGGGGTTAAGTGCCTTGCTCAAGGGCACAACAGCAGGAGGATACCTTAGATAAGCCAGCTCACATCCGGCCCCCTCCTGAGGCGGGGATCGAACCAGCGACCTTCCGATTACCTAACCTCTAGGCTACCTGCCCTGCACCGCTATTCAACTGAAATGAATCACGGCTGATTAATAAAAACCGGTATCAAGTTAATGTGAAAGGCATTAACCTTCTTCTCAATTTCACTAAGAAGTGTCAACGATGACACCGCCCAGTCCTGCCAGGCGACAACGCAGAGAACAAGCCTGGAGGCCAGAGCTACATTTAGCCCCGCGCCTCGCCTCATCTTGCCAACAGGCATCTGCCAGAACCCATCATCAAAAGAAAGGCTGAAATCAACTCTAAAACCAAGCCAGACATTCCAAAGACCGGCTCAACAGGTTAGACAATTTACTCAAAAGTAGGGCATTCCAGAAGAACACTTAACACAATGCTGTTCAGAATACGCCAGCCCAATAATAGAGGAGCTTTGAGGAAGTAGGGCAATCACAATGTCCATCCGGTCAGCCTTGTATTCCAACAGCTGATTAAAAATGCAGAGCATTTCTGGCTCGACTCCTGAGGCCTGGCGTGACTCCTGAGGCCCGGCTCTCCTGCAGGGCTGCAGCCTCATCAAGTTAACTTCCACTGTTGCCATTTGAGAAGCTTAGTCATGTTTGTCATGAAAGCATGCATGCCTCCTTCCACTGTAATATAAAACAAAGTTGTCTGTCGCCGGAGAAGGTCACACAAAATCAATAACAGCTTTTCTTAAAGGGTACCACTACCAATCTTCCGCCGTAGATTGAAGACCCATCTCTTCAGGCTACATCTTAACGGTCCCTCCTAAAGACCTCCTCACCCCCACTACCCCCCTGTACTAACCCTAACCCTAGAGACCTCTTCACCCCCACTACCCCCCTGTACAAGTTTCTCTCCTGTTAATAAAAAAATTCCTTCTTCTAGCATTGTGACTGCCTATGGCCCCTGGTCCGAGCATTGATTACTTTATCTTATGATGACTGATGGATAGATGATTCACTTACTTAAACAAATGTATTTGTTGTAAGTCGGTTTGGATAAAGGCGTCTGCTAAATGCCGTAAGTGTAAATGCAAAATGTCAAATGTCAGGCGACCCACCTGTCTAAGAAGATATCTGGCAGGGGCGGGTAGGTGCGCATGTCTGGTACCCTCTCGTGCACGATGACCATGACGAAGGACGTGAACCCGAACACAAACACCACGTAGATGGAGCTGAGCACCGTCTTCCAGTACTCGGGGTCCAGCCGCCTCGCCTGCTGCTTGTACTTCCCGTTGGTGTACTGGTGGTACTCCTCGCCCACGGGCGCCGTCCCGGCGCTGTCACAGTCCCGGGCCGAGTCTCCGTTGCAGAGCCAGTCCATGCCGCCGCCGCCGCCGCCCTGGGGGGAGTGCCCGTCGAAGGGGAGCCCGAGCTCCTCCAGGAGGTCCAGGTTCTGCTTCTGCAGCTTCCGGAGTGACACCATGAGCCTCTTGATGTCCCCCAGAACCTTAAGCTCCAGCGGCGGCGAGCGGAGGTCGTACTCGCTGAGCGTCAGGAGGCTGGTGCCGTCCAGCCGGTGTTTGTTGCACAGGAGGTCCACGTAGTCGCAGAAGCCCTCCTCCTTCAGCCACTTGGCCACGTGCTTGGTGGTCCAGCGGCGGATGCTCAACTGGGTCATTTCCTCCTCGCTCTGAGAACTGCGGGGGAAAGACGGGAGGAAAAACGCTCGTTATCATACGACGGGTTTCATGGAATGACGTTGCATTTTGTTTACCGCGGTAGTGTCACTTGGGGCAGCACGAGAAAACCAACTGTGTGACATGGTAAGACGTGGAGAGGCCATGGAGAAGTAGCCCAGACCTTCTCAATTTCCACGGCTTCAGCAATACTTGGTTCCTATATCCAAAATGTCAAGTGTCATGAGTCACATTGTCACAATCGTGATGTAATCCAATAGGTCTACACGAAAGATATTCACTCAGTCAGATGCATGGAAAGTAAATCCTCAGGTTAACTGCTGAGTTAAAACATTGACTAGCTGCTGAGTTAAAACAAGACATGGTAGCCTATAGGTCAATATCCTTAACAGTCATCTGACAGAACACATCAAAGAAAGGCTTCTACTTGGTCCTACTTTTCAACTACTTAAGACTAAATTCAACTTCTCTTACCGTCACTTTTAAAAATCCTGTTTACAGTTGGGGTGTGGGTGTGTGGGGGTGTGTGTGGGGGTGTGTGTGTGTGTGTGTCAGTGGTCCCAGGAATGCAGACTGCCTCCCTGACTGCTTCTCCACCCATCTATTCTAGTGCTGAGGCAGGAATAGCCCAAGTGAAGAAACTCTGACGGCAGACGGCAGCTTGCTCAATAGGAACCGCACCCTCCCATTCTTGTTTGTCCGAACTATCACGTACAAAGGCATCTGGGTTAAAGAGCAACTTTTCCTGCAAGTACTCACCAAGTAGGAGTTTAAGAGGAAAAAAGAATCAGAGCAAACAAGAATCCCCAACATGACCACAAACGTATCAACAAAAACTTAACATCTGAACTAGGCCGGGAAGTGTTGCAAACTCTCTTCTAATGTGGAATGTCTCAACTTGTAACACACACATGGCAGGGACACAGAGACTAGGAGAGAGAGAGAGAGAGAGAGAGAGAGAGAGAGAGAGAGAGAGAGAGAGAGAGAGAGAGAGAGAGAGAGAGAGAGTGAGTGTTCCTGGCAAGGCTGACAGTGCATGCCCTTTGTGATGGGATTTCTCCACCAAGAACTGCACCCATGAGACGCAAAACAAGAAAACTATCGGACCCACTCGTGTTGCTACCGTTAGCTAGCCCCTCAGAGAGACGACTTCACCATCAGCTACCTGTCACAGAGACACATTCCCTCATTCCAGCGACGATAATATCACTGAATGGCCCTTTAAAAACCAGCCACAGCCCCACTCATATCTAAAAAACACCTCTGCCATCGCTACCAAATGGAAGACACCCTACATTGACTATTACCCACCGAGGAGAGCCACAACAACCTCTCTGAAACCGTAGTGTGATTAGTTAGCACTGATGTCAGCTAGAAGATGCGAGCAGCTAGCCAGCCCAGCGAACGGTAGCTAGCACCCAACACTAGCGACGTCACGTTGTCAACTGGCTGACGCTATTAACACTAGGAGAAGACTCACCAGAATCCAGATTCAACAGTTAGTTAGCTGATACGGCGAGCTATTTGACTGTATGACATCTCACATGAGTCCGACGAAGCTGTGTTGAGGTTTAGTGCGAAAACAGGTTTGATGCAAATCATTTCGCCCTTGCTTGGCTGGTTAGCATCAGCTCGCTGTGTTGACAAGATTGACAGCCGACGAGGAGTCGTAAACATCCGAAGAGCCGCGCAGCGAATCTACTGCTGCGACGCTGCTTCTTCAGCACGTCTGGGACTATTAAGACACTGACCTCTACTGGTCAGATTAGAGTACTGTATGCTAAATGTATCGTACTCCATGGAAATACTTGAAGCTGTACTTCAAACAAAGGAATGCTTCTCTTTAGTTCAAGACTTCATGACTCATTGTTATGATTTTATAAACATGCTTCGGTCCAGCGCCCACGGCTGGTCTTCAACTGCTGACACATAAACCAGGTCACTATTTTATATATAGACTGGAGCGCTAGGACACCTGATCCTGTCACTACCAACATGGCCCTATCGCCTCAACTAATTACCACAACCTCAGAAAATGGAAAGCAAGCTCATGTGAGCCAATTAAATGTATGATAGAATAGTAGTAACGACTGTATACCCAACAGTAAGGTGTCGGCCATGTGCAACAATGTCCAGAAGAGTGGTGCTTCTACTGCGCCTCACACTCCCTCTGTGAAAGAGTTGGAGAAGGTTCTGCACGGCGGTAAAAGGTTTGGCAATCACGTGGATGAAGTTTGGCCTAACTTGTTCATTGGGGACATGTAAGTCATGCTCAACTATTTCAGACTGCCCTAACAGTATAACTGAATTGCACGCCGAAAGATAATCTAACTTGATCTAGCCCACATACTTACAGTCGGACTACCTTTCTCTCAAGCATACAATGCACAATAGACCTACTGGAGAGATGGCCGAGGCCTACAGTACATGAGCTGCATGGTTTATTTTTTATTCTATTGATCTTCTATGTCTTGTTCTTTTTGTTTTATTGATCATGACAGGTCAGTAGCCAACGATCGGTACAGGCTGTGGAAGCTGGGAATCAGCCATGTTGTGAACGCTGCTCACGGGAAGATCCACAGTCAAGGGAATCACGACTTCTACGGGTCAACGATCGACTACTATGGGGTACCTGCCGATGACTCACCATCGTTTGACCTTTCACGCTACTTCTTCACCTCTACAGATTACATTCACAACGCACTAAACACACCAGGTGGTAGGTGTCCCTTTCAGTAGTCTATTTTGAGGTTAACTGGTTTAGTACCCAGGGTTCACCAAAAATGCATGTTATGATGCTTCATTTTGTAGCCAATCAGCGTGTTGTTGCTAGGTAAACACCACATAGAACACTTGGCACTCTGGGTGGTGGGTGTTCTGAATTCTTTGGCAGTTGGTGAGTTAACAGAGTAGGCTATTAATAGCATTTTACACATAGCATTAGGTTGTTATACGTTATTATATAAGCTTATTGTGTATAATGTATTGCCTAATAGTGTCTCATAGTTTATGTGCATCGGGAATGGGAAACTTTGGAGGATGCATGGCAAATGAATTCAAATTCAAATTAAAACTCACCAACTGCCAAAGAGTTCTGGAACACTCCCGCCCAGAGTGCCAAGTGTTTTATGTGGTATTTACAGAGCAACAATAATACTTTGATTGGCTACAAAATCATGTAAGCATTTCTGGTGAATAAAGTCACCCTTGGCACTCCAGAATGTTGACGATGTGGGCGACTTTATTCACCCTCGGTACTAAATGTTAAAGTACCGAGGGTGAATAAAGTTAAACCATGAATTAGATTTTCAGTGTTTGCTAAATGGTTTCACTTTGATATGGTCTGTCCAGCCAGGATCATTGTCCACTGTGCTGTTGGTGTGAGCAGGTCTGCCTCCCTGGTTCTGGCCTACCTGATGATCCACCACCATTACACCCTACTGGACGCCATCGCAGAGGTCAAAGAGCACCGGTGGATTTTCCCAAACAGAGGCTTTCTAAAACAGCTACGAGCTCTGGATATGAAATTAAGCAAAGAAGCTTGAGAGAATACTGAATTCACATTGACTTGAATGGGGACTGAAACACTTCAGTCATTTTATCAAACTTTAACAGTTTTGATTCCTAAAAAGTTTCAACAATGCAGTTGGATCACATGCCAGTGGAAATTAAATGTTATGTTGACAGATAAAAATGATTATAGATTAAATTAAATAGAAAGTACATTTGCTTTTGTCATTTATTATGACTCAGAACTGTGCCTATGTAGCTACTGCACAAGCTGTCTATTCCAGTCCTACTGCATAAGTGATCCTATAAAGGAGCTGCACTTTAATATGTTTCCATAATTACGTTATAATTATCAGTGCATAGTTAAGTGCAAGGTGATTAATTTCCGTTTGCGGTTCATTTCACTTCAGAAGGAGTCACAGAGTGGTGTGAAAAGCGTGGCCACAGGCGTGTGTGTTATCATGCCTTCTGCCCGGGTAAGAGAACGCGCTAGTTCCAAGCGCTAAATTGGGTAACTGTCCTTGTTGACAGAAAACAAACACCTGCTCTCTCCAATCACCCTGAGCGGGAGAGGAGAGTACTGCTTTAACACAATACACGTTGACTAGGGCTAGATTTGGAGAGTCATTTTGAATTAAAATGGCCGCCCTGATAGACAACAAAAAGGAATACCTGTCTGTGAAGGACTTGCAAAAAGTTTTGGATTCTTGCCAACTACAGATGACCAAGATAGACGAGGTTTGGCCAAACATATACATAGGGAATGTGTAAGTATGCCTTTTCTTTCATTGCACTTTGTATAAAATCAATGCATTTTTAAATACACTTTCTCATGAGGACCATGTCTGATTGCATGAATGTGACGAAATCCATTGCATGTCAATGTTGCAAAACATATTTAGCCAAACTGATATGTTCTGGAATCATTTGCCATAAAAGTAATATGTCATACATGGTCCTCTGTGGCTCAGTGGGTAGAGCATGGCGTTAACAACTCTTGGGTTGTGGGTTTGATTCCCACTGGGACCATATATACTGAAAAATGTATGCACTCACTGCAATGTAAGTCACTTTGGATAAAAGCGTCAGCTAAATGGCAGATGTTATACATCAGTTGCGGACAAATGACACACACACACACACACGCATACACACACACACACAGTTCTGAACCTTTTCTCTCTTTGTCTTACCAGGGGAGTAGCCCAAAACAGGACTACCTTGCAGAGATTAGGTATCACTCATGTATTAAATGCTGCTCATTCCAAGCGAGGCAGCATAGGAGACCAGAGATTTTATGGCAACACGTTTGTGTATTGTGGTATTCCAGCAGATGACTCGACCTACTTTGATCTGGATGTATACTTCAGACCTGCCGCCAAATTCATTCATAATGCATTGAAAACACCAGATGGTAAGATTCCTAACAAGTCCTTCTGAAAGTTGAATGTCCTAACCATGTTGCATTGGAAATTGATACAGCCGTAGCGATGATGAAAGCCTAATAAAAAACCCAGCAATTGAACATTCCGGTGTTACATGCTGTCTTTTTCAAAGTCACCTCTGCTCACAGTGTCTGTACTTGTACTTGAAATGCACACTGAATTTATATGCAAAATTAACACCCGGTAATAATAAAGAGCCTTACCTTGCACAATGTACTGTAAGTCTATAAAGTCTAACCATGGACCCCCTCACACAGCGCCTCTCAAACAGAGGACAGTATGGGATTAAAGTGACAGCCAAGGCCTGTCTGTGAAGGGACCTTAAATGAACAAAGGCAATGAATTCTGGGGACTATTTTTAGCTCTCGGCAGGGAATAGAAAGGCCACAGTTTGAGACGGGCAGTCATGTATGATATTAATAAGATACAGGTCTCAGGCTAATCCCTCCTTCTCCCTCCTTCTCCCTCTCCTCTCCTCTCCTCTCCGCTCTGCTTCACTCCTCTCTTCTCCTCCCTCTCCTCACCCTCTCTTCTCTTCTCGTCTCTTCTCCCTCTCCTCTCCTCTCTTCTCCTCTCCTCCTTTCCTCACCTCACCTCCCCTCCCCTCCCCTCCCCTCCCCAGGGAAGGTTCTGGTCCACTGTATCAGGGGCCTGAGTCGTTCATCTACCCTGGTGCTGGCTTACCTCATGTTGTACCACCACCTCCCCGTCCACAGTGCCATCCAGACGGTCATCCAGAAGAGGCCCATTTACCCCAACAGGAACTTCCTGGCTCTGCTGTTGGATCTGGACCTTCAGCTGAAAAGGAAACGGAAAACGTGCCTGATCCTGTAGAGAGGAGGATATTCCAGCCATTGCTTTTAGACGTTTTTGGTTGTTTTTTTTTGGATGACAGAAGGGATGAGTTCATACGCCACACAGCCACACCAGAAAGGACAGAGACTGTTATGAGGTTCAGTTGTGCATCAGTACGAGGCTGCTGTAAACTGGGCAGGAGCGGTTCCCATGGTGTTGTGGAGTCGTTTACAAATGAACCAGTTTACTTGACAGACAACAAATCACTGTGAATTTCATGAGGGAAAAAAAGCTTATGAATGGTTGTTGCCTAACTCATGACATAGGGAAGACAGAGAGGGAGGGTTGGGTGATTATTTTAGTCCTAGAAAATGTGTAGCTTAATAACCTGGAATTTATGAGATAGAGGATTATTTCACAGCTTACAAGCTCTACCAGTTCAGTGTGTGAAACTGTCTTCAGTCTATATACCATACTGCACTGCATTACCTACAATTTAGTGCCGAGGGTGGCTTTATTCACCAAAAATGCATAAATTATTATGCTTCCTTTTGTAGCCAATCAAAGTATTGTTGCTAGGTAAACACCACTTAGAACACTTGGAACTCTAGGTGGTGAGTGTTCCGGAATTATTTGTCAGTTAGTGGGTTAAACAGAAACCTGGACCAAACGTCAGTTAGGGACGGCCATACAGTATTTTCATTTTATTTATGTTCTGCCGTAGATTGAAAACCCGTCTCTTCAGGTTACATCTTAACAGTCCCTCCTAAAGACCTCTTCACCCCCACTACCCCCCCTGTACTAACCCTACCC
>NC_139670.1:2000569-2013069 GCF_951799395.1 Argentina silus | reverse complement strand
TGGACAAACAACTCCACTACCAGGCCCGATGACCCCCGTCCCCAACCCCCCCCCCCGGAGGCTGCTGCTGTAGAGCGGCTGGGGGAGGTAGGAATCGGAGGACGGGGTCATTGGATTGCATGGAATGGAATGAGGAATGGTATCATACTACTTCACCAGCCCCCAGTGCGATGTAAACACTGTAGTTGCAGAAAGGAGTGTTTGGATCAGAAGAGATAGAATGTTATGCTGTGTGCTGTTCTAATGACATATATCAGACCCAGCCCACCTGTGGTCCCAATATTTAGTGGACATATAGATTAGGTGGATAGTATGTTTGCTTTTCCCCATGTGGGATAATAAAGTGTTCTGTTCTAATCAGTATATTTTCATAGATGATTATACAGCGCTGTTTTATTCCAGGTATGGCCGTTACATTGTGTGTATCTTTAACATGTCAGAAATAAATCAAAGCAAAAAATAATAATCAAATAAAATCACTCGCTACTTCAATTCCTAAGGCTTGGATAATTGTTGCTTCGCCATGACACTGACATTATGAAAGGGAACAGAAACCCCTCAGGGGCGACTTTTCATAAAACCACAAAAATAAAATACAGAACACCGACTACCCTACCAACAGCGGAAATGACAGATTGTGATGAGCACAAATGCTAACAACAACACTGTGAAGTAGAGGTCCCTTAATTAGCTTCAATTAGAGTGGCACATCTGGATACATTGGTGTAGTTCTCCAGGAGCAGCTGGTAGCACGCACACAGTCCCTGGCCTCAGTCACTGTCACCAGAGAAGACATAGCCCCCCAGCCCCCACCCACCCTGCCTTCCTGCCTGGGCCAAGGCATTCTCAGCTGTCTGCTCTCACTTGGAAATGCGCTAGTCACATGGAAGGTTATAATGATCTCAGATTTACACAACCAAACTCCTGCCAGAATTATGGACTAAAGCTGGCTGCTGTTCTGCTCCCAAATGAGAAGGAGAAGCAGAGATTCTGAGAACTGACTGAAAGGGAGAAGATTCTGTCTGTGAAACAAAAAGCGTATTTAGAGTGCCACTGAATCAAAATGATACACGTCGTCCAAGAGTACTTAAAAGTGGTGGGTTCAGCCAAGTCTCAAGCATTTACGGTACGTTTTCCACACAAGCAACTTGGCATTGATACTGTTTGTTGTTACTGTTGTACAGTAGGACTTTCTGTTCTCTCTCTTTCTCTTTCTCTCTCTCTCCCTCCCTCCCCCCTTCCTCTCTCTCTCTCTCACTCTCCCTCCCTCTCTCACTCTCCCCCTTCCTCTCTCACTCTCCCTCCCTCCCCCCTTCCTCTCTCTCTCTCTCTCCCTCCCTCTCTCACTCTCTCCCCTCCCTCTCACTCTCCCTCCCTCCTCCCTTCCTCTCTCTCTCTCTCTCCCCCTCCCTCTCTCACTCTCCCTCCCTCCCCCCTTCCTCTCTCTCTCTCTCTCTCTCACTCCCTCTCCCCCCTCCCTTCCTCTCCCTTTCTCTCTCTCTCTCTCTCCCTCCCTCCATCCCACCCCTTCCTCTCTCTCTCTCTCCCTCTCTCTCCCTCCCCCCCTTCCTCTCCCTCTCTCATTCTCTCTCTCTCTCCCTCCCTTCCTCTCCCTCTCTCTCTCTCTCTCTCTCTCTCCCTCCCTCCCTCCCATCCCTCCCTCTCGACACAGACAGGAGCCAGAAGGAGGAGCCCTGGGTATGAGACACCGCCCACCTGCGGTCTGCTCAGCCTTCTGCTGGGGAACAGACGGTCCATCGCTCCCGTCAGCAAGGTCTGGCCCAACGTCTCCATCTGAGGCGTGTGGAAGTGACACTGGGGGACTGGGCTGCAGTGTCACCGTTTGAATATGAATCACTGCTCTGTCTGAGGACGATCTGTCAGGTTTTTTACTTCATGTTTTATTTAATAAAATGCTTCATTTATTAAAACATACTGCATGTTAAGAGTAACACCTATACAATTGACGCGTCTGTATACTGTAAATTGCGTGCAGCAAGTGTGAATGACACCATCCATCATCTACATCAATTCAAAATGAATCATTTTCAGACTAGAATGCTGAGGAGACTGTAGCTGACTAATCTCCAATATTGTTGAATTCTTTGATGATTATTCTCTCAAGGCTACCGCTAAGAACAAACCCCTAGTTGTGAACGTGGGAGTGACCTGTGGAGAGAAAGCTACTGATGGGCTACATCACATTGACAATGTACCACCATATGTACCACTATATGTACCACCATATGTACCACCATATAACACTGGTGAGGAAGAGGAATGATAACTACCCAATGGATTTGCAAGAGGATTGGCAAGGAGAAAGTCTTCTCTCAAGTTCCTTCCAACCTCTACTGACTTTTGTATGGCATCACAAAATCTCTTGCTTCTAACACAGTGCTAATCACAACACTACGACGTCTTATAGACTTTTGATGCCTGTTTTTGTTTGGGAGAAATTACTCTCTACTGACAGATGGAAAAGACTTAAAAAGACAGAGCTCTCTTACACTTGAACAACATGCATCTTAGTCGCGTCGCTGTATATACAGCACCTCTGAATAAATAACGCTACACTTATTATTCCTTTTCTCAAAATAATGCGTCTTAACTGCTGAAGTCAAGCTGCCACGGAGCTGTTAAAATACAGCCAAGTCTTTCCAGGGGCTGATTTGAGATGACAGGAATATGCCAGCGTGGTTCAGAGCATGTGTACAGATTCAGGTCAAACTCTGAAAAGAGATGAAACGCAGAAGCCATCTTCTTAATAAGAGATGCTCTCCAGAGCAGTCTGGTGGGGAGACGCTGTCATAATAAAAGGAATTGAATATCACAGGTCTAATGATGTCACTGTCAGAGTGAATGATAGTGGAGCGTGGAGATATGAAGGGAAAAGAGAGATGCTTGATGTTTAAAAGCGGAGGCAGACATGGAAGGAGCTGCGTTCAGCCGTACTGTAATCATCATTACAACTCTGTCTTCTGTGGCTCACATTCAGAATGCTTCAAAAAGATCAGTTAGTGTAACACGCATACCATGGCGTATAATTGAGAATTCAAGTCTTGGGTCATTCGATATAGAAAATCAGGCGTTAGTATCATAACACATAGCATTATGTTTGTCATAGATGTCTTGAAAGGTTAAGTGCCCACAACTAGAGTCAATAGAAACGCTGCCTTTCTTTGAGAAGCAATACTCATAATTGTCATGATACATAATTTCCGAAACCCATAATCTCATCTCGAGTGTGATTTAGCGAGACTAAGTAATGTCTACAATCTCCTTCTCTAAAAGACTGTGATATGCTAACAGGTCAAGAGAAACTGACACGATTTCCTGGGAACTCATTCGTATGCCTGAACAGAACAGAAGAGGCTCTGGGCTGCCGGCTCACTCGAGTGAATATGGGTATCCTATCCTTTGGCAACTGTTAAGGGTGGATAAGCACAGCTTCACTGCCAGCAGCACAGATTAAAGTTCCAGGCTCTGTTTAGGAGTAGTTGGCTGGCTGGGACTTGGACTGGGAGGAGGTTTTCCCTACAGGCAAAGTATCTCAGCAGCTAAGGTCAGGGGGGCCTGCCACATCTGAGCCCTAAAAATACTCACTGTTGCACATTCAGGTTACACAACCATTCTCTGCCCTGGCTGCAGGCAGCCAGAATTAAACGTCAAGCTGTTCTCTCTCTGTGTGTTTTCGCGAAGTGTTTGACAGCATGTTGTTAGGACACAAATGAGGGGCTCCAGAGGGAATGCGAAGGACTGGTTTTGAATTGGTTGGTAAGTTGTTGACTGACTAGGATTCTAACACTGTTTAGTATCGTCATGGTAATGTTTTTAAAATAATTCTAATTCAAATTATCGCATTCACAAAAATCCACCACAGCTCTCTTGTAAGAATGTTTGTGTGGCACATTATGGAAATCCAACTGGTGTTTTAATTCCTCAAGGGAAAGGCGTCATGTGTGAAAGCAAGCTATTGTGAGAAACATGGCAGCTGGCAGCTCAAAGAGGAGTGAGAAGATGAGTGTTTACAAGGCAGAGGTGTCTGATCCTGAGGAGGAGTACGTCACACCTGGGGGATACGAGTTGGACAAAATCCTGAACCGTGGGAGTGTGGCTTACACCCCTTTCAATGAGGTCTGGCCCAATGTCTACATTGGAGACGAGTAAGTGTTTGAGGTCTACAGTAATATCCGTTCAGACAGTAGCAACCATATAGTTACCACCACTAAAGCTGTAGTTACCACCACTAAAGCTGTAGTTACCACCACTAAAACTGTAGTTACCACCACTAAAGCTGTAGTTACCATCACTGAACGCCTTACTTTGACAGGCAGACTGCGAAAAATAAACATCGTCTGAAGATGTTGGGTATAACCCACATCTTGAACGCAGCTGAGGGGACATGGAACAGCGTGGACACAGGAGCGGACTACTACAGCGACATGGACGTTGTGTACCATGGAGTCGTGGCTGCAGATATCGCCACCTTTGACCTCAGCCAGTACTTCTTCTCCGCAGCCCAGTTCATTGATCAAACCCTCAGCAACCCGGAGAGTAAGAGACAACAAAGGCGTCGGTTAGGATTCAAATCCTAGCCTGACAGTTGGGACATTCTAAAAGAACATTCTGATGAATTCTGCAGTCACAGACGCCTCAGCTGGCTTCTAGTTTAAAATCGGGACAGCTGATAAATCCTATAAGAATATTTTAAACAGTGGTGAATACTGTAATAATGTACTGACTACTGATCATCAACATCATCTGTTTCAACTTGTTGTTCTCCTCCATGTTGTTGACAGACAAGCTGCTGGTTCACTGTGTGATGGGCCGGAGCCGGTCCTCCACCCTGTTCCTGGCCTACCTGATGATCTGCAAGAAGATGACGATTGTGGAGGCCATCGACCAGGTGAAGCAACGCAGACGGATCATACCCAACTGGGGCTTCATACAACAACTCCGGAAACTGGACACTTATCTGTTGGAGCAGCAGAAAGGCTTCGGCGATGGCGTCAAAGAGAGCGAGGAGGAGGAAGAGAAGAAGGACCATGACAAGGAGGACAGAACATGATGCACCCTGAGGGAAACGTATTTAATTTGGATCAGTTCCACCCATGTGTACAGAGAGATGATAGTCTAACAAGTTCGAAGGCTTCCTATTACTTAAAAAAATACCTGTCTGTAGAGTACAGTTCTTTGTACAGTATTCTCCAAATGTGCTAAAGAAAATACTGAACTTGAAAGGGGGATTAAAGGCTTTGCCTATGACTTTTGTAGTTGCACATTGTGAATAGCATCTAATTATTCTACATGTACTCAGAGTAAGTCGCAAGTCAAAAGGAGCAGAGGCATGGTCAATCATAATTTATTTTTATGCTAAAATGTACAGCATTTTTAAGTGACTGACAAAAAGAGAGAAGTCATAAATACAAGACTGTCATTCTGATTTTTGTGCACATAGCCAGGTTCCCCCCCCCCTTGTTCCTACCATCCACTCTGTACAGGTACAAAGGTTACAAAAGAGCAATATAAACAAAAAACACAATTACAAGTTGCTTTTTACATGCAATCTGTTAGCTTAGTTTGGTCTATTCACAGGCTTCTACTCTTCTACGCTTTTGTAAAATATAAATCCAACATTTTATAAAGATAGAAAACAAATCTACAGATGGAATGAAAATGTAACTTTTTAAAGGCATTATGTAAAATATTGACTTTGGACTAAATTTATATTTCTTTATTATTAATCATCATCATCGTTATAATCATTTAGTTTTTAAATTCTGCCACATTTCTGGACATTGGAACTCTTTGAAATGTTTTAGAATCGTCAGGGTACAAACACTGAGATATGCTTTGTTATTTTGACAGAAATCAGGCTGCATTATAAAACAGAAAGCTGCCTCAAGGAAATTTGTTACAAAAGACTTCAGAATTATACATACATAGCAATAAAACCTCTCGAACGGAACTGAAAACAGGACTAAGTTTACACTTTTTTTTTTTTACATTATTAGAATTAACAAAATATAATTTCATCTTTCTCCCCTGCATAGGGGATACCTAATAAAGGCCAGTTATCTTTAAAATGGCTCTTAAGCACAACACTTGTACAGTTCTACTCAATGCACTGTTCACTAACAGAGACTGAAGCATGCTAATGGTCACTTTACAAAATAAGTACAATAATTTAAATATACAAAGGCATGAGTATAGTACAAACTAATTGTCAGCACTGTTAGACAGGTAGACTGAACAGGTTCGAGTATAGTATCCACTTAATCCATTTTTGTAGCAGGCACATTAAATGGCTTCATTTGAGGCTGCTACACAACTGCAATCCCGGTGGTGAAATCTCTCTCTCCCCCCGCCAAACTCAAAACCCACCTGCTCCTCTAAAAGAGACATCAGGGAGACTAAACACTTATTAAATACATTTTCATCTTTATGATGTAAGGCTTCCCATCTGTAGGAACAAAAATACTTTTACATAATAGCTTAAAAAGTTTGCTTATTGATGAAACTTTTTGCATTCTTTCCAAGTGCTGGTTTTTAAGTAACTATAAAACAAAAACAAAAAAAAAGAAAAAAAAAAAAGGACAAAACAAAAATGTCAACGGAAAAAAGGCCAAATTTTGTGCATTCTGGGAATAATAAAAATGCACGTGGAGAAGAAACGACATCCTGTCCAATTGAGAGTCCATCGGTTACCGTTAGTTACCGCCTAATGAAGGGCCCTTTGAGGGACTGCTTGGACATGCCTGCGGTGTTCATGTAACCATGGTGACCGGCCGGAGTGTACATCATGTTGCCGTGCGGCGGCGCCTGCATGGACTGCTGCGGGTACGGCTGCGTGCCCATCATCTGCATAGAGTACTGGGGCGACTGGTTCATGTAGGCCGCGGCCGCCGCCGCGTGGTTGCCGTGGTAGCCGCTGTTCATCATGGGCTGCGTCATGCGGTAGCCGTTCATGGCGTTGAGCGAGGGCATGTTCATGGAGTTGACGTGCTGCGTGTAGGCGGGCGCCGGCATGATGTTGACTGCGCCCATGTTCATGCGCGGCATGGCCGCCAGGGTGCGGGACGGCGCCTGCATGGCGACCGCCTGCGGGGCGCGGCTGTAGATCTGCTGCTGGTGGTGGTGGGAGAGGGGGGCGGCAGACTTGGAGCGCATGGCGAGGTGGCTGTGGCCGTGGCTGTGGCCGTGGCTGTGGCTCTTGGGGGCCATCTGGGTCTGTATCCTCTGGGAGGGCGGGATGCCCATGTTGCGCTGCAGCATCATGGGCGAGGAGCTGAGGTTGGGAGGGGGGGTCATGGTGGCCTGCACCTGGGAGGTGGGGACCCCGTGCGGGGAGGGCTGGGTCAGGGAGACCAGGCCTGAGTGCTGCGATGACAGGGAGGCACTGTTTGCATAGGATGTGATGGGATGAGAGGCCGAATGGTTGAAAGGCAGCGAGTGAGGGTGGTCCATGAGCGTGTTGGTCAGCTGCTGCAGTTTGGCCAGGCTGAACGTGGCCGAGGGCTGGGCATAATGGCCGCCGGCGTACTCGCCCTGGTTCATCCTCTCGTAGATGGTCAGGTTCGGGTTGGCGGATTCGGGGATGTCGGTCAGCTGCATGGGGGTGGCGAAGTTGGTGGGCATCCCGCACTGGGTCATTGTCTGTTGCTGCCCGTGGGCATGTCCGTGCTGAGCGGCATGTTGATTGTGGAGGCTGTGTTGAGTGTGTTGATTGTGCTGGAGGTGATGGTGTTGATTGTGGAGGCTGTGCTGGCTATGGGGGTTGAGCTGCTGACTGTGCTGGCTGAGCTGATTGTGGGTGATGGCGTGTTGATTGTGCTGGCTGTGTTGATTGTGTGGCGCCAGCCTGCTGTGGGGATTGTGTTGACTATGCTGGCTGTGTTGACTGTGAGTGTGACTGTGCTGGCTGTGGCTGTGGGCTGTGTGGCTGTGCTGACTCCTCTGGCTGTGTTGGGTATGCTGACTGTGCTGGCTATTGCTGGGCGGCCTCTCCACCACGACACAGCCCGGGGGGGACTTGACGTTGACGTTGCAGTGCTGCGGGGAGCTCAGGCTGTTCTGCTGGATCATGCCGCAGCTGCCAGGGTTGACGCCGGCCATTTGCTGGCTGACGGCACAGCTGCTCTGGGCCAGGCCGCTGGGGGTGATGGCGCCGTAGGGGCAGCTGTTCTGAGGGGGGGCCCCCGACCCGCAGATGCTGCCCCCCAGCGTGGAGTCGTAGCTGCTGGGGTTCTCGTAGTTCTCCGTGGTGCTCTCGATGCTGCCCAGGTCGCTGAAGCCGCTGTCCACCACCTGCTGCGAATGGTCCGACACGGACGGCACGTCCATCATGGGGCTGGTCTCCATGTTGTGGTGCGAGGGGACGGAGATGCCGCCGCTGTGGTGGTCTGGGCTGATCTGGGTGTAGCCCCCGCTCTCCAGGAGGGACACGGCAGGGCTGCTGACGGAGCGGACCGACTGGCTGGGGTGGGAGTGGGCCGAGGAGGAGAGGGGGCTGCTGTGGTCCGACTGGGGGCAGTCGTCCAGGGGGCCCAGCTGGGCGGGGCTCTGGGCCACGGGGGCGTAGGTCTGCAGGCTCCGGCAGGCCTCCTGGGTCTCCACGCAGTCCTGGAACACGCTCTCTCGCTCGCGCTCCGTCTCCTGGGTGAGGGACTGCACGGCCTGCGCCGTCTCCGAGTCCACCTCGGGGCAGGCGGGGGGGTCCTCTCCTCTCAGTACTGGGCTCAGCGCCAGCCTCTGGGTCAGCGGAGGTGGGTGGTGACGGTCACTGGGATCGGGACTGCTCTCCTCCTCGGACTCTGAATCAGCAGGGTGGTCAGAGTCCACTGCTGCGACTGAAACTGCTGTTGATGTTGATGTTGTTGATGATGTTGATGTTGTTGCTGCTCCCTGGAGGTCTTGTTCCACCGTGCTGGCTGGGGGCTCCTCTCTACAGGGCTCTGCAGACTCCTCCTCTTCCTGCCGTAGTTCTGGGTCATTGTCGTCGTTGGGAACTAAAAAAGGCGGGGTGTACTCCGGGAGCTCTTTGGAAGGTTCCGGCTCCTCCTGCTGCTTATCCTTCACTGGCTCCACAGGCTCGATGTGACTGTCGTCTTCATCGTCGGCGTCCTGGTCCTCCATGCGCGCGTGCTCTTCCTCCTCTTCCTCGTCATCCTCGTTCTCCGCTGTTCCTTCGGTGCTGGGCTCCAGCTCTTTCGACGGGGAGTCCTCCTCGCGCTCGCTGTCCTGCGACGCCTCGTCCTCCGGCGGGTGTTCGGGCGCCTCCTGGCTGTCCTCGTGGCTAGCAGATCCCACAGGGGAGCAGACGGGAGACGCGACAGGAGAACACACAGGGGAACAAATCGGGGAACGCACCGGGGAACCCAGAGGAGAAGCCTCAGCAGAGCTCAGCTTGTGATGATGGGAACACTCCTCCGCAGGACTGTGGGGACCCGAGGGCAGCTTCTCCATCTCCGTATCCAGACTGGGCACGTCTCTGCTGGGCTCGCTGCCTTCCTCCGTGATGGTCGGGGCCTGGTCCTGGTCCAGGTCCAGGTCCAGGTCGGGCTCCTCCTTGGGTTCCTCGGCCTGGATATGGTGCTCTGCCTCCAGGGGGGTCTCCGGAGGCGTGTAGAGGTTCAGCTTGAAGCCCATCTTCCGCTCCTTCTTCAGCCTCCACTTCGGAGGGCCCCGCTTCACTCCTTTGGGCCAGCCCTTCTTGCGTTTCACAAGTCGAGGCCTGCCCGGTTTCTTTGCGAGCGCACCGGCTCCTGAAGCAGAGAGAGAAGAAAATCATCAGTGATGTGACATACCACATGGATGTGTTGCAATGATCACTTTCAAAATGTATTGTCATAGGAGGGAACTTACATATGCCATTTTTAGCTGACGCTTTTATCCAAAGCGACTTACATTGCAGTGAGTGCATACGTTTCAGTATATATGGTCCCAGCGGGAAACAAACCCACAACCTAAGCGTTGTTAGCGCCACGCTCCACCAACTGAGCCACAGAGGACCACCTATACTTGTGGTACAGTAAAAACACATGAATTACCTTCAATCCAGTGTTCACGATTGTCTCTCTCCTCATTCTTCTGAAGTCGTGGACGACCTCTGCGGCGCTTCACTGGGTGCCTCAGCTTCTCCTTCTCCTCCTCCTCATCCTCCTCTTCCTCCTCCATCTCGCCCACTCTGCAGGTGCGCTCCAGCTGAGGCATGGGTCTCTCGTCCTCAGAGTTCTCAAACGGCTCTCTCAGGACCACCGTCGTCTCTGAGATGGTCTCCGTCGTCACGCTGCTGCTGATCCTTCTCCTCTTGGGGCCGCGCTTCCGACTGAGCATAACAGGCCTCTGAAACACAGGCCACAGAATGACACGTTAGGCACAGATTGTATGTTATTCAGAACGTTCATGACCCACAGGCGGGAAAACAAAACAGTTACCAACCGACAACAACACACTGGTGACACACTCGTCGTGTCTCACTAATCTCTGTATTACAACATTATAAACAATGAGGATTGAGAGTTAAGGACTTGTTTGAATGTGTACGGGGAGACAGGGCCCCCTTGTAAACTCTTCCTGTACCGAAAGTAAAGCCACACTATGTGAGCCTCGGTGCTTGAACAGTTCCTACCCACAGATGCATGGTTTCACAAACCACAAATGAGACAGGCTGAGAGAGAGAAAAAAACAAAAAACAGTGAAGCCCAGACCGCAGGCTGTACTACATACTCTTGACTTTTCCACTGACTGGTTCTGCTGCCCGTGTAATGTTCTCTCCGTTGTAGCGCTTCAACTGAAGGACGAGAGGGGCCGATAACTGTGACAGATTCGCTAATGAACTGCAGCAATCATGAAGACTCTAGTTCGGGGAATTATTTCCTACCGCTGTGATGTGAAATGGGAGAGAGGATTGCTCGGTCACAATCACTTCACAGACAATGTGGTTGTAATCTCATCTCCGGCACAAGGGGGCAGTGCCATATTAGAGGAAACAGATGTGAAAACACCAAGGAGGGTATTAAATTAACCATGACCACTGACAATAGTACAAGGTTTAGCCTGCAGCACCAGTGAAAACAGAAGCTATTATCCACAGCTCCAGGCCCTCAAGGAAGCTTGAGATGATATGGAGAAGGCCGTATGGGCCAACAATGAACAATAAAATGAGGATTTCCATTCATAAATCACCATTCAATCATATAGATATTTCCTTAAGACCAATACTTAAACCATTCACACAGCTAAAACATCCGGGTTAACAGTACACCTGACCCTGCACTTCATCAACATTACAAAAAAACCCAGTTTCAATCACCTTTTTCTTGGCTCCGAGCATGGCGTGGGCTTTCGTCAGGATGGGTGGCGAGCCATCTGAATCCTCATCTTCATCATCATCATCATCGTCGTCGCTACACTCCTCAGAGTCCTGCAGACAACTGCCCGCAGTATCGGGGCGACGCTCGTAGGTTCTGTAGGGGTTCTTACAGCGGACCTTCGTGGGAGGGTGCCTGCTGCCGTGAGTCATCATATAGACCTCCCTCTCCTCCTTCTTCTTCTTCTTCTCCCAACAACTGGCCTGCTCTTTCAGCCGTTCAGCCTGTCATTAAACAGAGAAGAAGAGTGAGACACATTATTACTGGGAGAACACACACACACACAGACACACACACACACACACAGACACACAGACACACACACACAGCTGAACCTCTTGATGAGTGTACCGCAGTAGTTAGAAAGGCTAATGGGAAATGTAGATTGGAAA
This sequence comes from Argentina silus, assembly GCF_951799395.1. Taxonomy (NCBI): domain Eukaryota; kingdom Metazoa; phylum Chordata; class Actinopteri; order Argentiniformes; family Argentinidae; genus Argentina; species Argentina silus. The sequence continues at coordinate 2,001,302 of NC_139670.1, read as the reverse complement.
ATAAACATCAAGACAAATGAGTCACCACAGGTTGGGATGATAACGAGACAAGCCCCCTGATTGGGCGGTTGTCAGAAGGCGACGTTCCTGTCTAAGCAACCGCGGAGAGATCGCATTTCATGGAATATTTAGTTTCTATTAATTATGTAGCAAACTGATTTGGGGCAATTTTGCACAACATTAAATGCCTAGTGACAGCGAACATGCTTTGCCCATTAATGGCCTTGGTATGAACTCACAGGCTAATCAAACAATACCGCTGTGGGCTGTCATGTGACAAAGGAACACGCACGGCCTAATCCTGAGCCTTTGATGTGTGTTCAGCCGTCGCTCAGCCGTGTCACACACACACACACACACACACACACACTAGTCTGTCATCTTCTGAAGCATGGAGAGTACTGTAGACTAGACGTACATCCATCTCTGCCTCCCTCTCCTCTTCGGACAGGACTGCGTTGAGGGCCACCACCGGGGTCCAGTGCAGGGCGTCGGGGTCCACCTCGTTGAGCCTGGGGCTGGCTCTCAGCTTCTCCATGTGCCTCTGGATCAATCTGTCTCGTCTGATCACCACAAACCTAAACCATCGAATCAGAAAAAAAAAACATTAATTAATTGATATGACAATTCATACACAATTGAAATCAGTCAGAAAACATTTATATCATATTTATAAAATAAGGATGCATACAGTGCGCACACACACACACACACACACACACACACACACACC